>NC_058130.1:277561813-277686838 GCF_016433145.1 Gracilinanus agilis | reverse complement strand
GGGGGGGGGGGGTTGAAGGGGAAAGGTGGAGCATGAATCATGTAACCATGTCAAAAATGAATATTAATAAATGTTAAAAAAATATTAGATTGTAAAATGATAGAAGGTAGCAAGAGGCAAAGTAAATATTAACTATAGAATCAAAAGATCTGAGTTCAAGTTCCTCCTCTGAAACTTACTATGTGATTTTGGGCAAAATATAACCTCTCTGGGTCTCAATTTTCTCAATCAACAAGCATTTATTTAAGATCTATAATGTTCTAGGCACAGTGTGCAGTGCTGATGAAATAAAGACAAAAATAAAATGATACCAGCCCTTCTGGAGCTTGAAGAAATCTCTGGTCCGTATTCTTTTGCATGGGGCAGTTGGATAGAACAGTGGATAGAGTGCAGGGTCTAGAGTCAGGAACATTTGAATTCACATCCAGCCTCAGACTCTTACTATATGTGTTACCCTGGGCAAGTCATTTAACCCTGTTTGCCTCAGTTTCCTCATCTATAAGATGAGCTGCAGAAAGAAATAGTAGCTAGTGATATTTAAACTTCCCTCCTACAAGAAAAGAAGCTTTGGACCCTTATGGTCTTACTCGAACAATGTGACTTAAGAGATTTTAGGAATTTATTTAGCAGGTCCAAGAAACTACTATAGTCTTTATAATAGACTACTTTTTGAAATATTATGGAATAAAAAACTTCAGAAAAGTGGCTACTGGGGCAGCTGGGTAGCTCAGTGGAGTGAGAGTCAGGCCTAGAGGTCCTAGGTTCAAACCCGGCCTCAGCCACTTCCTAGCTGTGTGACCCTGGGCAAGTCACTTGAGCCCCATTGCCCACCCTTACCAATCTTCCACCTATGAGACAATACACCGAAGTACAAGGGTTTAAAAAAAAAAGTGGCTACTTCCATCAATGCACTGATATGGGATAATCCTGAAAGCCTTGTGACAGGAATGCTATCCACCTCCAAAGAGAGCTGTTGGAGTCATCTTTCACAGCAGTGTATTTATGGTTTTACTTTGGGGCTTTGGTTAAGTATGAGTTTGCTCATATAACAATAACCAGTATGGAATTGTGTTTTGCATGACAAAAAAAAGAAAGAAAGAAAAAAGGAAGAGAAGAGGGAATCCCCTTCTTAGAAATCATCAAGCAAAAATTGGATGCTAAAGGTGTTGGCCGAAGAAGAGATCCTTATTCAGGTACCAGACCAAGCCAATAAAACTTAGCTGGTCTAAGAATAGTAACAGCAAGTATAACTTACTATTTTTAAAATAAGTTGTATTGATTAGACTAAATATCTCTTCTTAATTCTCTCATAACTGAGATTCTATAGTTCTTAGTTAAATGTTTTACCCAAGACTTTAATAAGTTCATTTTAAACTATAATTATATATGTATATATAAATGTATATATAAAAATAATTATGTAGGAAGCCATAACACATGTCTTATAATTATAGCATAATATTTTTATTCTTAATTTTTTAGGATGTGTCCCTATATGAGCCTGTTTAGAAATATAGGGGCTAGGATCCCATTTCACTGTCCCATATTGGCACAACAGCTTTTGACCGGCTCCACTTGGCTCTCCTTGGGCCCCCAGTTGCAGGGGCTCACTATGTTGGTGCCTGACTTTGTGTGGACACCTGATCTGCACAGCCCCCTACAGCTCTGAACTTCTAGGTTAGAGAGATCTGCCAGCCTCAGCCTTCCCAGTAGTTGGGATTGCAGACATTTACCACCACATATGACAATGACATATTTTTAAAAACAACTCACGGTAAGGAAACTGGTTGAGAATTCTCCAGTAATCTTTTTAAGGGTAAGGAACAAAAATGAAGATTTTTAAATCTGGAGTAACACAAATAAAACCCTAATGAATATTTACATTTGGATAGCTTCATCCATATTTTGCTCAAGACAAGTATCTAGGCTATATAAATATCAGAATTCCCCACAATGAAACACTTAGAGAGCTCCAAAGGTATTGTCACTTGCCCAAATTAACATGTGGCTAGTAGAATACTAGTCTCTTCACTCCTGTTGCAATGCTCTCTTTCCATTATATCATCTCTTTTACATTCTATATTACTGTGTAAAATGTGTACCAGTTTGAAAATTGAGTTTATTTCCATTTTGCTCCATTTATGCTAATACCATGTCAGGTCCTCATCCTAAATTGAAAGTTTTCATTCATTGGGCTGCTAATGTTAATTTAACTGAAGAGAATGTTATTTTATTGGTTTTTAAAGAAAATGCACACCAGATGAAGGATTGGAATATCAATAAGCTTTGGGGCTCAAAATGCTAGGAAAACTAAACTTTTCAAAACACAGACTGCTGGTATAAAAAAAATAAAAACTATGAGTGGGGACGTTGGGAGGAAGTAGTGGTTAAGAAAAAAAATACCAATAAAAAAACAAATCCCCTTTCTCTAGACATGTCAGCCTCTACCTCTACTCTACCAATGAGTTTCCTCCTACGTACTTTGAGGAATGACTTTTGCGATTAACTGCAATTCTGTCTTTCAAAAACAATAATACTGAATTGTAAATGGTAACCACCACATATGTACTCCATTCTTCATGTTATAATATCCATATCCATCACTCTGGGTTTTCTCTTAATAGATTCAATGATGTTCAATATGACTTGATTAAGAAGCTTCCTTCCAGCTCATCATTGCTTTACCCTGGAGTCCGTTTTTGTGAGTTTTGGGAGGGCTGGATTAAATGACAGCTTTGTGCAATTGGTTCACTTGTAGTTTTAGTTTTTGGTCCCATCCCAGTCCCAGTAACCATTATATTGGCTGACTTGGTGGGAAACACTAACAAGTTGGCTGCATAGACAAGCTATATAACTTCATTTTGGTCACACAAATTGCACAACAGCAAATATTACCATCACCTTTCAAGAATCTAGTTTCAAAAGAACCTGGCCCTGAAACAAAACAGATTCTATAGAGTAATAATAATAAATGATGTAACACTTTAAGGTTTACAAAACACTGAATTATCTCATTTGAGCCTCATGACAGCTTTATGAGGAGGTTATGCCGCTATGGGCCAAGTGACTTGCTTAGGGTCACACAGTCAATATCAGAAGCAAAATTTAAACTCAGGTTTTCCTAACTCCAAGACCAATGTTCTACTTTAGCTAGGTGGTTCAGTGGCTACAATTGGGCTGAGAGTCAGAAAGACCTGGATTCAAATATGCCCTTAGACACTTACTAGCTATGTAATCCTGAGCAGGTCACTTAGCCTCAGTTTCCTTATCTGTAAAATGGGAATAACAATAGCATTTACCTCCCAAAGTTACTGTGAGGATCAAATGAAATAATTATAAAGTGTTTTGCACAGTGCGTGGAATACAAATGCTATATAAATGTCATTTATATAGACGACTATACTGTACCTCATAGGAAACAGGTGATAAACCACTCTCAGAAAGAAATTTTCCCCTTTTAGCTATCCAGATAGTGTGTGTTCTAAGAAAACTCTTTATTTCCAACATATAAGATTGATAAAATATGGAGAAGGAGAGGAAGAGAGAGAGTGTTAGGATCAATTAAGATTTGGGCTAATTAGGATCTTGATAGATGGAAAAAGGGTAAATGAGTCAAAGAGTTACTTTAAGGCCAGATAGAATCTTCAGAGGAATTCCTTGTAAGAACTGTCAAGTGCTAAGAGGCTATTGGGATCTCTTCAATCTTACAGAGTAAGAACATGGAATAGATGCCATCTTGGGATGCTTTTTGCATATAGCAGTGACTTTTAATACAGAGGAAGGAAGTTGTGGTTTAAGAAGTAGAAGGAAGTTAAGAAAAAAACTCTTTGATCTCTACAGTTATATGAAAAGCAAATTCAGAGTATAAAAGTAACTGCTTCCTCCATCAATTGACAATGACACCTGAGGCTATTAGAATTTTTGCATTCACATGAACATACAAGAACATCTTTGCTAAGGTGCTATTTAAAAATGATTTAAGAACAGTCTCACCACCACTTCCTCCTACAACAGCAACTTACTTTAAAGCAATAGCATGGTGCAAGAGACAAGCCATTGCCCCAGAATCAACATGAGGCTGTCTACTGGTAATAGGAGCCCCCCTTAGTGCCATGCAACAGTCTGGGGAACATACACACAAAATTCCATGGTAGCAAAAGTCAGGGGAGGTGGTGACCTAGACAAAAATACAAACGGGGCTGTACATTTTGAATCCAACAGAGAAGGCGAAATATAAGAAGATACAAACTAGCCAACCACAATCCTTGGGAAATGGCATTGGGAATACTGGAGAAACTTTGAAAACCAGTTTTTCTGGGCAGCTAAGGTGGCTCTGTGAGCCGGGCCTGAAGATGGAAGATTCTAGCTTCAAACACTTCCTAGCTGTATGTCTCTGGGCAAGACATTTTATCCCAGCTGCCTAGTCCTTGCCTTTCTTCGGCCTTGGAACCTATAGTGAATATCAATTCTAAGACAGAAGGTAATAAAAAACAATAGTTTTTTCAAAGGTAAAAATGTATAGATTGTCTATCAGTGGTAATAGAGGATACTATTCTAAAAACAGTTTTTTTTTTAAAAGTTGATTATTTATCAAATGATATAGATAAGAGGACCCAGGATAGAGACATATAGAGCATGCATAGTTAGTGGGCAACTAGATGAAAATGCAGTAAAGGAGACTGAAAACCAAGAGAAAACAAACAATGCCAAACCTAGAGATAAGAGAGTATCAAGGAGAAAATGGTTGACTGTGCCAGTCTCCAGAGAAATTTAGGACTGAGAAAAGACCATTGTATTTGGTAATTAAGAGATCATCTGTACCTTTGGAGAGTGCAGTTTTAGTTGAATGATGACATCATAAACTAGATTTTAGAGAGTTATTCAGAAGAAAGGAAGTAAATGTAAGAAGGAAAATTTAAGTATTTATATATATATATACACATATATATATATATATATATTAAAATGTGTGGCCGCCAGGAATCAACAATTCAGGTTGATTCCGTAATTAAATCAGACCCAAGTCAGCATCGGGTTGAGGAGTTTATTTACAATCAGGAAGGTAAAAGGTAGGAATAAAGAGAAAAGGAGAGGCTAGTCCAGGCCAAAGGCCTGGACAGAGAGAGAAGGTTAAAAGGCTAAATAAATGAAGCTGCAAGCCGCAAGGCCTAACAGCCAGATAGGCAGAGTTTGGAAGCGGCCCAGCTAGGCCAAGGAAGTCAGCCTAACTTACCCACGTGACAATACAGAGTGTAAGCGGTCTGTGGTCTCAGGAGATCCTTCAGCATCGAGTTCGAACTGGAACTGCCTCCACAGGAAGTGAGTAACATACTTAAAGAGATAGTGTCTTTCGTTACTTCCCGTGGGTCCACCTCTAATTCAAGCGGACAAATGGCAGCCTCTACACTGATTTGGACTGCCCAAAGGGCAGTCCCTTGTTCTTGATTTGTTACTTATTGTCACGTGTGGGTAACTCCTCTCCCCTCCCCACTATGCCTAGGATGGGCAGATTTTTGACTATGAAAGGGCTCAAACTAATTCCATTTACACATAAAGGCACTTGTTATAGACACCAACTTTCTCCTAAGGGAAATTTTAGTGGCAAAAGCTCACATGTTATTTTTGTATATCTCTGGCTAATTTCTAAGACCACTTGTCAAGGAAAATCAATCAAAAATATACCTTCTGGGGAATGATTCTCATTCTAATCTCATTGGCAGGTCTTGAATTATCATATTAATTTACCGTGAATTGAAAAGATATCACATTTTATTGAAAGAACTTATGGATAGGAACCATTACATTCTACAGAATTGTTTCAAACCAAAGTAAATGATTTGAAAATTCCATTTTGGCTAGACAACTAGAATTACTTTTAAATTAAAAAATCTTTCCTTGCAAAATTAGCTATATTGAGATAATGTATCTGCTGCTGCTCTGCCTGTTTTCAACTCCAAGGAATGAGATGCCCCTCCCAGGATAAGCTCATTACTTCTAATCTTTTCACCAAGCTGCTAACTCCTGCCTTGCTTGACACCATTTCCTTCACCCAACTCCCTCCTCTGATAGGAGAACTGAAAGGTGGAGTACCAATGCCTTTCTTCATAGAAACTGGACTTTCAGCTCTTCCACTTTGTATCTATTACTCTGCCAAGTTTCAAATCCATTGAAAAAGATGCTCTCAGGACAGCTAGGTAGCACAATGGATACAGTACCAGGTCCAAAGAAGGGGGGCCCTGGATTCAAATCTTAGACACTTCCTACCTGTATGACCCTGGGCGAGTCACTTAACTGCCCCCTATTACCTAGCCCTTGCAGTTCTTCTATCTTAAAACTGATAATTCTGTCTTAGGACTGATAACATGCAAAAAATAAGGATTTTTAAAAAAAGGAAAAAATCCTTTCATTAGGTATCCCCTGGAAAGCTCAGTGAGAACAAGTACTATCTTTTTATTAATTGTATCCCCAGATTTGGCACAGTGCTTGGCACCTAGTAGGTACTAATACATGTTTACTGGATTGAATTGGAAAAGATTGCTTTGATGCCATATAAAGAGAAAATAAAACTTCACTTCAAGAACTGCTATAAATTGTTTTCCTTTGCAATTCAGGAACAACGGTGGGTTTTCTACTACACTTAATGTATTGAAGAAGCTGCTTTCCACACTCTCTTTGGAGTAAAAGGTTTCAAAGTGTTCACAGAACGCCTCTTGCAAGTCTAGTCTATGGACTTATTTTTCCTTTAAAATTATGTTTTTAAGATGACAGAGGCAGCATGATGCAATAGATAAGAACCAGGCTAAAAGCCAAGAAGACCCTGGTTGAGGTCCAGCTTCTGACTCATATAATTGTACAACACTGGCTAAATCACTTAACCTCTCAGGGAGAAAGGCAAAGGGGGAACCCTTACCTTTTGTCTTAGAAATGACACTAAATATTGATTCAAAGGCAGAAGAGCCATAAGAGCTAGGCAACTATGGTTGAGTGACTTGCCTAGTATCCAGAACTGGGAAGTGTTTGAGGCCATTTTTAAACCCAAAACTTTCTGCCTTTGGGTTTGGCTCTGTCTCCATTGAATCATCTAGCTATCCCTGGCAATTCTCTCTTAATCATTTTTTTTTTGTCATGTACCCCCTTGGCAGTTTAGTGAGGCCTATAAAGTCTTCTCTGATAATAAGTTTTGTGTTTTGGGTTGTTTGTTTTATAAAAAATCCATAATCAAAGGAAATTCTAAAATTTAGTTAAAGGCTATAGAAAATAATAAATATATTTTTCTTGTATAAATTATCAGACATGCTAGAATATACTCACAGGCACTTTAGGGATCCATGGACTAAGAATCCCTGCTCTAAGTATAATTTACTGAGAGGGCCTCAATGGGTATTTTAATTGAAGAAGTTTTCTCATCTCAAGAGAAAAACTCCCCTCTATGAATGAAATCACAGTTCCCAGAGGCAGCTAGGTGGAATTAGTAATGGCCATAGTCAGGAAAAGTTGAGTTCACATAAAACCTTAAATACTCACTAGCTGTGTGCCCCTAGGCAAGTTACTTATAATTTGCCCACTTCAGTTTCCTCATATATAAAATGAAGATAAGAATCACACCTACTTCCATATGAGGATCAAATGACATTAAATTTGTAAAGTGTACAACATAATGTTTGGAATAAAATAGGTGTTTAATAAATTCTGGGTTTTTCTTAATCCCTCACCATGAAAGTTTTTAGAAATTATGATTCTTAAGGAGAATTTGCCCATTGTATTGAAAATAAATGTCCACTTAAAAAGAACACATAGTCCTAATGAACATATTTTGACATCTTTTCATCTAAGAGAATTAATGACAATGCCAACAGTTTCACAATATTACCAACAGATAGGAAGGGAAGAGGGATAATTATCCTCATTTTCAGATAAAAATCTTGAGATCAGTGTATCATGTATTGCATTTAGTTCATTATATGAGTCAGCAGTAGAAATGGGAGAAGGGTTCCAGGGTCTTGACCATGAGAGCTGCAGCATGGCACAGCTGGCACCAGGCAGGCCAGGGGCTAGTCCTGGCTCTGCAGGTAGTTTTTGTCACCTGCGATAAAAATACTGCTGCTATTAATCTTTCAAGGTTGCTGTGAGGAAAACAAATAATTTTTTTTAAATGGCAGTATCTATTATAGTTGCACTGTAGGTTTTAGGAGGATTATCACCAGGGACAGCTAGATGGCTCAGTGGATTGAGAATCAGACTGAGAGACAAGAGATCTTCAGTTCAAATTTGGCCTCAGACACTTTATACCTGTGTGACCCTGGGAAAGTCATTTAACCCCCATTGCCTAACTCTTACCACACTTCTGTCTTGGAATTATAGTATTGATTCTATGATGGAAAGTAAGGATTTTTTGTTGTTTGTTTGTTTTTATTTTTTATTTTAATTTTTTTTAAACCCTTACCTTCTGTCTTGGAGCCAATACTAAGTATTGGCTCCAAGGCAGAAGAGTGGTAAGGGTAGGCAATGGGGGTCAAGTGACTTGCTCAGGGTCACACAGCTGGGAAGTGTCTGAGGACAGATTTGAACCCAGGACCTCCTGTCTCTAGGCCTGGCTCTCAATCCACTGAACTACCCAGCTGCCCCCTATTGTTTGTTTTTAAAGAAAGAAAGATTATCACCAAAGAATGGTTGTCATTGAAAAACCAATTTTTGAAACTGGCAAAACTGAATTTATCTGGAAAATACCCTTACCGACTCATCCCCAAATTATGGTATTTTACAGTTTGCATAGTACCTTAGTATATGATGATGAGCCACCATTTTACAAACTTCCAGAACATTTTTAGTGCAACAGTTTCCCTTAACCACTTGGATCAGTGTTACAAATAAAATTGATATAGAGGAACAGAATTAAAAATATCATGGTTTCAAAGGGTTTATTGAAAGCCATTTAGAAAAATGAAGCCATGTGCCCATTAAGATTTAGTTCAAATGCCGTGCCATACCTTCCCACCAAGCTGCTTCAGCAGGAAAAGAGAGCGTACCAATCCTGTCCTTAGTCTTTATACCTCTATCTATGTTATCACACTTCCTGTCTACCTCATTACGCAAGAGAAATCATGGGAAATGTAGTTTTGAAAGAGTCCTAAATGTCCATAGGAAGTTTAGATCAGGGACCTCAAAATTAGTTCAAGGACCCCCAAATTTCCAATATCACATCAGCCTAAATGAACCATCTAATTTCTAATAACCTCTTAAGATGCAGCATCTCTGTACATTACTCTGAAAAATGTGGCCATCTCATAAAAACTCATACCTTTCATTTTTATCCTCTTATACTATATAACAGCTCTTTATCACCATCATCCATTTAGTTTATTAATCTTTACTTTCATCGTGATAAACCAGCTAGTTTTCTTTTCCAGTCCCAGAGGCTACCTCTGATGTCCACTTCTGAATAGTCACAAATCTTGTGATTATCCTTTTCCATCTATTATTAAACCTTCTCTCATTCATCTACCCATTCTTCTATCCCTTGCCAATATGGCACAAGACACAGGAAACATAAGACAGGAATGAATGAAATATAATGAGGCTAGTTAACAAAGGTTCAAGTGAAGATAGACATAACGATACAAGTTATTACCTTGTATTTTGCAGCTTGTTTTTTCAAATGTATAAAAAGTCCCAACATCAACCAGGTTACATTATAAACAATATTTCATTTGATCTTAAGAACAACCCTGTGATAGAAATATCCTCATTTCATGGAGCAGTGAGGATTACGGTTCAGAGAGGATTAAAAAAACAAACAGACTTGTTCAAGGTCTGAAAGTTACTAAGTGATGGAGCAGGTGATATTTGAATTCATATCTTCTGGTTTCTTGGTCTTCCAGTAGAATCATTTAACAGATGAGGCAACTGAGGCCCAGAAAGGTACAGTAACTTGCTTATGATCACATAGTCACTTAATGGTAGCTTCCAGTCTAATCCTCTTTTTAATATGTGCTATTATGACTCCCTTTATGCCATACTGTCAAATGAGATGTATTTTATAATCACAAAGATCACTATAGATGTGAAATATTATCATTATAATTAGCAATGAAAGGGTATGATTACACCTAGCTCAGACATGGAGAAAGAGAGAAGACATGTGATTTGTATACGAACACAGATTTTGTCCAAGGTATAACTTGGATGAGAGCCTACATCTCCTGGTTCAAGCTCCTAAACATTTGCACCATTTAAAATGAAAGAACAAGGTCACCATGTAGACTATACACTTTAAGGGCATGTGGTAGGGTGAAAGACAAGGGTTAAGTGTTGCTTTCTTAGCATATAAAATTCGAGTCAGCCTGTAAGTAGCAGAACAAGTTTTCCCATTAACAACCAGTAGATTTGTTATATATTCTACATGATCTCACTGCTCTGGGTAATGGAAAACAAAGAATCTATCTCCAACTCAATGAGAATATTTATACTGGCTGCTTGGCTATTCCCCTAAAGAGTTCACAGTGGAAAGAAGCTCTGGTTTGTTATTTTCGGAATTCTTAGATTTTTGCTGGGTACAAGGATATATCAGATACAAAAAGTTCTTTTCTTCAGGGGAAGATATAATGTGGAAGGGAAGCTATAGATAAGAAGTGGGAACACTAGTTGTTTTTTTTAATTTAAAATTCATTTCTAGCAGAAATCCAAAATAAATGAAATTATTTTTACAGAATGATTTAAAATGCACAAGCTTTCAACACTCAGTCTCTACTCAAGTCAAGAAATGTCTTATTAATTCAAAATTAGCATACTAGGATACTTCACCAAAAAAAATGCTGGAAAATTTGCATTAGAATAAAAAATACTGTAGACAATGCAATGCCTAAATATCACAAATACTTTCTTTAAAGCAGAGGTACTTTATTATCCTGGTATCCAAAGGTCCACAGATAGATTTGAGGAAAATTGTGAACTTGGATGGAAAAAAATTTTCATAACTGTATTTCATTATGATGTGATTTCTACTGTAATCCTATGCATTTTATTTTAAATTAAAACATGCATTAAAGAATGCATTAGACTGAATGGGGTCCATCAACTTCACCAGACTGCCAAAGAAGTCCATGATACCCCCAAAATTTAAGAATTCTTGCCTTAAAGTGAGGCATTCTATTTAATGGATAAAAGCAGGAAGACCTGGATTCGAGGCCTTTCACACACATACTGCTTTGTGACCATTGACAAATCACTTCTGTAAGGTTACTTAGAGACTCTCTACCTATAATTCTAAATTACAAATGAATTGCTGATCTGTAGCAATGGACACTGAAGAAGTCACGGGCCCATAACAACATTAAAACTTTTTTTAAGAAGAGATCTGGGGAATACTAGATACGGTGAGCACCAAGCAAAAATGCAACTAACTCTAGTTTAACAGATGAAAAAGTTATTTCTAAATCAGCTATGTACAGCCAGACAAGATAAAAACAAAAATCAAAACTACCATTACAGGGCAACTAAGTGACTTAATAGATAGCTCCAAGCCTGATAGGAGGCCCTGGGTTCAAATTTGACTTCAAACACTTCCTCCCTGTGTGGTTCTGGGGAAGTCACTTAACACCAATTGCCTGGTTTTTACCACTCTTCTGACTTGGAACAAATACTTAGTATTGATTCTAAGATATAGATATAGATTCTAAGATATAGGGTTTTAAAAAAAAAAACTACCATCCCTTAAAAATGGGATAAAGATGAGAAACTATGACCTACAATTAAAAAAAAAAAGCTTCAATTTGACCTATTTAATAAAAACCAAACTATTGCTCATCTAAAAAGAGTAGATCAAAAATGTATGAGAAAGCACATGCTAGAGACAACATAAGTCAGCTTAGGAACACAATTTTAAGATATCTAAATAAAGAGAAGTAATAGAGGTAGTTATAAATTCTATCAGGAATATGTTCTATCTAGCCTCAGATATTGGCTGTGTGACTCTGGACCTTTAATCTTTGTCCTAGTATCCTCAATTTTAAAATGAGAATAATAATAATAGCTATGTCCCTGGGTTGTTGGGAGGATGAAATAATATTTGTAAAAGTGCTTTGAAAACCTTACCTTAAAATGCTATATAAATGCTTGTTATTATTATTTTCAAAAATATATAGCCTAACAGTGAAAACTGCTTTTTGAAATAGTTATCAACATTTTTTTAAGTTCACAATTTCTAGATCCAAGAGGAGACTTGAGGTTTAAACATAAGAATGTGACAACATCATAAGGGGAAAAAAAATCACAAAATTCCAGACTTTTAAGTTTGACAAATAACTGAAAAGGAACTCCCCAATACCATATAGCCAATGCTCACCTAGCCCTTGTGAAAAATAACTTACTACACTTCCCGAAGTGGCCCATTCCACTTATGGCAACAATTTACATCATACTTTAAGGCTGCTGGTGTTTGTCTAGTCATTTCTGACTCTATGACCCCATGGACTATACTGTTGATGGGGTTTTCTTGGCAAATACTGGAGTGGTTTGCCATTTCCTTCTTCAGTGGATTAAAGCAAATAAAGGCTAAGTAACTTGCCTCGTCTGAGGCTGGATTTGACATCAGGTCTTCTGCCTCCATGCCCAACACAGCCCTCTACCCACTGAGTAATCTAGCTGCCTCCTTCTTCAATACTTTGAATGATAATTGCTTCCATTACTGCAACTCTCCCCACTGAAGCTCAATGCAACTCTTCCATCTTTGTTATATTGCTTAATGAGTTGCAATCTGAAAAGATTCATCACCTGTTGATTAAAACTCTAACGATGAATCTTTCTAGATTTAGATACACACATCTGTGCATAACAGATATAGCCCAAGACACAATGGAAGCCCTTTTAGTTTGGCAGAATCTACTGGAACTCGTACTTTTCAGATGGAACCTTTAAGAACACTGGGTTACCATTAAAGCCAAGATGAAATCATTCTTTGTTAGAGAAATCTTGACTACACCATAACAAAAATGTGGGCTCTCCCTGCACAGGGTCAATTTATGATCTCATCATCTTTGTTTTCTGCCATCAGCAGAGTCAAGTTAAGGACCTATGACTTATATTTAGTAAGAGCAATATGCTTAATAAGATTCTGCTGGCGTACAGTCAGAACGCAACTCAACATTAGCACTGAGCATGAGCAAATGATTCCAATCTGCATAGGAAAAAGTACTGGATGATGTAGAACCAGGCATTTTCATCTAGTTCCAGCTCTCTCTTAGGTAGCCTTTAATGCCTCACTCTCCTTTTTCACATCTGCAAAATGGGAATGTTGTATCCTTCTTCTTCCTACCTCAGAAAAAGATTTCAAAAGTCCACTAGGCCTTCATGCAAAGCTCTCTGAGCTTTCTGTGCTTAATGTCTTTCTCTTTGTATTGGGGAGATGTTATAATCAAGTATCTCAATGCCATGTGAATTTTGTTGCACAGGTTGATCAGATAGTGCCATTGACAATCTGGCCAACTCATAAAGTGAAAAACTTATGCTAGTAGCTCAATAGACTTTTACTTGTCATTGCCCTTATGGAAATATACATTTGGGAACAAGAAGATAACAGCTCCAACTCACTGCATGTCCAGCAAGGCCTGGCTAGTGACTGGGAAGAAATCAAGCTACTTCTTGGTACTTGGAATGAAATTTGGTGATAAGAAACTTGGAATAACAAAAATTATAAAGAAATTGTAGCTATACCTCACACATAGGCTGGGGAAGGTTGGCTTGGAATTAGTTTGTCTGAAGAATCTGTGGGAGTGGTACAAATTCATTCTGAGGGAGAAAAAGAATATTCCTGTTGTAGTTTCAGGAAGTCCACAACTCAGGCAGCCAGGATTTTGCCACTAGGCTCTATGAAGCTGACCTGAAGGTCTTGCTCAATTATCTGCCTATGACCTTTCTTCCCCCTCCCTTCCCCTTTCTGAGCTGCTTCTTAGCCTCACTTCAGGACTGGAAGTCCTGAGACTCAATCAGAGGTTATATTCCATTATTTCTTGATCGTATCTTTAGTGGTAAGATCTAGAATATTTAGGAGCATTTTATTAAATTCTTTGAACTACATAAGAATTAAACTCAAGAAGAGGATCTAACCTTAAGGAAAATGTTGGTGCACTAAAACAGACACTGGTATGAGAGTTAAATTCCAAATCTGTCACTTATTTTGTGACTGTGGAAAAGTCACTTTCTCTCTCTAGATATAAGCTTCTTCAATTGTAAACTGAGTTAAATTCCACAACCTCTAATAGTCCTTTCTGACACTCTATGGTTCTATGTGTTATATTGATAAGTGTAGTGTTACCCAGGACTATAAGTTCTGAGATACAACTAGATGTTATATTCCTAAGTTCAATACTTCCCTTAAACTAAAGTTGATAATTATTCCATTAATTTAATATAATTTTCAAAAAGTACTCTTCTTTCATGACTAAAAATAAAACCAAGATTTTTCTTAGTTATGTATAATCTTTATTCAAAATTTCCTGAATGCTTTTGACAAAACATTAAAAAAATCTTTTATTCTAAACTTTTGTTCATTTCCACAATTCAAATATAAAATGAATAAAAATCCATCTACAAATTATTCAGCATAGACAGATAATGTGCATACAACAGATTCTCTACTTTTAATGAATCACTCAAATATATTTAGTGAAGTCCTGCTGTGTGCTCACCCCTGTGCTAGGTACCTTCAGGTGATACAAGTACAAGAAATATTTCCTGCCTTCCAACAACTCCATTTGGCGGGGAAAGATAAACACCTGACAAACATTTAGACTGCAAACTTTGATGTAATATAAAAGAAAGGGCACTTTGGGGGTCAAGGGAAATGAGTTAAGAACCAAGTTCTGACACCTGTATGTTTGGCTTTGGAAAATGTCACTTCACTTTTTTGAGGCTTAGCTTTTTCCACTGTAAAAACAGAAAGAATTGAGGAGATTGGATCCAATGATCTAAGGCTCTTTTCCAATTTTTTAGAGAATTGCTTTTCAGTATCTTAGGGGCAGTCACGCCAACATTCTTTTTTTTTTTTTAAGGTCAGGATTTTTATTATTTTTCTTTCTTTTTTCTTTAGAATATTTTCCCATAGTTACATGTTTCATGTTCTTTCCCTCTCCCCCAAATTCCCCGCTCCCCCCATAGCTGACGCACAATTCCACTGGGTTGTTACATGTATCACTGATTAAGACCTAATTCCATATTATTGATAGTTGGACTAGAGTTATCTTTTAGCGTCTACATTCCCAATAATATCCCCATCAGTCCATGTGTTCAAGCAGTTGTTTTTCTTCTGTGTTTCTACTCCCCCAGTTCTTTCTCATAAGTCCCTCAGCATTGCTCTGGATCCTTACATTGCTGCTAGTAGAGATGTCCATTTATGTTCAATTGTACCACAGAGTATCAGTCTCTGTATACAACGTTCTGTTGGACCTGCTCCTTTCACTCTGCATCAATTCCTGGAGGTCATTCCAGTTCACATGGAATTCCTCCAGTTCTTTATTCCTTTGAGCACAATAGTATTCCATCACCAACAGATAACACAATTTGTTCAGCCATTCCCCAATCGAAGGACATTCTCTCATTTTTCAATTTTTTGCCACCACAAAGAGCGTGACTATAAATATTTTTGTACAAGTCTTTTTCCTTATTATTTCTTGGGAGTATAAACCCACCACTGCTATGGCTGGATCAAAAGGCAGATAGTCTTTTAAAGCCCTTTGAGCATAGTTCCAAATTGCCATCCAGAATGGTTGGATCAATTCACAACTCCACCAGCAATGCATTTATGTCCCAATTTTGCCACATCCCCTCCAACATTTATCACTTTCCTTTGCTGTCATGTTAGCCAATCTGCTAGGTGTGAAGTGGTACCTCAGAGTTGTTTTGATTTGCATTTCTCTAATTATAAGAGATTTAGGACACTTTTTAATGTGCTTATTGATAGTTTTGATTTCTTTATCTGAAAATTGCCTATTCATGTCCCTTGCCCATTTATCAATTGGGGAATGGCTTGATTTTTTATGCAATTGATTTAGCTCCTTGTGTATTTGAGTAATTAGATCTTTGTCAGAGGTTTTTGTTACAAAGATTTTTTTCCCAATTTGTTGCTTCCCTTCAATTTTGTTTGCATTGTTTTTGTTTGTATGAAAACTTTTTAATTTAAATAATCAAAATTATTTATTTTATATTTTGTAATTTTATCTAACTTTTGCTTGGTCTTAAAATCTTTCCTTTCCCAAAGATCTGACAAGTATATTATTCTGTGTTTACCTAATTTATTTATAGTTTCCTTCTTTATATTCTGTTCATTCATCCATTCTGAATTTATCTTGGTGTAGAGTGTGAAATGTTTCTAAACCTAAATCTCTCCCATATTGTCTTCCAATTTCCCAGCAATTTTTGTCAAATAGTGGATTTCTGTCCCAAAAGCTGGGATCTTTGGGTTTATCATACCGTTTTGCTAAAGTCACTTACCACAAGTCTATTGCACTGATTTCCTCCCTTCTGTTTCTTAGCCAGTACCATTATTGTTTTGATGACCACTGCTTTGTAGTACAATTTAATACCTAAGCCACCTTCCTTCACATTTTTTTTTCATTATTTCCCTTGACATTCTTGGTCTTTTGTTCTTCCAAATGAACTTTGTTATACTTTTTTCTAATTAAGTAAAAAAGTTTCTTGGTAGCTTGATAGGTCTAAATAAATAGATTAATTTGGGTAGAATGATCATTTTTATTATGTTAATTTGTCCTACCCATTAACAATTAATGTTTTTCCAATTGTTTAGATCTAGTTTTAATTGTGTGGAAAGTGTTTTGTAGTTGTATTCGTATAATTCCTATGTTTGCCTTGGCAGATAGATTCCCAAGTATTTTATGTTGTCTATAATGATTTTAAATGGAATTTCTCTTTCTAACTCTTGCTGCTGAAATGTGTTGGAAATATATAGAAATGCTGGTGATTATGTGGGTTTATTTTATATCCTGCAACCTCTTTCATTTATTTAAACCTTTGCCTTCCATCTTAGAATTAGTACTCTGTATTGTATATTGCAAATAATTTTATTATCATTTTATCTGTAGGAAAACTGAAGATTAGTAGAGAAAAGTGACAATCACACAGCCAGTATGTATCAAAGCTAGGATTTAAATCTAGTTGGCCTGATTGAATCCAACGAAACCTAACAAACATTCTATTTCCTGTAAGTCTCAAAAATTTTATTGAAGTTTTAAGATGTTAAAGGACTGAAAACTGTACTAAGACTTCTGGGACACCTTGTACAATGAAGTCTTTACTGTAATCTATCAGAGAGAACAGGTATACAACAAAGGTTTGTATAATCTTGGATCTCACCTTTTTTCTATTCTATCCAGTGAAATAAACCATTTTATGATGATGACTACAGCAAGGAGATTCCAAAATCGATATTCATATTTCTATTTGTAATTCTCTATTTTGGAGAATCAAATTAGGTATCCCATATGTATAACATAACAAAGGAAACCTTAGAATAAAATATTTTTTTTACCTTTACCTTCTGTTTTAGACTCAATGCTAAATATTAATTCTAAGACAGAAGAGCTGTAAGAGCTAGGCAACTGGAATTAAGTGACTTGCCTAGGATCACTGTGCTACCTAGCTGCCCCAGATTAAAATACTTTGTTTCTTTTTTTCCCCTTTATTTTATTCCAATGACAAATTTACACATAAATTTTACATGGTTACATGATTCACATTGTCTCCCTCCTTTCTTCCCTCCCACTGGGTTATACATGTATTATCATTCAAAACCTGTGTCCATATTGTTCATTTTTTGTAAGAAAGTAATTTTCTAAGACCAAAACCCTAAATCATATGCCCAAATAAACAAGGGATAAATCATATGTTTTCTTCTGCATTCCAGAATAAAATACTTAAAAAAAAGACAATCAATAGGAACTGGACCTTAGACTTTAATGGTATAGGAAAATCTCTGGTAAAGAAACTCCCTCTACCAATGAAGGTCAAACACCTTTGCTCCCAGTTATAGTCTAAAAGAGTTGCCTACAGTATTGAGAGACTAAATTATTTACCCATGGTCACAAAGACTTTGTGTTGGAGTTGGGTCCCAAATCTTTATGATTTTAATGTCAGCTTTCTTTTTTCTCTCTTTAAGCCCTTACTTTCTCTCTTGGTAACACTTCTAATACAGAAGAACAACAAGGGCTAGGCAATCTGGGTCAAGTGACTTGCGCAGGATCACATAGGGGCTCTATCCATTGTGATAATAGCTGTCTCTAATGCCAGCTTTCTATCTAGTATGCCACTACTCCCTTTCAAAAAAAGGCAAAGACATCTACAGAACTATTTAAATTTAATGGGAAGAACAGTTGGCTAAGCCTTTTGACAATGACTTTGGATAAGTCACAGAAAGTTTCTGAACCTCAATGCCTTAATCTGTGAAATCAGGATAAAAATTCCTTCTCATAGAATTGTTTTGAAGATCAAATAAGATTTTTTGTGAAAGTTGTAAGGATCAAGAGATTACATAAAAATATTTTGAATATCCTAAATCACTACACATAAATACGTTTATTAGGATGATTTAGGTAACAAGACATAAACATCACAGTATTAAATATGCACTCCAAATTTTGAGACAATCTATGGTTTACTTTGAGAAGCCTTCCTTGTCAGCTTAGCCAAAGGCAATTTCTGCCTGCTCTGAGATTCCATAGCAGTGGTTCCTAAACTTTTTGGGCCAACCGACCCCTTTCCAGAAAAAATATTACTTAGACCCCTGGAAATTAATTTTTAAAAATTTTAATAGCAATTAATAGGAAAAATAAATGCACCTGTGGCCATCACTGCTCCCCTGGATTGCTGCAGCACCCATCAGGGAGCAGTAGCGCCCACTTTGGGAATCACTGTTCTATAGCATTTATTTGATGTTTATGTTCAGACAGTCCTCAACTTATAAATCGAGTATATTTATTGGATCAAAGAATAGGGAGCTGTACTGGCCTTTAGATTTACAGATAATCTAGATCAGAGGTGTCAAACAGGAGACATTGTAGTTGGCAACACTCCCAGAGCAGGAACCAGACTAAAATAAATAAAAATACAATAGAGGTAGGCAGCTAGGTGCCTCAGTAGATTGAAAGACAGGAGGCCATAGGTTCAAATCTCATCTCAGATACCTTCCTAAGCTATATGATGTAATGGAATAAAAGGGGCAATACTGATAAGTGGAGAAGTAAATGGGGGAATTAAGGAGGATAAATGGGGATAGCTGAGTTAAGGGATGAATGGGGAATATAAGGAGGGGCTGCTTAAACAGGCTAGACACTGAGGCTAGAGACAGAAGATAGGTACTGGGAGGAATAGGCTGGGTGTTTCAGGCAGGGGGGGCTATCTATATGATACAAGAAGAATTGAATCAGCCAGAAGTAATATGGGTTTGGCTGAAAGGTTTCTGTTGTCAATTTCTAAGATCCCTTGAGGGAAGAGACAAGAGGCTCCTCCTTGCCAGTGAAATTGAATCTACAGGAAGTCTCAGCTAACTACTTCCTGCCCAAGATGAATGCCTAGGTTTGCCTCAAGAAATAAAAGGAAAGTTATTCCTTCCCACTTCAGCCTTTGCCCTAATGTCAAGTACAATGATTCACCACAGACTTTGTGTAGATATCAAAGGGAATTTATTGATGCCAGGGGTAAGCAGAGGGAAAAAAGGTTTAAGGGTTTTGTAATTGCTGTTAGGGAGAAAGCTGGTGCTAGGGGAAGGGTCATAGGAGAGGGTCAGACTGAGAGAGGCCTTCTCTCTCAGTCAGAGAGACTCACTGCCCTGAGGTAAAAGTATTTTATCAGATCACTAGATAAGGGCATGGCTTTATTTAGTTTGTCCTCTCTACCTACAGAAGCTAAAACCCATGATGTCCAACCACCAAACCACCCTTTCCTCCCAGGGCCCAATGGGGAAATCCAGGGAAGTAGCAGGATGTAAAATGGAGAGGTCTAGAAAGAACAGACAAGGTTCAAAATATTTTGGTTGGAACCGCAGGGATATTTATAGCCTAGCTCTATCAGTTTTCCCTGTGAGCCCAGCCCCCAAGCTGGTTTAACATTCTAAACCTTTCTAACTGACAGGCTGCTACAGTTGGTTTGCAAAAACAAGAGCTTTTTGCTGCAACCCTGCATTACGGTGACCATGGGCAAGTCATTTTACCCTCATTGTCCAAGCCCTTACCTCTCTTCTGCTTCGGGACCAATATACAGTATTGATTGTAAGATAGGGGTAAGGGTTGTTTTTTGTTTTTTTTTTAATACAAGATAGTGTTAATATATGATTTTACTAATTCAGGTCTGAGCTGCAGGGATTCTTATGACTAAATGAATGGCCTAATTTCTATTTTAGTTGGACATCACTACTCTAGACCAATTATCCCATTATTCATTTAAGAAAAATGAGGTTCCAGAAAAATAAAATGATTTGTCTTAGGTCACAAAGAGCAGATACTAAGATTCAAACTTAGGTCCTCTTACTCAGACCCAAGTATTCTTTTCTGTACCATACTCAAATATTCAAATGTGATCTCATTGAGGTACTCCCTCCAGCAATGCAGATCTCAACACATCCATGTTTGCCAGGGAGAGTGTATCTCTCACTTTCAACACACAACTAGCTCATCTTCTACTGTCCATGGAACTTGTAATGCATTTCCCTGTAGAAACAAATTACATAGAGGAATTCCTAGAGAAGGCTAAGTGTGTGTGTTAGAAGTGGAAGGGGAGTGTGTGAAGGGAACCCTCTTCTGGGGATCACAAATGGGGTCTTACCTGCTGCACCCCTACACTCCTAGTTACATCATCTAGTGTGGGTTATGTGACTTGAGTTTGAACCTGATGTGACTGAAGTTGACTGGGAAAGGAGAGGGAGGTAAAAATGTTTGAGACAAGGAAGTAGGCTCTCTATCTCTGGTGAGCACCCTAGAGAAATGGTGGCTGCTGTGGCCAGGCTGAGACTACCCATGTGGTAGTTTAAGTTAGGCCATTTTACTTTTATCCTTTTACCTAATTCTGATTTTGACCTATTCAAGTAAATTTAATAAACTGTATTAAAATCCTAAGGACCAGGGTCCAAAATGTATTTCTTACAGGAGTGATAAGCAGAAGGATTCTCAGATGACTGGGAAATTATAAATTCTCCATATTAACATTCTCCAGAGGTCGTGAACTTGGTCAATTTCTAAAGGGCTGTTCTCAGAGAATGGTTATTTCCTTTCATTGAGTTATTCCAAAGATATACAAAATGTGATATACCTACTTGCCATAACATACTTGTGGGATGTCTATAAATTGGGGACTTTCTTAAAATCATGTACTTTGGGAGATTACCAGTGGTCATTTAATCAAATCCATATGTAAACAGAAACCCTCTCCTACAACATCCTTAAAAAAATGATCCTCTTGCAACTACTAGAATAACTCTAGTAATAGGAAATTCCATAAATGGCACCATATTCTACTTTTACAACTTTAATTGCTATGAAGCTTTTTTCCTTAATGTTCATTCAAAATATAACACTTTATACACCTAATCCTACTGTCTGTAGTCAGCTAAGGAAAACAATACTAATCCTTCTTGTACATGAAGACCATTCATACAGAATCTCAAAATTTTAGAGCTCAAAGAAGTAATATAGTCTAAAGGTCATCTAATCTAACACTTATTATAGTGTCTGGCACACAGAAGACTATTAATAGATACTTGAGAAATACTGAATAAGAGGGAAAGTTTCTGCTTATGTAAGATCAATGAAGTTAGAATTTGAAAAGAAGTTAATTAGGTGGAAAAAATCTTTGCAGCAAATTTCTCTGATAAATGGGTAGTTCTCAAAAGAAAAATGCAAGTTATCAAAAACAACATAAAATGCTCAAATCTCTAATAAAAAGATATGTAAATCTCTGAAGATCTACCTCATACTCATCATTTTGGCAAAGATGAACTAGAGCACAATTCTATAGCTCTCTTCGTGGACCAAAGCTAATCATCCATAATACATGATACACAATGAAGACTCTCACTCTTTTAGAAAATAAAGAATAAAACCTAAAAGGCAATATTAATTAATTATATAATAGCAGAATAGCTAATATATTTTAGCCCTCAATTACTTAATGGTATTAAATAGGAATTGATTTCTTGATCAAACTATATATTTTGCAAAAGAGCCTTTGGACCTAATAAGAAAATGCCACTTGGCCCTGATAATCTTTAAATGTATCCCAGGATCATCTATAAACTACAGTAGGGTCCCATATCCAACTGAGGCATGCATTCCAAGACCCCTAGTGGATGCCTGAAATATAAAACAGTTTCTCCCTTAAACTTTTAACAACTATGTTAACTTTACTGTATTAGTACTCTCTTTCCTCCCCTGTCCCTCAGCTTGTTATTCCCAGCCTCTCATCCCCACCCCTTAAAAAAACACAACTTTTTTTTTTTAATGAAAGTAAAACTGATTTAGGAAGAGAGTGGACTACAGCTGAGGGCAAATCTCCAATGCAGGGATCTCTTCCCCTTAATAGGCAACAGCCTCCTTTCCTACCTTCTCTAGGAGGGAGGGGGCCTGGAATGACCATGGGCAACTGAAATCAGAGAAAGCAAAACTATGGATTGTGGGTGAGGGGTGGGGATTATGAGATTTCAGTTTTATAACTATAAGTCATATCAGATAAAAATAAAGATATTTTTTTAAACCCTTATCCTTCCACCTTAGAATCAATACTATGTATTGGGTCTAAGGCAGAAGAGTGGTAAAGTCTCAGTATTGGGGGTTAAGTGACTTGTCCAGGGTCCACAGCTAAAGGCAGATTTGAACCTAGGACATCCCATCTCTAGGCTTGACTCTCAATCCACTGAGCTACCCAGCTGCCCCCAAGACCAATGTTTTAGAGGATGCTCTAATTTTCTTTATTTTCCCTTATCTTCTATCTTAGAGTTGTTGATGTGGAATCTAGAAATCCCAAACTTGTGGCCGGGTGGGATCTGATGAACCCCAAGTTTTAGAACTAACTTATAAGTTGGAGATCTCAAAACTTGGACTTGGACTTGTTCTCTGTTCCCGTGCAGTTTCAGACTGAATAATGGACCTTAAGGTAAATGCTAAATATCATTTTGTCTTAGGTAGTCTTCTCCATTGTATCAGAGACCCTTTCCCAAAAAGACACACCTTGGCAGGGACCACCCTTTTAGTATCTATTGCCCTTTTCCCTTACACCCTAACCTCTGGCTATGATTCCTTTTCCCAAGCTTGATTGTATCTTGTCTGTATAGTTTGAGCACTCCCATTTCCTTGTAGCTATAATGTCAATCATCTTTCCCTGCCCCTAGATCTCCCCAAATGGTTCCCCAATTTCTTTTGTTCCTTGGTGTCAGCATCTATTCTCTGTTTTTCAAAGTTAACAATAGAGCTTATTTTAAATCAGTTCTTCAATTAACATGAAGAATCAAGAGGAATATTGGAGCATTTGTGGAAAGTGACTTGGAATGAAAGTCAAAAGAAAAATATTCATGATTGCAAAAACATAGATCAAAAGCAAACACTAAGAGAAAAACACTTTGGTTAGATGCAACAATGTAAGTATAATAAGAACAAGTTAAAGCACTTATACTTTCATTCTGTTCAAGCTACAAAAGTAGAAAGTAACACATACTCTCAGTTGCAATCAGTCAGAGGTTATCTCTGTTCCAGATATAGTATAGTATACTTTGGGTCAGGTTTTTTTGTTTGTTTGTTTTGATATATCAGCAAGAAAAAAGCCATTCCTGACAAGTGAGAGATCCAGTATTAATGGACTTAATGTAGTAAAAGAATAAGCAAAACATATTAGTATCCATTATAAAGCAAATGTATTTAAAAAACAAAAACAAAAAAACTGGGAAGAGACAACTGTTAATGAGATAATAAAATAAATTTCATTCCTTGATCAAGTGCAAAGAATGAATCAGATTTAGCTGAATGGAAGTACTGTAAATCTAATCTGCTTACCCAAGAACCATCTTTGTAAATAATTCTGTTCAGACTAGTTTTTAAAGTCTTCATGTACTCTGGGACACTAGATCCAGAGGCCTCAAAGAAATCCTGATATTTAGAATAAATTTTCTCCAAATGTTAAAATCAAGTCATGGGATATGGCCTATGCTTCTCTGTCTGTCTCTGTCTCAAGTCTCTCAATTTAAAAATAAGGACTGACTCTAAACTCATTATGAGAATTAACTAACTACTGGGTGGAGGGGAGTTTTGTTATCTAAACCTGCTGATAAGAATGTGCTTCTTTCCATAGTTCCTTGTGCTTCTTCATAAATAAAGGGCTTCTGTTTCAATAAATCCCTCTTTCCAAGGAATACTTGTGGGGAAAAAAAATTAACTTCACAACAAAATACATGGCTCAATGGATAGAGAGTCAGGCCTGGAGAAGGGAGGTCCATGGTTCAAATCTGACCCCAGACACTTCCTGAGTTGCATGATCCTGGGCTAATAATTTGACCTCCATTCTTTTAGCAATACTAAATAGCTGTGAAGCATGGGATACTGCAATCTCTAAAGAATCCATCATCCACATGGTTGCCAAATTAATATTTCTAGGTACAGTACTAACCATGTCACTATTCTGCTAGAAAAAAGATCTTGGGTATTTCCTTATTATCTGTAAAATAAAATTTATTTGTAGTCTAATATTTAAAGCCCTCTACAATTTTCTAGACTATTTGGTATCCTTTCCCTTTACACACTCTATTTTCCAGCCAGGTTGGCCTGAAAGTTCCCAAATTCAACACATTATCTTCAATCTCTATGCCTTTTCATAAGCTGTCCCACACGTCTGGAATATACTCCCTCCATACTTTGACCTATTAGAATCTTCATCTTTCCAGTAAGGGTCAGCTTAGATACTCCCTCCTCTACTGAAACCTTTTTTGATCCTTTCCCCCTAGGTGTTAGTGTCCTTATCTCCTCCAATTAGCTTGTATTTACTTTGGTTTTGTGTTTTTAAATAAATCACTCTTGTTAAGGTAAGCTCCTAGAAGACTCTAGATGGTTTTTGTTTTCTTTTTTCCCCCTACCATCAAACCAAAGCCTTACAGATAGGGAGAATAGAAATAAAGGAAGGAAGGAATATTTATTAAATTAAGTGCTTAAAACGTTCAAAGAGCTGAGTCAAATTCTGGGAATATTGTCCCTGTTCTCAAGGAGTTTACATTACAAGGAGGTGATTACATAGATGCAAAGTTTCAACTGCGAATTAGTCTCATGGTTCTTATGACACAGTGGCAAAACTTATGTTAATGTCTTCTTTAATGTCATTTAATGTCAAACTGAATGGATTTGAAAATTTTAGGTCACCAAAAGAGAATGGAAACCTATTTGGATAGGAGTAAAAAGGGTGCAACATATATTCAACAATGATTTGTATGAAAAAAAGTCATGTAAAAGATAGTAAAAAGATATATAACTGGAAAAGGAGATAGTAATGGAGTGAGAATAGAGATTGATAACTCATATAATGAAATAGTGTCCATACAACATTAAAAGACCTAAAAGTAGGACTATGGGGAAACAGATGTCAACTGTGTTTTTGGAACCCCAAAGTTTGCCCCCTATCCTTGGGAAGTCCAAAACTGACCTTGTCTCAGTCTGAAAAATAAACCTTCAAGTACCTAATGATCTCAGTTTAGGTAGAATTAGGAGACATAATCAAATCTTGAATACCCTTTTGTCTTAAAAATTTCTCCCATTGAATCTTGGGCCATTCAGAGGTACCCCAGCCTCTGGCTACAGCCTCTTTCCCCTGCTTGTAACCAGGCAGTGTATGTTTTCTGTCCTTATTTCCCCAAAAGGTACATAAGACATCAAGTTCTATTGCTCCCTGGAAAATCATCTTTGGTGGTATTTTCCCAGAGAAACTGTTCCCAGAGTCCCAGATAGAAAGCTAAGCCCTTGACTGTGTGGTGGCTGAATCTGAGCACTTTCACTTATGTAATGATAAATTGCACAGCCATGTGGAACTCAAGATGATGGACAGTTACCTGATTAGAATATAGAATGAACTGAGTTGGCAGGTGCCAAGGCAGTTGAGGCCCGGGTATAAAAAGAAAGATTTGTACTGAAGAGAGATCTCAATTTTGAGATTGGGTTTGGTGAGGGTAGGCCTTAGGTGAGCTTATTTAACCATGTTATATTCATAATCTGGGAAGTGATGGATACCACCTTGACAGGGATGGCAGTTGAGAGACTCGGAATGTTCCCAGGTGCCGTGAGCCAGGGGCAAACGTCAGTTGGCCCCATGGTATAAATACCCCTGACAGCCACTTTTGAGGGAAGTCTCTCTGGAGGTCTCTGGACTGAGTGGGAGGTTGAAGGGTGAAAGGGAGGTCTAAGAAGAGGATAGGAATAAATTTGATTATTTCCCGATAGACTGTGGGAGCTAATGAATCACCAACACTGGTAGTGAGAGAGCTGAGAAAATAAGACCATCAATACATCTCCATCAATAGCCTTCTCTATTCTCTGGCTTGGCTGCAGCCAGGTCTGGCCAGAGATAGAGGGAGTGAGTAAATCTCCAGCTTCCACCAGATTAATAGCCTCCAGTCCTGATTGTCAACTAGTTTATAGATAATAGATAAATAGGGTTTCCAATCCCCAATCCTTGACCTTGTTATCCTTTCTCTGTTTATAGATAAAGAGTGTTCAACAACAAGTACCTTCCCGAGTGGTCTTTATAACAGGGCCCTTGGGAAGGGAGTCAAATGCAGTCAGATCCTAAACTTTATCCAAGGCAAATCAGTAGCCCAATATTAATTTACCCAACCCCACGTTGGACCTGGAAAGGTTACCCATCTATCTAACCTCTCAAGGGTCCTTGCTTGTGTAGCTGTTAGAAAGAAAGGGATAACTTACAGTAGCAGTCAAGGGTAATAGGAATAGGTGTTCCTCCCATCAACTGCAGCTGAGGAGAGTATAGACCAGGGGTCAGCAACCTTTATGGCCTTAAGAGCCATAAATGCCACATTTTTTTAAATGTAATTTCGTGAGAGCCATACAGTGCTCACAGTGCACGCTCCTGTAACAGTGCGCACTCCTATAACAGCACCTGAAAAAAAATTGACTTTATGGCTCCTGCTGAAAGAGCCATATCTGGCCAACAAAAGAGAGCCATACGTTGCAGACCCCTGGTATAGACAGATACACATTATCAACATCATCGTGCATGTATACATCTCCCTTGGACCCTTTTATATTCATAACAACCAGCAACCTGTACCAACCAATTTCATCAGTCCCTGATCCTGAATCAACCTGATTCTAATATAACTTGAATCACAATTAACCATCAAGAAGAAACAGCAACAGTTATCAGCAGAGTAACTTTGATCTAGGTTGGGGCCAGTCTGGCCCATCCAGACTAGCAACTGGCAAACCTGATTACCATCAATCCAGATATCATCACTGGCCATAGCTATTTAAGGACTTCCTGTTTCCCTTCTTCCCAGCCATTACCTGCTTCCCTTCCTTAAACCTGTTAGCAATAAATCTTCAAACTTACCATAGATTGGGCTTCTCTATAATCCTAGGGCTTAGTGATTACATCTTTGGGACATCAGAAGGGAAGAGGTGAAGTTGTATCATTCATATCAAGGCTAAATTTGCAGTCAATCAAGCGTTATCCGATTAAAGCCAGAGAGTTGGTTAGACAAGTATTTATATAGTTCTAACAGCAGATTCTTTGTCTGGCAAGCTGCTCTGGAACAGTTATATCTGGGGTTTGGGTCCAGCAGATTCTCCATATTTAGTAGCAGCTACTGCTGTGTGTGTGTGGGGGGGTCCTTTGGGATACACTACTACAACTTGAGTGTTTCACTTAGGACTCACTCACTTTACCCAGTTTCAGATTCTCATACCATCAGGATTATCATAACACTTGTCCTAATAAAAGACCTGTTCTTTCTGACTAGTGTTTCTGTGTTTTTTAATTCTGACATAGGTATATTAATGCACTGTTGGTAGAACTGTGAATTAATCCAGTCATTCTGGAAAGCAATTTGGAAATAGACCCCAAAATTCACTGTACTTAGCATGCGCCCTTTTACTCAGTGATAGTATTACTAAACCTATCCTCCACTAGCAATCAAATAAAGAGGAAAAGGGCAATGTGTGCAAAATATTTTTTATAGCTCTTTTTTGTAGGGGTAAAGAACTAGAATCTAAAGAGATGCCTATGAATTAGGGTTAAGAGTAAAGATTAAGAATACATTAAGAGTAATGTAGCTTCTAATGACAGAAAGAAGCAAGTAAGCACAGCACACAATAAACTGCACTCATCAAAGCTCCTCTGAAGCACTATGTTCAGTTCTGAATACTAAAGTTGAAAAAGCAATGATAAGCTGTAAAATGCCCAGAGGAGGGCAAAGATAATGATGGTCTTGAGTTCATGTAAGGAGTTATATGGAACTAGGCATGTTTGTTCTGAAGAAAAAAAGACTCAGTAAAGATGATAGCTGTTTTCAAGTATCTGAAGGGCTTTTACGTGGGAGAAAGATCAGACTTATCCAGTTTGTTTCCTAATTTGGCTCTTTTGGGCCAAAGAGGCCAATTTAGATTGGATATTAAGAAAAATTCCCAACAATGAGAACTATCAAGAGTGGAACGCCTCCTGGAAAGATGGAAGGAGACGCCCTCCTTGAGGGTCTTCAAGCAAGGGATAGACTTGACAGATATGTTGTAGTGGCATGAGCATTATATCCCTTAACCCAGGCAAACTGTAAACAGGGAAATTCCCTTGCTCCTTTCAGTCTTTGTGACTCCTAACCCAAGAACATCTGATAACTTCTATAAGACCCTGAGATTATTATCATCTTTGAATCGTCCTTTAGCTTGAGATGGATATAGAGATGCACCTCCAGGCTATACCTTGATATCATCAGGATGTATCTCAGGCATCCATCTGTCCCCTAAACTATGAGGGTATTCAGGAAGACCCCAGTCAGATGACTGAATACCCCACGAAATGCCTGAGTGCTTACCACTAGAGTCATATCCACACTGTGACACAGCATCACACACTCACTGTTGTAAAGAATATAAAAACCCCTGAACTGAAGCATTCTGGGAGCAACCCCCCAGGATTGTTCCACTTGTGCTGTCTTGTGAACCAATAATTCTAACTTATTAATAAATATTTCTTTTTACCTTTAAGCTAAGTTTTGGAGTCTTGCATTCTTGCAAAAGGTATCCTTCCCAAACCCAGGGATTCACCATTATACCCCACAACATTAGTAGGTATTTCTTTAGCAAATGGGTCAAGATCCTTTCCAGCTCTCAAAATCTTTGTTCTGTGATTTATTTGATTCTCAAAATAACCTCATGAGGTAGACATTAATGGCATTATTACTTTTATCCTGTGGTTATAGCCTTCAGACCCACTTATATTGACAATTCTTCTATCAAAGTATGCTTAAAGGACCCATGGGACTGGAGCTAATCTTTTTTACATGTGCTGTCTCCTCCAGTTAGCATATGAGCTTCTTGAGAGCAGAGACAATATTATTTTTCTATTTGTATTCCTAGTACTTAATACATATTATTCCATGTTTAATTAATTTTTCATTCATTCATCTCCATTTTCAGATAGGGAAACTCAGAGAGGTTAAAGTGTTTTACCCAGTGTCATATAGCTAATTAGTGTCAGAGATGGTATTCAAACAATCTCCTTAGTAGTGTCTTTCCATTAAATCATACTGTTTCTCATACCTCCGACTCAAAATCTCTCACTCCATATTCAAAACAGATAGGATTATTCACAGAATGATGTAAAGCAAAGGCTTGGATTGAACTAATGTTGATTAGCTTTATTTACATTTCTTGTCTTTCTTGTTGTCCCTGAAAAGGCTTAAAAGTTCTTTTGTTGGGTCAACAAACAAGATCAAACAATATCTTCATATGCTTTTGATAACAAGAACATAAAAATAAGATTGACCTAGAATAATCTAAGTAGACTCTTAGTGGTTTTACAATCAACCTAGGAAAACTAAAAATGCTTTTGGAGATATAATTGACAATTGAAATCTAGAAACCTTATATTTAACTTCTTCTTACACAACAATTATCACCAATGCATTTGACAATTATCAAAGGTGATAAATCTGAGTTTCACTTTCTTCTACTTTCCACTTTGACTGGGGTCTTCTGAGCAATTGAATATGCTGTTCCTATTAAAACTTATACTGTCCTACTCAGATCACACTGCTGGGTTTTGAAACACAATATTGGCAGAGTATAAGATCCAGAAGGTTTTACTATGCTAGAAAGACTTAGCACTGTTGTCTGACTACCACCAACTTGAATTTAGAAAGTTTTTTTCAACATAAAAGAAGGCCACCATGGCTATAACAGCTAGACTTAATAAAGTGATGGCAGAGATACTAGAGTAGTTTACCATTTCCTTCTCCATTGGGCAAAATTAGTTTTCTGAATATATGCTTCCCATGGTCTCTCTTTACCTGATAAATTAAGAATCAGCTATTTGGTCACAGCAACAGATGAAAACATATTAAGATATGGAAGGTATTATTAATGGAATAAAAGACCATACCAGTGAACCACAGAATCTCAGAGTTAAGAGACTCCAGAGGCAATCTAGTCTAACCCAGCCCTGAAAAAGAATCCCCATTTCCCCCATGGTAAAGGCCCAAAAGGTCTTTTTTGTGTGAAAACCTCCAGTGAAGGGTAACTCATCACTTTCTGACAGTTTCAACAGTGAAGATTTTCCCACCATCCAGCCTAAATAGACTTTAGTTAAGGGAGCAGTTTCCCATGGCTCCAGGTTAATCCCTCTTCTGTCTCAGACCTTCAAAGACTTCAAGACAGCAATAATGTCCCCCAATTCCCACCCAGGACAGGTAAACCATAAAAATCCTCATTAAGGAAATATATTCCAAACCTTTCACCAACCTGGCTGCCTTATTTTCTTGCTCTCCAGTTCATCAAAATCCTTCTCTAAAAGTAGAGGCCAGAATACAGTCAACTAAAATAAAATGTAGAAGGATTTTGAGAAATGAAAAAGTCTACTCTTTTGATGTGTTTGTTTTTTCCACATCACTGGTCTTTCATGAGGACCACAAAAATCTCTCTATATGTAGATTTTGACTCACCTCCAGGTAGAAGATAGCTTCTTTGTATACAAATTATGTGTAATTTACACCTGAACTTGTGGGTTCAAAACCTAATTTAAAATTTGGGATGTTGGGTACCAAGCATTTAAGAGCTCAAAAACACAAAATGAATTTGCATTTTGAGAATTAAAGTTGCAGTGATATTTTTCCAAGATAATATCATGGATGAAAACAGAAGGCTTTAAATAGAAGAATTCTCCATCTATCCCAGCATTCCATAGGGAACTTATATTGAATATGGAATTAAAAGTCAATACAATGACAACCTCCTACAGTAATTCACACAACACATTTACTAAACACCAGGAGGTACTATGTGAAAGGTCCTGAGCCAAGAACTGGGGAAGATTAAGTGGAGAAAAGACAAAGTCCTTATCCAAGTGAAGTTTATAGCAAAGGTCACCTGATATGAAAATTATATAAGCTTTGCTTAAATAGGAGTGAACTGCACTTCTGTTGCAAATGATATCACTGAAAAAAGTAAGGGTTTGAGTCATTGAATTCTCTACTGAATAGTGAAGTAGGTTTGTAGTTGTTAATCCCCTTGGAAACATCCCTAAAGACTTTCCTTCTTAATACATACATGCTTAAATGCTTAATTTTGATTTGTCAAACATCTTTCTGAACACAAAACTCCATGTTTTTTTATAACCAATACATAGATTAAAGCATGCAAAATTACAGAATTTTATAGTTGGAAGAGTCTTTGGAATTATCTAATTCATAGGAGAACATTGGTCACAATAACAGCTATTTTGGAATGATGAAAGACTTAGTTACTTTGATCAATACAATGATCCATAACAACTCCAAAGGACTCATGATGAAAAATGCTATTGACCTCCAGAGAACAGATAAATTCTTAGTACAGATTAAAGCATTTTTATTGCCTTTTGGGGGGGGGAGCAACATGACTAATGTGAAAATGTTTTCCATGACTTCATACATATAAGGGATATTATATTTCTTACCTTCTTGGTGGGTAGGGAAAAGGGTGGAGGGAGAAAGACAATTTGTAACTAAAAATTAAAAAAAAAATAATTATCTAATTCAGTCCCTTTATCTTATGGATGAGCTTGCCCTGGAGTTCAATAGGTTAAATGACTTGGCCAGTCACTGCTAGGGAAGAATTAGGTTGTCCCAGGTGGGATTTGACTCAGGTTCAGAATGAAATGAAGCACTCCTAGACCATCTAGCATTGAAGAAAAAGGAGCATAGTTAACAATATAGAAAGGATATTCAGCAAGGATAAAGCATTGGTTCAGCTGATCATAGCTACCCTGCCTCTCCATTTGCCTTCATATGATGGCATGCTAGGTCAGAAGATTGTGCGAAGTCTGAGAAGACCCTTATTCCTCCTATGTTGGGCTTTTGTACATAAGTGATCAAGAAGCATTAGCGGTTTAAGCCTTAGTCCTCAGAACTAAATGAGTCAATGACAACTTTAGGGAAAAACTAAACTTAGTCTACAGAGCAGGGATATTAGTAGATGTTCCTACCATACAGAGTTGGAAATAGAATCTCCTCAGTACAAGGACAATGATACAATTATATGATGAAGAAATAAGAATTTATAGAATAAAATTGCAGCATCAAAATTCTGTAGTAAAACAGTAATAGAAAGGCAAAGTTCTTTGAAAGTTTTGTTAAATTTTAGTAAACTTTATGTAAAATTCAGCAAACTTTAGAGTTAAAAGTAGTAAATCTTTTTCTTAGTAAAAAGGAATTTCTGCTCAATATTATTTTTCTTTGAAGAATTATTTCATGTTCCCAAATATATCAAGAACACTAGACTTAAAAAGAAAGTCTTCTGATTTCTTTATCCTCTGCAGCCATCATCTTTTACGCTAACCTTATAACAACTTACAGGACTCCTACTAAACTTACAGTTTCTGTAACTTACAGTTACATAAATGCCTCACTCTTTCATTAAAAAGTAAAAAGGCATTGTCAATAAGTATTTTGTCCTTTATCACTGCATGGTTTTAAGATTTGTCTATGGCAGTGATGGCGAACCTTTTAGAGATAGAGTGCTGGACCCTGCCCCCACCTCACTCCACAGACCAAGTGCAGTGCCCACCTCCCAAGAGACTGTGTACAATGCCCCAACCCCACCCTCGTTAACCCACAGAGGAGAGGGAGAAAGTGCTCCCATTGGACTGCTGGGCAAAGGGGTGGGTGAAGTGAGGAATATCCTCAGCAAGTGTAGAAGGGGGGGAGAATGGTCAGAGTGCCCTCCAGCTCTGCCACCTGTAAGCCACTCATTTTACTGGCTGTGAGCTCCCATTGGGCTGCTGGGCAGAGGGGTAGGGAATGTGAAAAAATCTTTTCACATTCCCTGCCCCTCTGCCCTGGGGTGTAATGCAGGGTTACAGCAAAAGCCTTGCTTTTGCAAACCAACTGTAGCAGCCTGCCAGGTAGAAAAGTTTAGAATGTTGAACCAGCCAGGGCGGGCTAGGTTCACAGGGGGGAGGGGGGGGGAACGGGACTGTTAGAGCTAGGTTATAAATATCCCTGGAGTTCCAACTGAAATGCCTTTTGCCTCTGGGGCATTTTGGACCTGGTCTGTTCTTTCTGGACCTCTCCCTGACCTCTCCATTTACATCCTGCTATTTTCCCTATATCTCCCCATTGAGCCCTGGGAGGAAGGGTGGTTTGGTGGTTAGACATCGTGGTTTTAGCTTCTGTAGGCAGGAAGGACAAACTAAGTCAAGCCATCCCCTTATCTAGTGATCTGATAAATACTTTTACCTCAGGGCAGTGAACTTTCCCTGACTGAGTCTCGCTCAGTCTGACCCTCTCTCCTGTGACCCTTCCTCCCCAGCACCAGCTTTCTCCCTAGCAGCAGTTACAAAACCCTCAACCCCTTTTCCCTCTGCTTACCCCTGACATCAATAAATCCCCTTTTATATCTACATAAAAGCCTCTGGTGAATCATTGTACTTGCTATTAGGACAAAAGCAAAAGAGGGAAGGAATAACTTTACTTTTATTTCTTGAGGGCAAACCTAGGCAGTACCCAGCCGAAGACTTCCTGTAGACTTCAGTTTCACTGGCAGGGAGGATCCCTTTGACTCCTCCTTCAAGGGACCTTAGAAATTAATAATGGAAACTCTTCAGCCAGACACATATTACTTCTGGCTGACTCAATTCTTGTATCATAGAGATAGCCTCCCTGCCTGAAGGACCCAGCCTATTTCTTCCCAGTACCCTCTGTCTCAAGCCTCAGTGATTAGTCTGTTTGAGTAGCCCATCCTACACTACCCATTCATCCCTCAACTTCCTATATATTCCTCCTTCATCCCTTACCTTCCTTATATACATCCCCCCTTTATTCCAACATCATCCTATTCCCTACCTTCCTCATCATATCCCTTTACTTTCTTTCCACAACATATCTACTTTTTATAACAGGGGGAAGGGAGCAGCTCCACATGAGGCCCTCTGCCTTTCTAGTAACAAACTGTGTGTGTGGGGGGGGGGGGGGGGGTGCGCGCGGAGTGGATGTGTGCCCACAGAGAGCACTTTGCCATATTTGGCATTTGTGCCATAGATTTGCCATCACTGATTTATTGCCTAAGGGCCAATTTCCCATGCTAATGGGGGAAATTGCATTATCTTAAGTAATCAGGGCTCTTTCACCCGAGTAGTGCTATACAGTCTGGCCTAAGCAACATTTGTATTGGATATCTCTTTTCTACTACTCCAAATAGTATAATGAGGTAAAATTAGGATAAAATAAACATCAAAATCAGCTTTAAAAGGAGAAGAATGTTACAATGGGACCACCTGTGTATGAAAAAGGTGGGACACACAATCTGACCACTTTTCTTCTGCCACTACTCACTGTCTTTCCCAATCAATGCATATCCCCCCAGTGACTACATTCCCCCCAGAACTCTGGGCAGGAGACAAAGTTCTAATTTGTCCTGCCTTCTGTAATTCTGCAGCACAGATGGCTATAGAGGTAGAACTGGTGAACTTCAAGCTATAGTTTTTAATAAATACTCTTGGGTCACACAGATAAAAAAGACTTAGGGCAAGATTTTTTGTTGTTGTTCAGCCAGTCATGTTTGACTCTTTATGACCTTGTGGATCATTACTGTTCATGAGGCTTTCTTGGCAAAGACACTGGAGTTGTTTACCATTTTCTTCTCCATAGGGTAAGATTAGTAGTACTTTTGGGGGTAGCTGGGTAACTTAGTGGATTGAGTCAGGCATAGAGATGGGAGGTCATAGGTTCATTAGAAAAATTTTATTTAGTTGATTTAGAATATTTTCCATGGTTGCATGATTCATATTCTTTCCCTCCCTTCCTCTCCCCCACCCCCAAAGCCAACGAATAATTCCAATGGGTTTTATATATGTCATTGATCAAGATATTGTTTTTTTTCTTTGAAAAATTTTATTTAGAGGTCAAAGGTTCAAATCTGGCCTCAGACACTTTCTAGCTGTGTGACCCTGGGCAAGTCACTTAACCCCCCATTGCCTAGGCCTTACCACTCTTCTGTCTTGGAACATAGTATTGGTTCCAAGACAGATGGTAAGGGTTTAAAAAAAAAAGATTAGTAGTACTTTAAAATTTATTTTTTTAAATGTATATTTCCTGTCTTAGAAATAGGAGGAAATAAGAAGTCCCAGGTTCAAATCTGGCTTCAGACACTTCTTAGCTGTGTGACCGTGGCAAGTCATTTGACTCCCATTGCTTAACCCTTACTGTTTTTCTGCCTTGGAAGCAATACTCAATATTGATTCTAAGATGGAAAGTAAGGTTTTAAAAAAACTTTAAAAAAAAAGATGTTATGTTCCCAATGGCCTCTATTTACCTGGTGAATTAAAAATCAGCTAGCATATATGTTCACATGTTCACACATACACATCATATTGTTACCCAAAAAAAGCCCAAATGATGTTATGTTGGAAAGAGCCCTTGGTTTAGAAAACTTGTGTTCATATCTAGACATGCTATGTTGTTTAGACACTTTTCACTCTTGTCTGACTCTTCATGACCCCTTTTTGGGGATTTTCTTGGCATAGACAATGGAGTGAATGGTTTGCCATTTTCTTCTCTAGCTAGTTCTCCAGATGAGGAAACTGAGGCAAGCATTGTTAAGAGACTTTCCCAGTGTCACATAGCTATTAAGTCTCTGAGGCTGGTTATTATGTTGCTGAGAGTAGCTAAATCTTTCCCAGTTGGTCATTGCACGATATTGTTATTGCTGTGTACAATGTTCTCCTGGTTCTGCTTACTTTACTCTGCATCAGTTCATTTAGATCTTTCTAGCTTTTTCTGAAATCATCTTGCTTTTCATTTCTCAGAGCATAATAGTATTCCATCATCAACAAATACCACAATTTGTTCAGCCATTCCCCTATTGATGGACATTCCCTCCCAATTCTTTGTCATCACAAAAAGAGTTGCTATAAATATTTTTGTACAAGTAGGTCCTTTCCCCTTTTTATGATCTCTTTAGAATACAAACTGGAATACGGAATATCAAAGGGTACACACAATTTTATGGTTCTTTGGACATAGTTCAAAATTGCCCTCCAGAATGGTTGGATCAGTTCATGATGCTACCAACAATAAATTAGTGTTCCAATTTTGCCACATTCCCTCCAATATTTACCACTTTCCATTGCCAGTCTGATAGGTGTGAAGTGATAGGTCAACATTGTTTTAATTTTCAGTTCTCTTATCAAGAGTGATTTAGAACATTTTTTTCAAATGATTATTGATCGCTTTGATTTTTATCATGAGAAAATTGCTTGTTCATATCCTTTGACCATTTGTTGATTGGGAAATGACTTGCATTCTTATAAATTTGACTTAGTTCTCTATATATAAATTTAAGAAATTAAACCTTTAACAGAGAAATTTGTTCTAAAAATTTCCCCCTTTGTTGTCTCCCTTCTAATCTTGGTTAATTGGTTTTGTTTGTAAAAAAGCTTTTTAATTTAATATAATTAAAATTATTCATTTTACATCATTTAATGTTCTTTATCTCTTGTTTGGTCATTAATTCTTCCTTTCTCCATGGATCTGCCAGGTAAACTATTCTGTTTCCCTAATTTATTTATGGTATCTTTCTGACTTTAGGTCCCTCAAGCCTAAACTATCCACTGCACTCTTTAGTTTAGCACATGCCAACACCTAGTGTTTATTCGCATTCAATTTTTTGTTGTTGCTGCTATTTTTGCATTTCTTTGTATCAGCTCAGCAACCTCCTTGGCACCATGCTAGGTTTTTTTAACCTGGGGTATGTAAATTTTTATCTATAATTTTGTAACTATTAAAATGTAATGTCTCCTTCCTTTGTAATTCTGTGTTTTGAAAAAGTTGAGATCCTTCAACCCAGGGAAAAGCTTCTGATGTGAGACTATCCCAACAAAACAGAGACCAGAGGTGATCTTTCTGAAAATGCAGGCAAATATTTTAACACAAACAGAAGGCTTAATATTAAAACTATAAAATTAGTTTCATTTTATAAATCAGATTATTTTCCCCTCCTGTTTTTGAAAAGTTTTATTACTAAAAAGAAAAAAAGAGAGAGAGATAAGCTCCATAGGTATACATGCTTAATGGGGAAACTCCCTGTTTATACAGTTTCTTTACCTGGCATAAACTGCAGGCATTTCTTCCAGGAAAGGCAATCAATCATTTAGTGCCATAAAAAGAAGGAAGCCAAGTGACCAGATATGAATGTATAGAGACCATCACTTTTACTTACCTGGAGCAGAAGACACACACTTGAGTTCACTTCCTTCTAAAGTATGGCTCATAATGAGTCACTAAGGCCTAACCTCTGAGTTCAAGTCAAAGTAGTCCTTCTAGCTAATTCTCTAGCATGGGTACAGATCTCACTTTTAAGAAATGATGAACCAAATACCTGCCATATAAGAGGAAGTTTTCTGATTTGTAAAGGAGGTTATGAGACTTCTTATCTAGGTGGTTTAACACAGTTGAATGAGGTTGCTTTAAGTAAGATTCAATGACTCTGCAGTCTGTGTTAAACCAGCTGACAGGCCCCACCACTCAGTTGATTCCTCCTTTACAACTGACCAATGAGAAAGCAAAAGATTCTTCCCCAACTGTCAGTACTGAGTAAACTAGATGAAATGAGTATTAGTAAACTCAAATTATTAAAGATGTTATAACTGACTGTGATTTGTTGGTTGTGATGTTGATCCTGATGATAGAAGATCAATAATCACTTGAATGAGCTTGATGAGAGAAAGGAGAAGTTTTAACTGACGCCTTTCCCCCAAGAATCTTCAGCACAGATCAGGTCAGTACAGGCTTCTCTCTTTTTAACTTATTTAATGAAGGTAAGCAAGGTTAAGGAAAGGATGGGTTGAAATAAAGAGTAAAGAGGGATTGGGAATGAATTCTAGAACCTTGTTTAACTAACTAAGCCTATAATAAATGTTCAGGAGTTTTCAGGTGAAGCTGATTCACTGAACCTGCCAGGCTAAGTGGCTTAGTCAGGCCTAAAGGCCTGACTTCAGGTTACTTGATGTTAATCTAGACCAGTGGTTCCCAAACTTTTTCAGCCTACCGCCCCCTTTCCAGAAAAAATATTACTTAGCCCCCTGGAAATTAAATTTTTTTTATTTTAATAGCAATTAATAGGAAAGATAAATGCACCTGTGACCATCACCGCTCCCCTGGATCACTGCAGCACCCAGCAGGGGGCGGTGGCACCTACTTTGGAAATCAATGATCTAGAGCAATTCAAGTTGATTTGGTTTAACAGAGTTGATCTTCAATATTTATCTTCTTGTTGTTTACAAAGTTTTTGTAAAATATTATTTTGTAAAATATTTTTTTGTAAAATATTTTGTAAAATATTATTAATGATGTATAGGAATAGATGCTTATAGCACTGGATGAGCAGTGAGCCTAGGTAACTATTCCTATGAGGTATAAATTAACCTTAGCTAAGAGACAATTTTGAAATGCCTTCCCTCCCCCCATTCTTAAGACTGAGACCCTGAGAATAGGAATGACCCTTAATTTATAGGATGCTCTCAACAGACTTTTTGGTCTCATGCCAGCTCATGCCACTCCCACATTCTGCATTCCAACCTCAATAACTGGCAACTATCCTGGCCCAATATGACTTCTTGCAAAAGTATTTACAGATTAAAAAAAAAAGTTTTGCAATGACCTTTACCTTTGAGTACTGCCCAAGGGGTTCTGTCCTGGGTCCACTTTGCTTCTCTCTATATACTTTTAGTAACTTCATCAGTTCCCATGATTTTTAAACTATTATCTCTGTGCTAATAAAACCCAGATTTTTATTACCACCACCTGAGCTTTAGTCAACAATTAATTGTCAATTTGGACATTTCAACTTGGATGTCCTGGAGACATTGTAAACTGACCATGTCTAAAACTGAAGCCATTGACTTTTTCTCAGACCTTCTTTCCCTATTTCTGTTGAAAACACCACCATCCTTCCAGTTTCCCTAGTTTGTAGCCTGGGCATTATTCCCAACTTCCCACTATCTATCTCCCCACATATCCAAATCTTGACATTGTTACTTCCATAACTACTTGTATCAGACCACTTTACTCACAAAGTTATCACATTAGTTTAGGTCCAAATCACCTTATACCTTAATTATACAGTGTCTCCTAAATAGTCTCCTTACATAATCTTATAGGAATTTAGCGATGCTTGCCCCATTATGTACTTGTGCCACTGATTTTTTTTTTAATCTGAGAATAGACTTGATATTTATCCTGTTAAATATCTTGTTTTAAGATTTAATATAATACTATAGACAGTCCGACCTTTTAGGGAGCTTAAATGATATCCATCTTTGTGTCACCTAAAAATTTGATGAACATGCAATGGTGTGCTAGCAACTGTTTTACAACTTGGTTTTTAAAACTATATGTACAACACCTTTTAAATGTATCTGCATCATTAATATTTTCTCCATCAATTTCTTAAGTCTAGACTAATGATGGGCAAATTATGGCTGGGTGTCAGATGTGGCCCCCTGAAATGTTCTATCTGGCAGTGAGACATTATTCCTAATCTGAGGAATACAATGAATAGGATACAATACAATGAAACTTAGAAAGAGTTGCCTTAGAAATAGACTGACAGATGAGCATTTCCTTTCCTTTGGCCCCCTCTTTAAAAAGTTTGCCCATCACTGGTCTAGACAATCAACAAAACCATACAACCATCCTTGATTTGTAGCACTTGCCAATTTATTACAACAGGAATAAATGCTGACACTAAAGGTTCAAGGTAGCTCCAGGACATCCTGTAGGCATACACCTATGCCTTTATCCAAGTTGCTGATGAGTTGGCCAGGGTCAGATCCCTGGGTAGCTCCAGTAGAGGCCTCCCCTCACCATGACATTAAACCACTTTTACCCATTTAAACAGTCACTGAATTCTCTTATCTAAGCAATTATTTAGACATTGTTTCTCCATCTTGTCCATAAGGGAAGTATTAGAGGTTTCACTTTTTAAACTGAAATTAGGGTAAAATATGCCTACAATATTCCCCCAATCTACCAGTCTAGTAAGTCTTTAAAAAAAAGAGAAATTAGATTAGTTTGACATGACTTATTTCATGATGATTCTAGGTAATCTTTGCTTCCTTTTCTAGACACTGATTAACTATTCCTTTAATAATATATTCTAGAATTTTGCCAAGGATAGAAATCAAGTTCATGGTGTAATGATGGGGGGGGGGGGTTTAAACAGCCTCACTAAAATGGGATAAAGTGGAGAGTTAACTGACTAAAGGGAATACATACAGGTAACACACACTGACCTGGGGAATAGCTGGATAACAGATAGATGAATAAACCCAAGGAGAACAACTTTAATTCATAGTGGGTCCAAATTGTCATTAAAGGTATCTGGGAAAGGAGAAGAATAAGGAAGGTCTGCAGAAAAGGGTTTTAATAACAAAACTAGGATAGGGAGAGAAGGGAAGTAGGAGAAACTACCACTTAGGTCTAAAGGTAACTTCAGGGAATGGAGGGATGGTGATGACTACTCTTATTCACTAAAACAAACTGCCTAGCGCAAGAGCTGGCTTTTCAGGGGTAAGGGTATCTCATGAAGCTGTCCTTGGCTGTTCTCTAGATGTCTCTGGTTCCAGGAAACTCCAGTTAAACAGTAAAATAATCCAAGAGGGAAGTGAGGGAGATAGGATTTTCTGTATGTCCACCAACACAGAAAATTCTTTCTTAACCTGCAACTTCACAGTCTTGATTGGAGATCTTGTATTCGGGTTCAACAAACAACTCCAAAGTACTGAAATCCCAAACAACACAAAGGCTTACCCAGACAGCCGCTTACACAGCCAACAACTGCCAACAATTCCCAACTCGAGAGTCACTGTGTGAAAGTGTCCCCTCTAACAGGATTCCAAATTTAGAATTCCAAGCTCCTGCTAGCTTGCTAGGCAAAGTCTGCTTTCTACTAACTAAATCTCTAATCTCTATTTCTCTATAACAACAGGCATATAGTTTAGATTCTATACTCATTACTTTTTGGAAAATCCAGCAAACACATGTTCTATGGAACTTGTCCCATTTTTCACTTTCTTCCAAAAATGACTGTTTAATCATATTGCCTATAACTTGCTTCTTTTTGTCACTTTCTTTTTAAAACTATATGTTCTCAAAGGTAAAAGAGCAATCAAATTACCAAATCATAATTATACCAGGTCCTTTAAAAATGTCCCTACCTGGATGATTTAATGGATACCATAGCTCTTCAAAAAATTTTTTTATATTTTTTATGACTCTTTACATAAAAGACCCTCTACAAAATGCAAGTGCTATTTTTATTACAAGCTGGTACAATTCATCTATCATGAACTATCTCAATTGCACGCTATCCAATTTATTCTACGTTTATTGAACTTCTTTCATTGGCTTAAATAAAAATAAAAGCTAGGTTAAATGAACATATGGCAGAGGTTACTGCTTTTTCTGTATACTGTAATTATAAAATATAATAAAAATATCACTCTCTTCAGATGGGACTCAGATTCACCTTCTTTCAAAGACTATCATACCACAAGCCTGTATAAAGCAAACCAAATACACTTCATTTTAAGATGGGCTGAATGCTTTTTTTAATGCTGCTTGCCAAGGGAAATTATAACAAATACTTTAGTAGAAATTCTAATCTCTATTCTATGGTATTCTCAAGTTTTAAAAGCCCTACCTAACTATTTTGGTATATTAACAATATCTTTTTTCTTCATTTCCTTCTAGGTCATAATGAAGGCAAGTCAGTAAATGTTGCTCAATTCCTAGGGCCTGCCACCTCTTCCTAGTTCCAGTAGACTCTCAACTTTGGTTCTCAACCTAGAAAACTCTTTTCAGTAGTTAGTATATTTAGACCCATTTGGGGTCTATGGCAAAAGCTCAACTAGAAAAAGAAAGAAAAAACTCATTTCAATTTCAATATATTTAGTTTTTTTGTTTATGTGTTTTAATTTGTTTTAAATTTTGTTTAAATTTGTTTTCCTTCTGATCTTCAAGATTATGTTTTTGGGGAAAAATAAATCTCCAAACAGCAAAAAAATTTGAAGGGAAGAGAGAAGAGACAGGCTTTTCAGAACTAGCACATTAAGGGGGCAGCTGGGTAGCTTAGTGGATTGAGAGCCAGGCCTAGAGATGGGAGGTCCTAGGTTCAAATCTGTCCTCAGACACTTCCCTGTGTGACCCTGGGCAAGTCACTTGACCCCCACTACCTAACCTTACCAGTCTTCTGCCTTGGAGCCAATACACATTATTGACTCCAAGACAGAATAAGGGTTAAAAAAAATTTTTTTTTTATTAAAAAAAATTAAAAAAANTCTTGAAACAAGGACATATGACCCAAAATTGTGAAAACTAACAGAATTGTCACTAAGAAGCTAATCTAACTTGTGCCAAACTAGTTACACTCACACTTAAATGTCAGAGTCTCTAATATGCTAAAAATCAGAACAGTGGTAATTTAAATGACTCAAAATAGGTGATCAGTATGATAGTGTAGTCAAGTTAAACGCCCCAATTCCAAAAGCAGATTACTTACCTGAAGAGATTTGGTGTTTAGAATCAAATGGTTTATTATTTAAATCAGTGATTCCCAAAGTGGGCGCTACCACTCCCTGGTGGGTGCTGCAGCAATCCCAGGAGAGGCAGTGATGGCCACAGGTGCATTTATCTTTCTTATTAATTGCTATTAAAATTTTTAAAAAATTAATTTCCAGGGGGCTAAGTAATATTTTTTCTGGAAAGGGGGTGGTAGGCCAAAACAGTTTGGAAACCACTGAATTAGACAATAAAAGATTAGCAATAAAAAGGACCTTGGGGGAAAGGATTTATTAAACCCCTACTATGTCAGGGACATAAGTTCTGAGGATACCAAAAAAAAAGGACAAAAAATAGTGCCTGCTCACCTCTCAAAGAGATCACAGTCTAATGAGAGAGAAAACATGTAAACAACTATCTAAAAATAAGATATTTTGGAGAAAATATAGCACTCCTTATGGGGGATAGGGAAAGGCTTCATGCAAAAGATGGGATTTTTAGCTCAGTTAAAGAAAGCTAGGGAAGTCAGGGGACAGAGATAAAAATGGAGAGAATTTCTGGAATGGGGGACAACCAATGGGAATGCCAAGAGTTGGGAGCCTTTGGAGGAATAGCCCCTGGATCACAGAATACATAAAGGATAAAGTAGGAAGGGGACAGGTTTATAAAGGTCAGAAAATGTCAATAAATTCTTAAAACCTAAGAAATTATTTGATAACTGAAACTTTTGAAAAATTTGAGTACACAGCATCAAACTAGAGGTAAACATTTTCTAATGTGACCTCACTTATAAAATTATACAGTAATCTATTGGAAACTGATCTCTCCAAAGTTTCAGTGATCTCAAATTTGCCGAATCTAGCTGTCTTTTCTCTGGCCTCATTTTTATCCACCACTATGCTTGCATTTGACACTGCTGACCACCCTCTCTTCCTGAAGACTTTCTTCTCTGTGTTTTCACAATATCATTCTATTCCTGGTTCTCCTCCTACTTATTTGACAATTTATCATTCTCTTTGATGGCTTTTCATCCATATATCAAACCCACCTATGTTCCTGGAATTTATTTTCTCCTTCCAAGATCCCTTTTCTTCTTTTAAGATGCAACCTAAGCACCATCTTTTTCTTCATGAATTCTTTTTTGACTCCCTCAAATGCTAGTGTCCTCCCTCTCAACTACCTTATATTTAAGGACATTCCATATATTTGTACTTATTAATTTTATATTTATGTGTACATATTTATGTATGTTCTTACTATCTCCCCCATTAGAATGTAAGATTTTAACAAGTAGGGATTTGTTTTGTTCTTTGTATTTTTATCTAGCTCACTGCTTGACACATAGTAGACATTTAAGAAATGCATGATGATTAACTGATATGCCCACATAAAGCCATAAAGTGAGAATGCTATACTACTGCATAAATTAGGAACATGTAACAATCTGGAAATGCAAAAGTTCTATCTAATAATCATGTTTAGAAAAGGAAATTAGCCTTGCACATGTCTTTGTAGTACAAAGAACTAAATAGATGTAAATTTCAATATAAGATTTTAGAGTATGATTCTTTTGGCGTTAGGTTTATCAATAGGTTTTTACACACCTTTATATTGCCTTCTGCAGAACCTGTGACAAAGTATTCTTCAGTTGGATCTACAGCAATAGCTTTTACTGGAGAATCATGGCTTTGGAAAAATTGTCTCTGCTGTCGTTGGCGAAGATCAAATACACATGTAAAACCTTTTCTGCCACCTGATATTAACACCTGATGCTTTGGAGCATATGCAAGCACTGTAGCACCACTATCATGGCAGGTAAAAGCTGAAATCAAAAGAAATGATAAAGATTATAAGATTTATTCTCTTTTTTTATAAAAACCCAATCCATAACATTTTATTAATACAAATGTTTCTTGAATGCCATTAAAACTGTGCTGAGTGGGCAGCTGGGTAGCTCAGTGGATTGAGAGCCAGGCCTAGAAATGGGAGGTCCTAGGTTAAAATCTGGCCTCAGACACTTCCCAGCTTTGTGACCCTGGGCAAGTCACTTAACCCCCATCGTCTAGCCCTTAGCACTCTTCTGCCTTGGAGCCAATACACAGTATTGACTTCAAGACGGAAGGTAAGGGTTTAAAAAAAAAAAAAACAAACTGTGCTGAGTCCTGCATGGATTTCTTTTCCATTTGCTTTACTACTTCCTCACACTGACAGCAATAGTGGAATCTAAACTTAGCCTGCAAATAGGAATGAAGGGACATACCCAATTTGAGGGAGTATCCAAACCAACCACGATCACTTCTAACCAGGCTTAGGATCCAGCTCCAGAAAAATCTTAAAAGTACTTTTCTAACTTGCCTCCACTAGAATACATTTCTTATCCTTTCCCCACTTTTTCAGATCTTTCTTGTGTATTATCTTCATCTATGAGAATGAATAGGAGCACAGGAGTTATCTTTGTATTCACATTGCCTGGCTCACAGTAAGCATATAATAAATATATATATATATTTTTAATGGTATTTATTTTTTTTTAACCCTTAATTTTTGGTGCATTGTCTTTTAGGTGGAAGAGTGGTAAGGGTGGGCAAAGGGGGTCAAGTGACTTGCCCAGGGTCACACAGCTGGGAAGTGGCTGAGGCCGGGTTTGAACCTAGGACCTCCTGTCTCTAGGCCTGACTCTCACTCCACTGAGCTACCCAGCTGCCCCTGTAATAAATATTTTATCTAATCTATACTTGAAATTTATTCTATAAGACTACATCATTCTAAAAACTCATCTTGTGGATATTTATTTTTCTCTTGGTTTTATCTATATTAAATGTTTTTTTAAGATAATTCAATTAGCTAGAGTTCACAACAAGCTCTCCCTGTAGAATTATTTCCCCCTAAAGGATTTTTTCATGTTTAGTGAGTCAGTATAGCTCAGTTTTGTCTTACTTAAACCAGTCTCCATACTGTTCTACGAATGAGTTTGCACAGTTACATCTTTGTATTTGTATGTATGTATTTGAACTCTGAATTGTTTTCTGAGTCAGTTAGTGAACTCTTTTCACCATCCCACTGTAGTGACTATTTTGTATTGGTTAAGCTTTCCTAAGCCAGTGTTTTTATTTTTGTCTAGAATATATTCACTTTGTCCTTATCTCTAATTAACTGTTCTGACTATGCAAAACCAGTTGGTTCTTGTAAAAATGAAATTTGGGAAATGCCATCTAAAAGTATATATATATTTACTATGGACATGTGGGAGACTTTGAAACTACATTTCCCATGATTCCTCATGGTAGACAGGAAGTGGGATGACATAACAGAAGAAATATAAACTCCTGTAGTGACTTTGAACTGGCTCTTTAGCTACTGGGCGCAGGATGAGAGGGGAGGAAATTATGGCTGAAGCGGCAGTTTTGAATTCTTACAAGCGCGTGGTCTAATGACTTTATCTATCAGCATGACTTTAATTAAAATACTAATTTCTATTATTATATCAGCCTTTATTATTTTTTTATCATAATGATTATGGCAACCACACGGTCGAAATTCGAACTTTCAATCTTCCAGATAGCTTAACGAGAGCCATGCCTGTTTTTTGGCCGTCTTGCTCAGCCTTTTTGGGCAATTTTTTAAAAAAGGAAAGTGGCCTTGCTCGCCATGCTTTTGCTAAAAGCAACAGCATGTTTTTGCCTCAGGTGGGACTCAGCCAGCCAGTCCAGCCAAAACCACCTTGGGAGGTCAGGCCAGCCGATTCTGGCTTTTGGCTTTAAAACTAAAATGCCTGAGCCCAGCCAGTGTGCCTCTGCCGCTGATCTCCTGACTCCTGACCTGATCTCCATTCATGCCAGGCCGAAAGCCTGCAAGAGTCCCAGTACCTCTTCTCCAATCCTGCTTCGCTGGTGCTAGTGCTGATCTTCCACTACAACCCCGAGCCCCAAGCAATGACCCCCAGGTGCTGCTTATGCTGAGATTTTCAGAGACTTCTGCCGCTACTGCTTAGGCTTGGGTAATATATTTCCGCTACCCCTTCTTGGTAATGGCCTGCATTCTAAACCTCCACGTGTTTCTCTTAAAGACCTAATTTAGGCAACCCCCACCCACACAAGCTCTACACGTGGGGATTTTCTACAAAACTGACCTAAGCTTTTCTCTAACCCCGAGCCCACATGGACCTAGCGTCTGAACCTCTCAGGCACATGGCCTATTCAAACTTTTGCGATTATTAAAAAACTGAACTTAGGGGAAGCCTATTCACCCCTATACCTGCTCAGAACTTTGAACTTAAAAAAAAACCACTTAAACTCAGCAGAACTCAATCTTTTAAACCTCAGAACTGAATGAGTTTTATTTCTGTTTTAAAGAGACTGTATCTTACTGCATTTTGTTAATTACTTTTGTAAATTAATCTTGCTTATTTCGTTGATTTTCCTGTTGCACTGAATCATTTTAAGTTAATGAAGTTTGTGGCTGCTAGATTAATTCTGTTATGATTTTATTGTAACTCCCAAATAATGAGAAAAATCTATTAGAACTGGTAAGAGGTTTTGACCAGCTTGTTGATCTGATACTACTGCATTTATAAACCACATGTCTTTTAAAATTTATTCTGTCTTGTTAATTGTATAGAACCTTGAAAGTTTCCATGCTTTGAGAATTACCTTGTAATTTTACAAGAGGTCTTACTTTAAATCCTTAATAATTGTTGTCTTAAAGGATAAAGCTTTTATATATTTTATTATAAGAGAAATTATTGCCTTAAATGGGTAGAAGCATTTCCTACCCAGGATTTTTTAAAACAGGAAGCCAAGGAGCTCCTGTATATTCTTATCTGAGGATGATTATACCAGAAGGTTTCTTTTTTTAAATATCAGATTTTGCTATGGAAGCAATAATAGAGTTTGTTGAGAAACTCTTAGCCAAGATTTAAAAGTTGTAACAAGTATATGATTTTAAACATCATTGTTTATTGTTTTAAAATGTGCTACTGGAAATAATGGTACTCTATTTGAATGTGCATTGTGAATCTGCTATTTGTAAGATCCATTTACACTTACAGAATGAAAATCTCATTTTTAGGTAACAAAACCCTTCTAGTTCTAAGCTATATATATATATTTTTTTGATTTTTAAAACATTTTTTTAATTAGAGCAATTGATTTTTCCTTTTTCTCATCTTGTACTGGAAGTACATATATAATCATTATTTATCTTTTTTTTTATAAGCTTAATGCAAATACCTGAGCCTATAGGACTGTGATTTAAATGCCTCTCTGATTCCAGAAGGGAACATAAAGCCGTTAATTAGTGCTAAAGAAAGTACATGGTCAGAGACTTGACTAAAACATCTGCATGAATTGCAGGAGTTCTATGCCAATACTTAAGGGCTTGGAAATTGGGGTTTGAGTCCTGGAGTCCCAGTCTTTTCTAAAACTTTAGAGGATGTGGGTCCCCTTTCTAGATTCCTAGAAAGCACCTAAGATTGGTTACTTATTTGGCTCACTTCCCTGAAAAGCTGATGGTAAATCAGATCAGAGAGAGACATTTCCTTTAGTCCTGGCCCTGAATGGGTAATTGCACACTGCTGAATTCACTTTAATTAGACCTTCATTCAAAGGCCTAAGTTTATTTTCCCTACATTTTTTGCACATTTTACATTTCATTCACAAGTTAATTTTTTCTTTTTTTCTTGAATTTTATTCTTTTTATTTTGCCATCCTTAGCTGACCTGAGGTACCCCTTTTTAAAAAAAAGGTGTGTTTAGAATTTCCCTCAGGGGGATGGGATATCTGTTAAGTTGTTTAAAATTCGATAATGTCAAAATATATGTATATTTAACTCTTAGGAGTAATTTCAGGGGGAATTGTATAAATCTTAGAAGAAAATGCATGTTTTGTAATCTATAATGTAAAGTTTAAATTCTTTTGAGAATAATTTCAGGATAAGGATCTTGCCATCTCTCCAGAATCCAGACGATAAACCTGTTTGGTGAAGACACCATGAAGATGTCTGAAAAGCCTTCACTGTACCATGAAGACCAAATTTTGAACTTTGAGGTGCAGTTGATTGAACTATGGGGAGTTGAAATTGAGTTGTATATATTGTTTTAATTGTACACTGTTATACCAATAGGGGACTGTCCCCAAATTGGTTTTTTGTCAATGCAGCTAGTTTAATCCATTTGTTTATCCATTTCTTTTATCCCCCAAATTCCTAGATTTTAGAAGTTGTCTATTTTTACAGGTCCAGCGAAGAAAAAGGGCTAACCTTTTTTTTGTCGGACCTCAGGGGGAATTGTAAAAGTGAAATTTGGGAAATGCCATCTAAAAGTATATATATATATTTACTATGGACATGTGGGAGACTTTGAAACTACATTTCCCATGATTCCTCATGGTAGACAGGAAGTGGAATGACATAACAGAAGAAATATAAACTCCTGTAGTGACTTTGAACTGGCTCTTTAGCTACTAGACGCAGGATGAGAAGGGAGGTAATTATGGCTGAAGCGGCAGTTTTGAATTCTTACAAGCGCGTGGTCTAATGACTTTATCTATGAGCATGGCTTTAATTAAAATACTAATTTCTATTATTATATCAGCCTTTATTATTTTTAATCTTAATATTCTCTAATGTCTGGAATGTCTAAAAAAGAATTAATTTCATTTTAATGTTGCTAGTCAGTTGTCACCACTTCTTGAAAATTCTTACTTTCTCTTAAAAATAATTTATTATTTAAATTGCAAAAAACATGAGAATTCTGAGTAGTCTGAGTGTCTTTAGCCTACTTAAATTCTTGATTTGAAACTACATGGTTTCCAATTTATTTCTACTTTTGCACTGAAGTCAAAATTTTTAAAAAATGCGTAAGTTCTCCAAATGTTTCTATTAACAATGCATTAATTACATGAAGCCTCAAGCCACTATTCCTCCACAAAGGAATCCATGATTGATTCATGATAAAGAGATTATTTTAACCAACCACAACAAAGTAAAAGAAAAATGCGTGAAACATAGATGATATATGGCCGAATGAAGAGTCTATAGAATTAATCCATCAGTATTTTAAATCTTGGATAAGCACTACAAATGGACAAAAAACATGATCCAGAGCTGAGTAGGAGAACACAAACATGGATTACATTTGGGAAACTACAGTGTTTTCTAGAACTACCAAAATGTTTGCTCACAAGTCTCTAATGCCAATATTCTTCCAGTAATACTATTTAGCTATAATAACAAATAATTCAAAAGTCTTTCATGAGGGCCAGAGTGATAATGTGAGTAAATAGATTATTGAACTTTATCAAGAAGTCTGGGTTTAAATTCTTTAGTCACTTGTTTTCTCTTTTATTCTTTAAATGTACTCAAAGAATCATAGATTAAGTCCTCGGTATCCCTAGTAATCTATTCCAATCCCCTAATCTTAAAGTGAAGCTGAGAGAGGTTAAGTAATTTGTTTAGAGTCATATAGCAATTCAATGTTTGAGTTGTAGTTTAAATACACATATTTACTAATTCCAAGATGAATGCTCAATCTACTTCACCACATGGTATGCAGCACTCTGCTATCCCAATTTCTTTTGATCTGGCACAGTTCTCTGTACACAACTTCTCTGGCTTCAATTTCTCTAGAGGCTTCCAAGTCAAAGCTTCAAAACCTCCTCTTCTCAGGAGGTCTACAGCTAATAAAAAGCCCAAGCCAAGTGAGGTCAGAGACTGTTATACAAAATTAATGCTCTGGATCATGGGAGTCACTACAGATGATGATTGACAAGGGCTATTTCTAGATGGAGATGAGGGAAAGTCACAGCCAGAAAAGCTAAGCACCTCTGTAGCATTACTAAATATTCTTGCAGAATATCCTTCCTGGGTTAGGGAAAATTAAACCTGCTTCTTTTGTTAAATGTTCATTGTCTTGTGAGTCCTTGATTTCTTCCTAACATTGACTTTGAATTAAGAGAATCTTAACTTTAGAGCCCTGCTTAACAACCTCAGGCTGCCCTAGTTGCTACTATTTATGACTTCTCAAATCTGAGTGGCAAGTTTTCTCCCTGTCACTTTTTCAGTTAAAACTTTCAATAAATTCCTAAGGCTACAAATATAGTTCTATTAGACTCTGTTAGGTGAACTATATCTCTTGTTAAGAACACATTATTTTGATATTTTAAACTCCGGTATAGAATCCAAATCCTTTTTTTTTTTTCAAAACACAACTTTCTTAATCAATGTTTGGTTCCCCAAATTTCCTTTTCTGAAATCCTTCCTTCAATCTGCAATAGAACCGAAAATACCACCTATGTCCCAATTCAATTGTTTGCTTCTCAATACTTTTTGGATGCCTTCTGGTGGCATAATTTTCCCCCATGTGAATCATCATAATTTCTAGAAGATGATCATGTCCTAGATATATGTATCTCTACAGAAGACAACAGGCCTATAGTTTGAAATCAATTTTGATAGAAGGATATGGCTTGTTTGATGATGCTATTAAAAGTTGTACATCTTAAAGTCATACATGATAGGAAGTAGATGCAAAAAAGTCAAATATTCCCAGAAAGAAGCAGAATTTGGAGCAGCATGACTGCTCATTAGCATGCTTATACTATAGGTTTCAATTGAAAAAACTTCTGGAAAGCAAAATTGTACTTGTGTTTGATTATCATATCCATTAAACACAAACTGCAATGTAATGCATAATTGTTTAAAAAAAAAAACAAAACACCTAGTCTAGTTAGCATAGTTTTATCTCTATGGTAAAAAGACATTTTAGAAATTAGGCTTATCAGAAGACTGCACAGCAATTTATTGGATAATTGTAGATTTATCTTAGGACAGAAGCATTTATTTTAGAAAAATCTTTAGCCATTTTCCTAACTATGTGATCTTTTGTTTGGCCTATTAAACAGGAGCCAGATTGAGAAAAAGGACAAGGAGAACATAGGTAGTTTGTATTTAAGGGCTCCCAAAGACAATACCTATAGTAACCTCAAACAATAGAAAATTTGACCACAAGGATTCCTTCCACACTTTTTTCACTTTTTTATCTAACTGTAGTCAGTATTTACTCTATTTGCACTCTTAAATCAATGCTGCATTGTTGACAACCTACAATTCTATAGAGAAGCTCTAAGAAACATTTTATAACAAATATAACAATAGCTAAAATTTATATATTGCTCTAAGACTTAAAAAGAGCTTTATAGTCTAATTTTAATAATCTAATTTGATCTTTAGAATAATCCTGAGGCAAATGCTATTATCATCCCTATTTTATATGTGAAGAACTGTACTTGATAAAGGTTAAGTGAATTACCCAGAAGTAAGTGTCTGAGGCCAGATTTGAAACCTGGTCTTCTTGATTCTAAATCCAATGACCTATCTGCTGTTATCATCTGGATGCCTCTGACCTTAATGCTGAGAAGGTTTGAGAGGGCATTGCTCTGATTAAGACTTTGCTACCTTTGACTCCTAAGGAAGTGAGCAGGATCCAGGAATGGGTAACTTGAAAAATTCTCAGTTGTTCTTAAACCAAAACCTTGTAAAGTAATTTCAGTATCCAAATGTAATACACTTTTTAGAGCTTTGTAAAAATCCATTTAACTAATTCCATTTGTTATTAATTTCATGACTTGAAAAAATTATTTACTTACCATGTACCAAGCTATTTGCAGGTGCCACAAGAGTATCCCACAAACAAATGTTTCTGAAAAAAAATTATCACTTTTATATGAGAGTTTTAAGAGATTAGCAATTAGCAAATATATATTTCATGATGTTATGATCTCACTTTTCATAGTATATTCTCAAGTTTTTTAAATCTCATTAACATCACACTAAAACATTTACAAGTAATTAAATTTTCATAATTTTTTCATAATTTTAAATATTTCCAATTCTAAAGGGACTTAAGATAAATCATTTCTGTATACTGTATAAAAATAATTTATAGAAAGGAAAATAGTGATACGTAGTAGCCAATGTGGTGGATTAAGGGCTGCCACCCAGATGAACTCTACCAACATTCTCCTCCAAACAACTTTAAAATAATACCCCAAATCGAATATTTGAGCATCAGAGGCAACAGAAGATTAGGGTAAGAAATTTTTTCAGCCTAAAAAAATTGAGGTCAGCAGGAGAACTCTATGACATGGGGTGGAAACTATCTAGAACCTACACACAAGACCCCGGCAACAACAGCATCTTAGAAGCTCTCAACCCAAAGAGAGTAAGGAGATAGGACAAATGGTCAGAAAGAGACACAGGGGGTCCTTTGCTAGAACTCGTTACTGGAGCTGGTTCTGACTAGCAATTCTATATATCCCATATGCACTTCTTGGACATAGTTCCAGGGGGCAAAGGAGTGCTGGTGGTCAGTCACAAGGGAGCAATTTGTAATGATGACCAACTGTGAAAGTCTTGGCAATTTTGATCAACACAGTTATCCAAAACAATTCTAAAGGTCTCATGATGAGAAAATGCTATCCATCTCTAGAGAGAGTACTGATGATTTGAGTACAAGTTGAAGTGAAATTTTCTTGCCTTTCTGGAAGGTGGCTTTTTTTGGGTGATATGTCTAATACGGAAATGTCTTATATAATGTCACATGCTTAACTGATATATTGTTTGCCTGCTCAGTGAGTGGGGGAGGGATGAGAGGGAGAGAAGAATCTGAAACTCAAAATTTAAAAAGAAAAGAACGCTAAAAATAAATAAATAATAAACTAGGGGGAAAACACATTAAAGTGTTTCTCTCTTTTTAAATCCTTACCTTCCAACTTAGAATCAATATTGTATATTAAATGTTCTAAGGCAAAAGAACAGTAAAGGCTAGGCAATGAAGGTCAAGTGACTTGCTTAGGGTCACACAGCTAGGAAGTGTCTGAGGTCAAATTTGAACCCAGGACCTCCTGTCTAGGCCTGACTTAATCCACTGAGCCACCTAGCTGCCCCCAAGTGTTGCTGTTTATTTTAAAAGAAGAGAAAATAGCTTCATCAGTCTATTCTTAAGACCTCAAATGACTGTGGTGCATATATGAAAAGAAATCACATGTAGGCTTGTTAGAGACAATTTTTCATGGCAGGCTACAAGGGATTCAAGAATTCCCTGAAAGGCTTCCATGTGACATAGAGTAAAAGGTGCTACAGATTCCACCTTGCTAATTTTGAGAACTATATGGGAATCAGAGAAATGATTTGAGTTGAGTGTTTCAGGTTAGAATTCCCCAAAGCTTAGGCCTCTTAAATGCTTTTACTACTATTAATAATGGTTGATATTTATTCCATGTATTATAGTTTTAAAAGGATTTTACATAAATCATCCAAATTAATCTATGAAGTAAGATACAAACCATCTCTCTTCATTTCATGCCCCAAATGATCTGTTTCCTAACGCACAAGATAAGTTGGGAAAATAATTTTTGTGGTGAATTTTATTTCATTGGCAAAAATCTACTAACAAATAATCTACTATTGCTCCAGCCTAGACATGAATTTTAAGAGACAGAACATTAGAAATACATAGATTAAATCTGAATTTTCCCTGGTTTTCCTTATGCTAAACTACTTCCAAATGTAAATACAGGCAAAGAGGTCTTTTCTAAGATGACTAGAGGATGGGAATGGATCTGTTTGTACAAAAATATTCATAGCTGCACTTTTTGTGCAAAAAATTGGAAACTGAGGGGATGTGCCTCGATTGGGGAATGGTTGAACAAATTGTGGTATCTGATGGTGATGGAATACTATTATGCTATAAGGAATGATGAACAGGATGATTTGAGAAAGAGTTGGAAAGATCTCCACGAAATAATGTGGAGTGAAAAAAGGAGAACCAGGAGAACATTATACACAGTAACTGAAACATTGTGGGATGATCAAATGTAGTAGACTTTGCTACTAACAGCAATACAATGACCAAGGCCACTTCTGAGGGACTTATGAGAAAGAATGCTATTGGATATCTAGAAAAAAAACTGTGGGAGTAGAAATGCAGAAGGAAACACATAATTTATAACTTGTTTAGCTGGGCATATGATTTGGGTTTTTGCTTTATATGGAAATATGTTTTATGTGATAACACATGTATAATCCAGGGGAATTGCCTGTCAATTCTGGGAGGAGGGAAGAGGAGAGGGAGACAAAATGAATCATGTAACCTTGGAAAACATGTGTAAATTTATTACTGGAATAAAATAAAGAAAAAAAATTTTAAAGATGACTAGAAGATTAACAAAATCCTTAAGAAAAATGGTAATACTGAAGCAACTACAATAATTTTCCCAAAAGACTGACTATACTTGCATATAGAATTTACAGATAAAATCTCACCTGTTATCAGTTGAGAGACCTGCTGTGGCTATTAGAGATGAGGAGCTGATGAAAACAAAATCATTGGCTGTTTTGTTATGACACTGCCATGTCTGAAATGGTTAAACATAAGAATAATTTTTATAAAAATTAAGTATAAAGATATTTGATCCACAGTAATATGTAATATTCAATGGCGATTTCAAAAATTGCTTATCAGAAAGTCTATGTTTCCCCTCCAAAACAATATGAAATGGTGTTAGATAAAAGAATATTCTATTCAAATATTCTCTCTTGGTATCACTAATAAAAGAACTATTGAATAAAAAACTTGAAAATAAGATTTTTAAATTATTTGAATGTTTCAATTATTTGTGTTATCTTTATCTACCTCAGTTAACCAAAAATCAACTGTTTTGTTAAGAAAAATTTTATAAAGTACAAAAAGCAAGAAGATTTGTAAAATATCCACCAAAGTTAAAATAATTTAGAAGTTCTTCCTACTTAATGCCTTAAGGAAATCAGCAACATGTAAGACCACAAAAAAAAAAGATAAATTCTCCCTTGGAGGGAAATGGTTTAGGGAAAGGACTGAGATAGGATCAGATAACAAAACCCACATTCTACCTCTGAATAAAGTTTTTTTTTTTTTTTTTTTTTTTTTTTTTTTTTATTCTTAGCTTACCAAATATGGCTTAGGAGTATTTCCAGTAACTGGACAACACTTCCAGTTGGTCTGATACAAGCTTATATATCCATCAGCATCAACAATTCCAAACTTGGAGAGAAAACATTAAAGGAAAAAGTTAAGTACATAACTCTATCATATATGCTTTTAAAATATACAGTGGCATTTCTGGTAACCTTTTCTACAAAAAATTTAACTAAAATATCTATCTTCTATTACATTTGATGACATTATAAATGGATACTGGAATCATGATTTAAGATAGAACCTGATATTACAGTTTTTAAACAATACCAACACCATCAAGTATGGACTTAAATAAATATAGCTGCATAGTCATTTTAGAAGAGTATTCCATGGTGTAGAGGGGTAAACTCTGAAGAACTTTTGTATATATAGTCTTTAGCAGAGGTGTCAAACTAACTACCCAAGGGTTAAAAATATGGCCCACCTTTTCAAATGAGGCTCGAATCAAATTAAAATGTAACTAGGAAATGTTTTTAAAAATAAAGAAAATGGAATATAACATAAATAATAAGAATTTGTGGCTTTCTTAGTCACTATGCAACCTGCAGAAATCCATTTCTATTTGAGTTTGACCCCACTGATCTACAGGTATGATGAATCTCTAGGCAATCTTCAGACTAGTGAGCAGAGGATGTCTTAGGAAAATCAAGCTCTAATAGGAAAAATACTTTATTAAACCAAAACTCCTGCAGTACTGTTTTCAAACTAGTCTAGAACTATTTAAAGTCTAATTGATAACTCCCTATAATAGTAGCCAGACAATAATCAGCATAGATTTCCTAGAATAGCTTATGTGGATCTGTAGAAATGTTGTAGCCAAATGGTTAAGATGATTTTGGAGGAAACAGAAAGAAGCAGGTGACATAATACTGGAGTATTATTAAATAAGGAACAGTTTTGCTGAACTATCAATAATAACACTAAAAGTTCCATCTTTTAGGGCATGGCTATACTACTTCCAATGAAAAAAATATCTAAACTGTGTTTAGAGTTTCTAAGACTGAGAAAACATAAAGTCTGTCAGTCAATAAACAGATATTAAGTGCCAAAGAAACTCTCTGCTCTCTCAGGGAACTCATGATGGGAGAGATAATCCAACTACCTGTTATTAAAAGAAGTGGTTCAAAACAGCACAGACTATTTTCTGAATCAGACTTATTTTACTGTATTTAAGTCTTTTTTCCTTAATAGTAGGCTTTTGAGGGAAAGGGCTATGTCAAATGCTTTTAGAGTGGAAATGTAAAACTCATAGCCCACACCAAATGCAAGGGACAAAACTCCAATCTGAGACCTGAACCAGATTAAAAGGTAAATGGGAAATGATAAAAAGAAAATGGAAATACAATAAAAGATAATGTTAATTTGTGATTTTCTAAATTAATATATGACCCAAAAGGATCCATTTCCAATAAAAGTAGGATTTTAGTTGGGATTTAAAGGAACTCAGAGAAGCCAGGAGGCAAACATGAGTCAGTCAGAATGTCTGGTCAGGAGATGGAATATCTTATAAACAGCAAGAAGGCCAGTTTCATAGAGGGCAAAGCATATGTTAGATTGTAAGGTATAACGTAAGGCTGGAAAGGATGAAAAGGTTGGATTATGAAAGGTTTTGAATGCCAAAGAGTGAAATTATATTTGATCCTGGAAGTGATAGGGAGTCATTGGAGTTTACTGAATAAGATTATAAAATACTGAGATCACAGTGACAGCAGAGGAAAGGATGGACTGGAGTAAGAAAGGACATGTAGGAAGACAAGTAATTGTCAACTAACAAACACTTAAATGTCTGACATTGCATGGAATGTATGCAAGGAATACAAAACAAAAAAGTCAAAGTTTTGCTCTAAAAGAGCTTATATTCTATTAGCGGAGATAAACAGATAAAGAGATAGAGATAAGGGGAAGAGGGATGGATATAGATAAGATACAGATATATAAGTATAGTCAAAATGGCTATAAGGTGATTTTGGTGCTGGGGAAGAAGTAAGTTCTAGAAGACAAAGGACTTAGGAAATTCCTGATATAAAAGGTGGCAGAAGAAGTGAAGAAGAAGTACACTTCAGGCATGAAAGACAGACAGTGCAAAGGCATGGAGATTAGGAATGGAGTGTAGTGCATAAAGGACAGCAAGAAAGTCAGTTTGACTGGATAAAGATTGAAAAAAATATCATCAGATATGACAATTAAGAAGTCACTTTGAATAGAACATATTTAATTGAGTGATTAAGTCAGAAGTCATTTTGTAGAGGGCTAAGAAGAAAGAAGAAGTGGAGGAAATGATTATACAGTTTTTCAAGGATTTAGGCTGAGAAAGAAAGAGATATAGAGAGGGAAAGAGATAAAAGAGGGAATGGTGATATTTTGGTAAGATCAGGCATGATTTGGGTAGAGAGGAGGAAAGGAGCCATTAGTTATGGAGATGCTGATTATTAGAAAAAGAGGGGATCATTATGGGGGTACAATCTAGAAAATGGAAAGAAATGGAATCAAGAACATATTATTATAGTTTAAACATACTATTCCTCCAAAATTTTGTATTTCTGTTGAGGACAACATCCTTATAGTCATACAAGCTTGTATAATGTAGGCATTAACTTAGAATCCTAACTCTCACTCAATCACATCAGTTGTTTTATAAGGAAATAAGGAAAGATCAGGAGAAAGACTGAAATATAGCCAAGTGGTTAGTGGTCAGAAGGGTGATCAGAACAAAGGGGCATGTTCATTATGAAGGTGTACCCAGAGTTCTCAAGTGTTTGGTGAATCAATGGAAAATGGATTTAAGGTTAATGTTATTGAATGTAATGAGGTTGAAGTTAATTAATCTATAAATAATGTAATTGAAACAAAGGAAAATGTAATTAGTGTTAATGAATGTGAGGAAAAAGAAAATTGTGATATAAAAATAGTTGAAAATTCTAATGATTGTATAATAATGGAAAATAATGAATAATGTGAAATGGATAAGGAAAATGTGACTATAAATGAGAACAATGATACAAAGGTTAAAAAGAATCAATGAGAGTAGTGATAAATCTGATGAAGGCATTAAAGATGAAAAACACTGGGAATATCATGCAATTCAAGCAGATGTGTGTTTGGATGGACAGGAAATGACCGAGCTTTGTACTGATTTTACTGTGTTAGCTCTGGCATTGGAGACATACCAACCACCAAATAGCACAGACCCACATGTGTCTGTGACTACTGGAGACCAGATTTATGATCTTCTAGTTGACACAGGAGCCAGTAAATCAGTTTTGCAAAGTTTTCCAGAGAATTGTAGAGCTGTTGGTACAATGAAACTAATAGGTGCTACTGGAAAACCTCAAAGAGTAGCAACATTACAACCTAAAATGATTAATTTAGGTCCACTATCTGTGGAACATGCATTTCTTTGTATGGCAGAATGCCCAATGAATCTCTTGGGTAGAGATTTATTGTGTAAACTGAGGGCAATGATCCACTGTACTGAAACCGATGATATTTCATTACATCAACCAGAAGAATCTCTGAAAGTCTTTCCAATGCTGTTCTTAGATTCAGTGAGTACAGAGGGTGACTCAGGTTCAGTTTACACAATACCTGAAGATATCCCTAAGAATCTTTGGTCAAAGGTTTAACCCAACAAATATGGGTTTGTTGAAATCAGCTACTCTAGGCAGGGTGAGGACTAAGGGAGGACCAGTTCCTTGTTTACTTCAATATCCCTTGACTAAAGAAGCAATCAAGAGCATAAGACCAATCATAGAATCCCTAAGCCGACAAGAGATTATCATACCTTGCTTCTTAGAATTTAATACATCAATTCTTCCAATTAAAAAGCCAAAGATGGATGAGAATGGCAGGCCTGCATATTGTTTTATTCGAGATTTAAGAGCTCTCAATGATTATGTAATCAAAACTCATTCTGTTGTACCAAGTCCAGCTGCTATAATTTCTTCCATTCCAAGTCAGGCAAGATTCATTGTGGTAGACTTATGTTCAGCTTTTTTCTCAATTCCTATCATGAGGATTCTCAAAAGAGCTTTGCTTTTACTTGGGAAAAGACATAGTAGACCTGGACTCGTCTACCACAAGGGTTCACAGATTCACTGAGCCAATTTTTGCAAATTCTAAATAGAGATCTTCAAAGTATAAAATTTAAGAAGAGTAAATTGGTGCATTTTGTGGATGATGTTCTTCTTGCGTTCCCAAATGCAAAAGTGTGTTTTAGAGATAGCAAGATTCTTTTGTTAGAATTATTTAAGCGTGGGCATAAGATCTCCAAAGCAACGTTACAGTAGGTTTTGCCTCGAGTGCAAAATCTAGGTTTTGTGTTATCAGAGGGTTCAAGAAGTATTACACAGAAAAGAAAAACTGATATACAGAAACTGAGTGCTTTAAAAACCAAAAAGCAGCTCAGAGGAATTAAGTTTTAATAATTAAGTTTTTTTTTTAACATACATACAGTTCTATGTAAAAGTTCAGTTTTGTATAATAGGAATGAAATTTTAATTTAGAATAAGATTGTGTTAAATTTTTATCTACTTTTGAATGCATTTTGCATGAGTAAGTTTGATATATTGGTTTAACTTTTTAGTAAAAACTTATGCAATTGTACTTTTTTCAAAAATTTTCAAAGTTTTCTATTTATTGCAATAGAATTTTTCTGTATTAGTTTATGAGTGGTATTTTTATGATTTTAATGTTTTGCATGGAATTTGTGTATTTCTATTTTAATGTTTTTTTGCTTATTTTGCTTTTGCACATGTTTGAGTTGTACTTTGAACTTTGTAACTGTTCATTGTATAATTTTTCTTTTTCCTTTCCTTGATTTAAATCCCTAGAGTAAGGCAGTATTAGCTAGGATAAGATAGATTGAGTGTAGGCTGCTTATTATTTTGGTTAAGAATTTTAGTTTAGGTGAGATATAAGTTTGTTGGTAAACAAATACCAAAATATTGTTTTTAACACTATTTTGGCTTTGTGCAAAGGGGGGGGTGCTGTTATAAGGAAATAAGGAAAGAGCAGGAGCGGGGGCTGCTGAAAAGGAAGAAGCAGGAAGGTTCCAGAATCTAGGGAAGTGACAGTGTGCTTCTTCTGGGAGAGACCACTGAAGGAGTAGATTGAGTGTATCTAAACTCCTTGGGTGGACCTTCTGAGTTTTGTCTCTTCTCCCTCTCCTGTGGCTGCCCTACTGATCCAACTACTTGTTCCTGTGTTCGTGTGTATCCTGTTGATGCTGAATGATAGAGATTCTAACAGAGCTGCTTGAGATACTTTAAGCCATCTGTCAGTGAGAACCTTTTCCCTTTAGTTCTATTCCTGCTTACCTTCCAACCTTACCACCTCTATTCACCATCTAAGGGGGAAGGGGTGGGATTTGGTTAGTGAAGTGTATTTATTGTAGGAACTGGGACTTTTAGGTAGAGAGGTAATTGATAGTGCAGATACCAACTGGCAGAAGATAACAATTGGATTTGGTGGAAGTTTTATTTATATTCTTTAGTTAGATCATCCCAATTCCTTTCCCTTCCTTCCCTTACCTTAAATAAACCCTTGGTATTCCTGTAAGCTTTTATCCTGTTGCCTTCCCAAACCCTGAGATATTTCTGATTACTGGTCCTAACAATCATTCTATCTAAAATTCCCAATACCACCCTAGTATCATTTAGATGCATAATTCAGTTGCCAAATCTTATAATTTCCACCTCTACAATTTCTCTCACATGTTTACTCATCTCTCTAATCAAAGAGCCAACTGCCCTAGTCTTAAGGCCACCCCACTCAGCATCTACATGGTACAGTGGAATGATAAAGTGCTGGGCCTGGAGTCAGGAAGACTCATCTTCCCAAGTTCAGATCTGGCCTCAGATACTAGCTCTGTGACCTGGGAAAGTAATTTACCCTTGTTAATCTGTAAAATGAGCTGAAAAAGGAAATGGCAAATCACTCCAGCATCTTTGCCAAGAAAATTCTAAATGGAGTCACAAAGAGTTGCACACAACCCAACAACTGAACAACAACAAAATAATTTCCTGATTCCAGGCCTGGCATTCTGTTCACTGAGCCACCTAGCTGCTCACCACAAATACAAAATTATAACCAAATACAAACTAGGCTGGATCTATTAGTCAAACAAAACTTACACACTGAACTATTTCTAGGGATTTTGCATTCAAAATAATGTAAATCTCTCAAGGCTTTAATGCAAAGGCTCTTAACCTAGTGTTTCAATCTTTTATATATATAATTGCACCTTAATAACTGAGTCCTATATTGGGGAGAGGAGGTAAAAAAAGGAAATTGATCTTTTGGCTTGCTTTTGTATGCACAGGGTATATATCGACAGTGTACAAAGTAGGCACTTGATAAATATTTGCTGATTGATAGGATATTGACTGAGGATAAGAACAATTTCACTATAAAACACTCAGGGATTTGAGGTACAAGAAAGATCCTCCTGCAACAACTGGAACTCATCTCTCTTTTGGCAATAACAGCAGTTACCTCAGAGCCCAGATGAATTGGTTCATGAATTGTTTTTAAGATAAAAAAAATACTCAACTCTAAGACATCTGAAGACTCTTTTTATATGAATTTAAATGTTATTTCTCCCAACAAAATACAAGATACATGAGTCCAAAGGGTAGTTTATTTTTGTCCATCTTTAATGACTAGAAATTAACATTAAAAAGAATTTAATAAATGCTTGCTTGCTTGATTTATGTAGGGTGATTTTTAAATTCTGAATTTAGTAGAACAGAATTAGAAATTCCACATTCAAATATTATGCATGAAAATGTAAAGCTCTAAGTAAAGTCATTCATAACCACTAATTCCTATTGCATTTAATCTGTTAACAACTGGCTGCCTGGCTGCATATTCTACCTGACCCTGAAAGTGGGTTTCAAACAAAGTATTGAAAGTATTGCACTGCTAACTTAGGACACTTTCTAACATAGTATATGTTAACAAAAACAGATTTGGTCTTAAATATAAAATCTATAATTTAAAAGAATTTCACTTATTTGCTTGGTCCTCCTAAACCTCTACAAAAAACACCCCAAATTATTATTATTATTCCTTGATTTTTTTGTTGTATAAATGTACTTCACTCTTCATCTGAAATCCTGCAATTTTCCTGAGGAAAATTGGATCTTGATCTGATGGATCTTGGGAGTCACTGGTGGTCACCTTCAAAGTACAGACTTTGTGCTAACTCCAGTCCTAATTTCCTGCTGCCTGCTTTAAGAGCTCCTCCATTACTAATTACTTATATGTATTTTTAAAAAGGGTGAAATGTGGGAAAAGAGGCTACTAGAGGCAATTAGCTGAGTTTGGTGTTTTCTCTAACCAGTGGAATTCCTGTTCTTTGGGATGAAGAAGTTTATTATATTTAATGCATAATTTAAGAAAATTCTGTGATGGCTTGTCAGAAAAATATGCATTTATGAGATGAATACAGGAAATAATTTCAACAGGAGGGCCTGCTTAAAACAAAATATTCTAAAAGAACAACAACAAAAAAATTATAATAAAGGGCACTCTCTGGTAGAGGACAAGTATCTGGATATGTACAATATACATTTTTAAAAGGTATACATGAAGAAATTAGCTTATGTACAACATATAAATTTTCAATAGTTATAATCTTATATACTACCTTGTTTCCCTGATGGTTAAATCTCATTCTTGTCACCCTTGAATTGCCCCCAGACCGAAAACAGGTTATTTGTTGGGAATGACCCCACTCAAACATTCTGACACTTCCATCTTGAGCTCCTGTTAGATCTTTATAAGAGAGGAGGAAAAGATTAAAAATATTTTTTTAATTCTTTGAAATTTTGCTTTGAAAAAATTAATATAATAGAAAACTGTATTAAATAAATTGCAAATGAACATTTGCATAAATCTAGAATTTGAATAAAATTATTATACCATAAAAACATATATGAAAGCTCTATTTTCATAGCTAATAACAAACTATACAATAATAAAATAACCAAATGCTCCCTTCTAATATCAAATGCTGCTTTTTGTCCATGTCTTGACCTCCCTCAAACTAACTCAGGCCATTACACTTGCACTAGCAATGATTTCTTGCTTTTCTCATCTTTGCCCTTTGGTGTAAACTAGTTCAACTTTATATTCTCTTTTTCTCTGGAGTTGCTTACCCCCTTATCATCAATTGTGCCTTACCGAGCCTAAGCTTTGGATCACTCTGACTATCCACTGCCTTTACTCTTTCATTTTTTTAAACCTTACCTTCTGTCTTGGAATCAATACAATATATTGGTTCCAGTGTACAAAAGTGGTAAGGGCTGGGCAATGGGGGTTAAGTGACTTGCCCAGGGTCACACAGCTGGGAAGTGTCTGAGGCCAGATTTGAACCTAAGACCTCCCGTCTCTAGGCGTGACTCTCAATCCACTGAGGTACCCAGATGCCCCCCACTGCTTTCCCTCTTACACATGTGATACTGAACAAAGGTGGAGAAAATCATGCAAACTTTCCAACTAGGTAACTTACTTTAAGAGATATTTACTTCCTTTAAGGGTTTTAGAGGTTTTTTACTGAATTCTTTTGGGAGTAGGAGATAAAAAGACTCAGAAAATACATGTCTATTTTAATTTAGTTTGTAGCTTTGGAAGGCTACAATGGAATAGCAATGGATGAGCAAGATATGGCATTCCTTATTTACAATACAATCCTAAGGTTTAAACCTGGAATTTTGCTATAATGAAATCCCTTTCAATACTTGCAGTAATTAAACCACGACTGGCATATATTAGTGGGCAGACTAAAATTATGTGCCATATATAATAAAGTTTTAGAATACAAATGTATTTTATACATGTAGCCAACTACTATCTCTAAAAAAATACTTTTTCTTATTTCTTCCTCATCCTATCTGTATTTCAGTCTCTGGAAGTCATAATGATCTAAGGTTACCTAAGGTATATATAGACTTTACAGGTGAGATAAGAATAGTTGAACAATATTGGAATTCTGTTTCACTCTACAATTCTAGCATTATTGCCAGAGTTGCCCAATATACTGGGAGAAGGCAGGAAGTGGCAGAAGGTGTGTGTCAAAAAAAATCTACATTTGCATTCTAACTTTGAAACTCAGAAGTTATTAGGTCATGAATAAGTTATATTCTGTAATATTCAATTTCTTTACATGCAAAGTATAGATGATATTTACACTTCCTGACAATTGTTCTAAGTGGGCAGCAAGGACTTTTTAAAACCTAAAGGTGCTATAAAAGAGCCATTATCAGTATTATTAGTTTAGAAGTGAGCTTTTAAATACATGGTGGCTTAACCACAATTGCTGAGCCTTTTCCACTCTTGTCTTAAGAACTGATACTAAGACAGAGGTAAGGGCTTTAAAAAAAAAAAGAAGAAAGGACTGCTGGTTTCATTCATTTTATTATGTCAGGGTCTATGAGAATGTGCCATTTTCGTTTTATATTCTTGGGACATTTTTCAGATCAAGTCATGAAAAAATAAGTTATAATATAATATAACAATGAGTACTGATGCCAATTCATTATTTAATTTTTAAATAGTACCTAGATTTTTGTTTCACTGCTCCAATATTTTTAATACCTCCCCCTTGGTCAAATTCTGTTTAATGTAGGTCTTACTTTTAAGTTTCCCAGGAAGATTAACTGAAAATCAATCTATCCTGCTTCAGAATACAAAAAGATTAATAATGCTTTCTTTTGATATTTTACTTACTTACATAACATTTAATAAAGATGAATCTCTGAACAAATAGTAATAAAAACTGATCAAATTAATGCCAAGAAAAAGTGCTATGATAGGTTTAGATTTCTTTGTTCTATAACCTGTTTTGATCACATAATTATTCCCTCAAATCAAATTAAACAGTAAAGACTCCAAAAGTTATCAACATTAAATTAGATTACTTTAAAAAGCAAACAAAAAGGTCCCAAACTTATTTGAATCTATTCCAAAGTATGATATTTAAAATAGGAAGATTAGTACAAACAGTTAAGAATTGAATATTAATCCATTATCAACTTACAATAAGGTAGTGTTGGATGTGAAGCCATTCTTCTGACATTATTAATAGTTTTCTTAATCATCTGTTAATATACAAGGATTGTTGGTGTTTTGTTAAGTATGCAAAAAATAAATCATAAGAGTAAAAAAAATATTGAAAAGCAATTCAGTAAATTATAGTATTTCTCTTTGGTTTGACTCTACCACAGGGGATGCTGAAAATGTTTAGAAATAACAACAACTAAACCTCATAGCACAGACTTTACATTTAAGTGTGCACAAACTTTTTGCTTCACTAACTAAGAATCTAAGCATAAATTCTCCTCAATAATTTAGTCTTACCTCCTTTCTTGCCAATTCCTTTCTGATTCCATTAAATTTATTGGCATATTCCTGAATATTGTAAGATAAGAAAGACAGGCAGAAGCATGTAAAAAAAGAGGCAAATAGAAAATTTAATAAAAAAGATTTTTAATTGTTTGGGGTGTATCAGTTTGGAAGAGTTAATTCATTTATTTACCAGAGTCTGAATTGTGTTAGTAGCCTGTCATGTAACAGTAAGAAAAAAATACAAAAATAAAGGGACTATTAAATAATTTATATGGGTAATAAGTATATATAATTGCATTTATATATCAAACGTGCAGGACTTTTTATTTTAAAATTTATGACTGCCTAAAGTGGGGGATAAAAGTCTAGATCAACACTAATGGTAAGAGGATACCAACAAGAACAAAAATGCTGCCTAACAACAGAAATAAAGTAATCATGATAGCTGCATGTTTTCCAAAATAACCAAAACTGGTAGCAGCAAACTCTTACTGTCCAATTAATTTTGGCTCTTATATTTTGTATTTAATAATCATTAAAATTAGGAAAATCATATTTTTTTCCAATTAAAAAATTAAAAAATTTCAAATGTTAGAAGCTGTATTTGGAATTTTTAAAAGTTTCCTCTAAAACAATAATAGAGGATTTGGTTTAAAATTTTTTTTTAAATTTTCAATCTTGTCTTTGAAAGTTAATTTATTACTACTGCCTCATGTAGCACAGAAAACTGTTTAAGAAAACACAGGTAAGTAAATATAGGTGAAGAAAGCACAAAAATGAAAATTGTTAAAGTAAACAATGATGCAAAGCTGTTCTAGAATATCAGATGAAAATATTTCCTTATGATCCACAGAATAGGAGGCAGCTGGGTGGCTCAGTGGATTGAGAGCCAGGCCCAGAGACGGGAGGTCCTAGGTTCAAATCTGACCTCAGACACTTCCCAGCAGTGTGACCCTGGGCAGGTCACTTGACCCCCATTGCCTAGCCCTTACCACTCTTCTGCCTTAGAAATCTAGGACAGAAGGTTAAGGGTTAAAAAAAATAAGATCCACAGAATAAGTAATGAAAATTTAAAACTTTTAATTTTATGCATGCACATTTGTCACTTGCAACTTTTTTTTTGATTCAGCTCATCTTTCCAAATTAGGAGATCAAAGGCAGAGACGAAAGTGCTTCCTGACATAATGAAGCAATAGGAAAATATAATCACAAAATTGTAAAGATAGGAATTTTTGTCCTAAAGGCATTTTGTGTTCAAGAAGCCTAAAAGGAAATAATAGAATGTACAACTTCCATCTTAACTTTTGATTGTTAAAATATTTAAAAGTTAATAATTTTAAACTATTGTCAAAGGATTTTAGAAAGACAACTAGGGTTCAATGGATGAAGTGCTAAGCCTGAAGTCAGGAAGACTCATCTTCCTGTGTTCAAATCTGGTGAAAGATATTCACCACCTGTGTGATCCTAGGCAAGTCACTTAACCCTGTTTGTCTCAATTTCCTCATTTTTAAAATGAACTGGAGCAAGGGCAGTTAGGTGGCCCAGTGGATAGAAGCCAGGCCTAAAGAAGGGAAGACCTGAGTTCAATTCTGGCCTCAGACACTACCTAGCTGTGTGACCATAAGCAAGTCAATGAACCCCAATTGCCAAGCTTTTATCACTCTTCTACTTTGAAACCAATACTAAGTATAGATTCTTAGACAGAAGGGTAAGGGTTTAAAAAAAAAATAAGTTAGAGAGGGTAATGGCAAACTATTCCAGTATCTTAGCAAAGAAAACTCCAAATGGGGTCATGAGGAATCAGACATGGCATGAACTGAACAACAAAAAATATTTGCATTTGCATCTATCACCAAATGACAAATCAAATTATATTCTGAATAGGTTGTGAAAAGTGAACTACTTATGCAGGGGATAGCAAGTTGGGGAGGAGTTGCTTTCTGTGTTGAAATACATTTAAAGATGAAATCGCAGATCTATTAAATATAAATGAAAGGAACTTATGGAACTTATATACTGACATGAATAAAGAAAAGTTATTTCACTGATACTCATAAAATACTTAACTGGGTCTAAAATTTAATGCCAAAAATATTTCTATTTAGGAGTCATGACCTAGAAGTCATCAGACATGGAATCTAATAGCAGTTTCCCCCTAATTTGCTATGCATCCTAAAGTCACATAATCATTTTGGGCATTAAGATAAAGTAATAGGGCCCTCCATACAAGGTTGCTAGGATGATCAAGAATGATAATGCAGGTGAAAGAGCTATACTATACAAGAAGGAACAACACTAAAAAACCACCGTAACTGAACTTACATACATTACATACTTCTTGAAGCAAAAAAATTTAAGTAAAAGAGAGTATTATGCATTTCTCTGACCTTTGAGTCTTCAATTCCTAGATATTAATAAAGGAGAACCCTAGGCCTAATAAAAACATGGATCAAGAAATCTCTTTAATCATACACACAAAAATTCTACATAAGTGCATCAGTATATTCTTTAGGTTTTCTTAAGTCTTATAAGGTTTTAATTTGCTTGTTAAAGGTAAGTTTGGGAACAGCTATAGGTAGCACAGTAGATAGAGCACCAGGCTTAGAATTGAGTGGACCTGGCTTCCAACCTGGCCTCAGACAGTATGACCCTGGGCAAGGCAATTAAGCCCTATTGCCCAGCCTTTGCCATTCTGCTTTAGAATTGATACTAAGACAGGTAAGGGTTTTATAAAAAAATTTTTTTAATTAAATTTGAAAAATATAAACTATTTCTTTACAACATTCAAAATAATGATAATGTTTAACATTGAAAACTGCTTATGATTTACCATCCCCAGTGCTCTCTGCACCTAGGTTTTATTGCCCTCACACAGCTAGCTTTGGAGCACAAAGCAGGGAAGCTAGAGGCTAGGGCCCTACCTCCTGGTCAGAGGGAAGGAACCACATAAGAATTTGTTAAGTGCTTACTCTATTGGCACTGTGCTAAGCACTTTACAAATATTTCAATAACCCTGGGAGTTAGATGCTATTATCATTGCCATTTTAGAGTAAGTCAGGGAGTAAAGGCCTATCTGAAGGCCACTGAGAAACTAGTAACCTGTCTAAGGCCAATTCTGAACTCAGGTCTTTTCTAATTTCAAGCCCTGCATTCAATCCATAGCCTCTAGGCAGTTCTCTAACAATACCTCTCAAGACTGTGAGCCTTATTTTTGGCAGTCGCATACTATTAAACCCTAAGGCTAACAAATCTCCCACTTCCTGTTTTTCATCCTTTATCTGCACTATTCAATTGCAGGTTACTTGGAGCAAAGGATTCCCATGTTCCATCTTGTCATTCTCATCTTCCTCTCCTTTACTCAATTAACCAATCCACGTCCAACTCCAATTCTACCCTCCCCTTCCATGGTGCTGCCTTGTCAGTTCCATAGTGAACAGATATCCTTTTACATTCTATACCTCTTTCTTTAATCCTTTGCTCTTGCTTTCTTACTTTCATGTTCTCAGAAACACTATACTCCAGACAGCTTCTCCAACGCTGTTTTTACCTACAGCCATACTCCACCTTGCACTAGGCCACATAAGGGACATTCATTCAGATCCTCCTTTTTTTCAGAGTAATTCAGGAAGCTCTCCTGCTTTCAAGTTTACTTGATTAAAATTTTCTACCCTATTTCAATTGTAGTAACTATTACATACCAGGTCTTCCTTCTTTCATCAATTCCTCAATTCCTGCACTTAGACTAGGAGACTTTTACATTCATATTGAAGTTCCCTAAAAATCCTCAACATCCTAATTTCTCAATTTCTTAAAATCCATGACCTATTTTTCATCGAACTCAGCAATATACAAGGATTTCAACATTTCCCAGAAGTTACACTCCCTTCATAAAAAATTGACATTTCTCTGACAAAAATCTCTCAACAACATATTGTCTTCTCTTTACAAAACCTATTTGTTGCCCTCACTGAACCTTTAATCCCTCTACTCTTCAGTATTTTCTCAGGCCATTATGCCTGCTTCCAACTTTACTGTCTTCCTATATCCAGACTGAATCTTCAAAATTACACTTTGAATATTTCTTGTCTTATTGCTACTTAAATCCTTACTAAACTTCATCTCTGGTTTCTACTATCTTCTTCCACTTCTGCTCACATGCTGCTGAATAAACACAATTATGAAGCTTGCTAATACTCTCCCTTCAACTAATAATGCAAGCTCCTTGCTAGTAGAGATTGATTTTTTCTTTGTATTTTTATCCATAGTGCCAAGTGGGTAATTAGTAAATGGTTATTTAGTTCATTAATTTTTAGGTTGCCAACAAGGAAGATCATTATGCAGCAGACAAACGTCTTGGGTAAAAAATGGTTTTCTGATAATTTAAAAATATTTTAATGTTACTTTCCAAGGTAAAATCCTGGTGTCAGTCACACTTAGGTATATAAAACTTAAAAAAAATTAAGCTTTAATTAAAATGCAGAATTGATTTTAAGATGGAAGGTAAGGGTTTAAAAAAAAAACACCATTAGTTATCAAGAGCCAGAAAAGTATAATATAGGTACTATATGACTTGGAATCAGGAAGAACTGGTTCAAATTCCCACTCTTGTAATTAATTTGTCTGGGCCTTCATTTCCACTCTTGTAAAATAGGAATAATAATACCTGTAGCATCTACCTCACAGATATTGTTTTTGGTGAGGCTCAAATGCAATACAAAATAATTAGCATACTTTATATAGTGCTTTAAAGGTTTGCAAAATACTTTACACATTATTTTATTTGTTCCTTATACTAACCCTATGTGGTAGGGATTATAATTATAATTGTCAGTTATTATTGCTAATATTGTTCTTACTTACCACAGATGCTCCTCTGCCAGTCTGTGTACTACCAAGCCAAGGCATGTTGATTGGAGTTCCAGGATTGCTATGAGTATATGGTGTAGTGCCTTGCACAGATGCTAGATCATCACGAGCATGTATTACTAAGAAATCATCAGACCTACAAGTAGACATCCACCAAAGAAAAAATACTGAATCAGATCAGTTTTTCATTTTACTAATGATTCTGTTTATTTATAATTTTGAAATAGCCTTTAAGTTTATGTTTTTAAGAATATTTTTTAAGTTTTTTTTTACAATAAATCACAAATGCATTGAAACTCAAAATATCCTAAACCTTTTTTCTTAGACTACTTTATATTAATATTTTTATACTTAATACTGTTATTTCCATCCATCCTTTTCTCCATCCCTACCCTTGACAACTTAGAAATTCTCCACTGGGGAAACTAAGAAATTAATTTACTATGGATACTTTATCAAGTCTTTGAAAACTTAAAGTACAACTATAGTCTCTAATATTACAAAGTAATTTAATAAAAAAAATACCCTTTTGTCTCAAGTTCTATTTCATCATCTACCCAGGTGTATATTTGTGTAGCTAGAATTCCAGATACATCTAGTTCTTGAATGTCGTGGCTGGAAGCAATTGCTATGCAATTTCTATTGGCCTGAAAGATAACAAAGTATTTAAAATTTTTAATAGCTTTTTTTAAAAAATGAACTTTATTAAGAATAAGTAAATAATAACAAAATGATTTGATCTATAAATGACAGTTTCTGGTAAAAGACTGCTAAAATTATAGACTTTAATTCAGTTTGCCTGCCAAATTTTTCCTTCATCAGTTTAATCACAGACAATAGAAGAATGGGAATGATAAATGTTAATTCAGCTACTCTCTCTCATTTTCCCCATAACCTCCTTTTTTCCAACACCTTCTTTCTCATTACTCACCAAGATTTACAAATAAAAAAAAAGGTGGACAAATTATTTGTTTGTTTTTTAAAGTAAATAATGACCTTTATTGATTAGATAACGCCCTGGCTTGAGAACAGAGTACTTCTAGTATAATGGCCTGGAAATAGAAGGCATTGAATAAACTTTGGCATTTAATTGGTTTGACATAATCAAGATAGCCCTGGGAGAATAATATATATATATAACATATGCCTCTATCCCTTACCAAATTAAAGGACTAAAAAAAGATGATCTTTAATTTAAAGCTCCAGAAAGAAACACATACAAAACCAGTTTCCCAAGGAATTTTATCTGTAAACTGAGGTCCAGGGAAAGAAAAAAGGATATAATAGAAGGACAAAATAGCAAGTGGTATAGGGAAAGGAATGAAGTTGGAGAAAGAAAAACTTTTGAGAATTTAACCATTTTCCTTAAGATTGACTTTTTAAAAGTTATTATAAAATTATTATAAAAGATAATGACAATTATAATGAGTTTATAGTTTGTTAATTGCCTTACTTCAATGTTGTCATGTAAGCCTCATAGAATCCTTTATAGGTATTGTAGGTATTATTTCCATTTTTAAAAAACAGATGGGAAACTAGTTCAGAAAAGTTAAGTGACAAAATCATTTTCACATAACTAATGTCAAAGACAGGTTTGGATCAAGATCTTCCTGTTTCCAAGTTCAGAATTTTATCTACTGCTCCTCAAATAGGATTAAATCCAAGTTCAGAATTTTATCTACTGCTCTTCAAATAGGATTAAATTAAAAGTACATATTAACTGACATATATAGTGCTAGGTTCTAGGAATCTAAAACAAGGGTGATTTCTCAAGGGAGAAGGCAAAAAGTATAAAATGTAGACAAAAGACAGTATTTCTATGACTCAAAGAGCACATTTTAAAAAAATACTTACTCTATTAACAGCAAAAGCAGTAATAATGTCAGATTCTTTATGGATAATTCTTGCTTTACCTCCTGGGTAACCCAATTCAGCTTCTATCTAAGAGAGGGAAAAGGACATACAAGAAAATGTAACTTAATCCAGAATGCAGAAAAAGATTACAGAAAAAGAATAATTAAAAATATCATTCTCTCTTTTGTAAATATCATCTGATATTTTTAACTTAAGGTTTCCACAAGAAAATTTCAAAAAATTTAACATGAAACTTTTAAGCAAAGAGAAAAAAGGATTTATTTATATCCAAGAATATATTTTATTGTGGTCTACTGCTCATATTTTTTGAGCAAAAACACATACACACACACTTAAAATATATTGGGGACAGCTGGGTGGTTCAGTTGATTGAGAGCCAGGCGTAAAGACTGGATGTCCTAGGTTCAAATCTGGCCTTAGATACTTCCTAGCTGTGTGACCCTGGGCAAGGCACTTAACACGCTCCCTTCTCCCCCCCCCATTGCCTAACCCTTACCACTCTTCTGCCTTAGAACACAGTATTAATTCTAAGGTGGAAGGTAACAGATTAAAAAAAAAGAATAAATAAATGAAATAAAAGGTATTCCTTATTCCCATTCTGTAGCATCATAGGATAATGAGGGAGGAGGATATAAGTGGTACGAAGAAAAAACTAGGGAATCTTTGTGAACTCTTATTTTGGGAAAAAGACGTTCTTTTGGGAATTGGGATACTGCCCTAATCTGAGGATGCATGCATAGAGGCATTTAACTTTCCACCTCTCATCCCATCTCATGAAAATTAGACTATGACACAGGATAACATAGCTACTATTAGCTTAAGAAGACATATGGGGGGGGGGGGGGGGCGCGCAGCTGGATGGCTTGGTGGATTGAGAGTCAGGCCTAGAGATGGGAGGTCCTAGGTTCAAATCTGGCTTCAGACACTTCCTAGCTGTGTGACCCTGGACAAATCACTTGCCTAGCCCTGTAACAAATAAAAATTAATTATAGAAGGATATATATAAATAAAAGACATTAGGGTTTAAAAAAAAAGAAAACAAAATTAGGAAGAAGATGTAAGGGTGGAATATTAGGGCACTCTAGAAAGAAAATGGCTATAGAATAGCTTTTTAAAAATAAGCCAAAAGGCTACCAATACCCAGGAATCAATAATTTAGGTCAATCTAAGTAACCATAGATTCACTATACATAGGCAATGTGAAGGTAAAGGTCTGTCTCTACTGGCCAGCATCTCTGAGATAATGAAGGGTAGGGATGAAGGTTTAACAGATTAGATAAGTAAATCTAATCTAATCCAAGAACAGCCAGTCAACCAAAAACATTTCTTAATTTTTATAATTGCAAAGTTTGTACAATAAGTCAAGGCTTAAAAGAACAGAAGTCAGAAGAGCTCTGAAATAGTTCTCCTCTGACTCAAGGTCTTTAAAGGATTTTTAATTATAAATTTAATTGTAAACAAGAATACTAATATACTTTCCTTAGAACTACTTTTAAAAATCAAATGAAGTTCCATCCATAAAGTGTGAGAGCTTTGCCATCACTCCATCTAAATTTCCATAAGTCTTTATTCTTTCAGTCATTCCCATTTTTTAAAATGTGATCAAAGTTAGTGGATAGTTCTTCTAATACTGCTTTTTTTTGGCTTTGTATGATTTCAAAAAGGTCTTTCCAGATTTTTTCTCTCTCTCATACTTGTTGAAATGCATTATTTTACTCCAACAATTTAATTACTGTACAATTTAATGTTAATTAATATATTATTCCCTGGTTTGGGGCCATTTTGAGTTGTCTGATAATCTGAAATTTAAATAAAAACTTATGAAAATTTTGAAAAGATCAATTTTTCCTAAATAAATTAAAATTTCAGAATAATTCCCAAGAATAAGATTACTGAGATAAAAATGAATTGTTTCTGTAAGTTTTACTGCATCCTACTGGACTGTGCTCTAAAAATAAACTACAAATTTATAATTCTCACAGAAATGAATGAATATAAGTTGTTCTACTGCCTAGCCTTCCCACCATGCACTAATGTTCATTGAATTTTTTTTTTGTAACCTCTATACTTTTGAGATAAAGTCTATTTATCTTTTCTGGTTCTCAGATATAACCAGAAAGCCATGTCTAAAAAGGCTTTTAGCATTATACATTGAAGTAGCCTTTTGTATCTATACATTATACAGAAATCTTTTTAATTGAAGTCACTAAAAAAAAAAAAAAATTAAGAGGGCAAGCTGAAGAAAGCACTGATTTTCTCTTAGTTTCTAAAGCATTTTTCAGTAAGATTTTAAATTTTAAACTCTAGATTGTAAATATATTTTGCTACACTATATCTGTAAGTCATTGCTCAGAGCACTTTGTAAGGAAATGAGGATATTTTAGAATGTTTTATAATATTTTAGAATGCAATGTATACATTAAAATGAGACATACCTTTAAAAATGTCATTTTAAAATTTCTTAATATCTAAATTTTAGTATTAATAGCTAAAATTTACTAAATAATTTTATAAATGGCTAAAATTTTGATATTTAAAAAAACTTTTATTTGCATCTTTTAGTTAATAAAGTTGTCCCTTTTTTCCCCACAACTGAATGTTAACAATGAGTTTCTTCTTCTGGAATTATGTATGTATTTCTAACTATTTACATACTGTGAACATATGTAAATATTAATAATTCCTTACATATTTTAAATGTCAAGTCTGGCATATTTTCTCAAATTTTTTTTTCCTCTCAATTATACTGTTTCATGTTGCATAGATTTTTTTAAATACCCCAAGCACTTGTCCATACTAACTTTTTCTCCCATTTAGGTGGCATTCACTGTGATCTCTAAATTAGTAAGCTATAGATCTAAATCTATTTCCCCACAAAATTTTTAGCAAACTTTCCTTGAAAAATGTATTAAATGATTAATTCTTTTACTTGGTATTTGGTAAAGGCTTATTAAATAATTTAAAAAGTATATTTGGTTTAATGTTTACATATCCACTCTAGATTTATGACTTCAAGAAAGCTTCAAGGACAATGGCTGCCTAGAAAAGACAAGTAGTTTTTTGTTTTTTTTTTGTGGGATAAAGTAGGAAAAGCAATGAATTTCAAGTTAGAGGACCTGCTAGATTTGAATCCTGACTCTGCTTACTGCCTCCTGTGACTTCTATAAGATACCTAACTTCTCTGAGTCTCATTTGTAAAGTGAGGAAGTTATTAGATGACCTTTAATGTCAGCTTTAAATCTATGATCTCATAAACAGAATATCCATAATGCAACCTATCAAGTACTATATTATGCATTCCAATTAACTGTTAAATGCTATTATTAATAGTATAATAATAATAATAATAATATAGTCAAAACACCCATAAGAAATAGGCTTGTTTAAATATGAATTCAATAACATCAAATGGAATGAAACTAAAATAAAAAAATAAAGTACATTCACTGAAACTGATGTTAATTGAAACATCTATATTTCTTTAACTAATCTCCCTATCATGGTCACATATTAGTCATCGCAGCAATCATTTGGCATTATAAGACACAAATATAGCTTACTCAGAATATTTGAAATTATAATAAATATTCTTTAGTAGAAAAGATATGCTTGTTGTGTCATTAAAAACTTGAAACAAGATTGTCATCAACAAGGTCTCAAAACATTCATTATGAACAAAGCTGAAATCTTTATTAAAAAAAAAATCTTTTTAAACCCTTACCTGCCATCTTAGAATCAACACTATGTATTGGTTCCAAGGCAAAAGAGTGGTAAGTGCCTTGGACCTCCCATCTCTAGGCCTGACTCTCAATCCACTGAGCCACCCACCTGCCCCCCAAAGCTGAAATCTTAAAGAAAATATCTTACTGTGCGATTTTCCTAATGAACACATAGTTCATTAAAGAGCAAAAAGAAGCAATGCAACTTGAACCACTGGATTCCAATCAGGAGACTTTGTCGTAGTCTCAATTTCATCAACTAAATTACTTTGAACTCTTAACTAAAAAGGTATAAGGAAAAACTGGGTAATGAAAAAGCCATAAATCTAAAGACAAACATGATCAATATTAGACATTGGGAAGATAGGCACACTTGTGAATTGCTGATGGAATTATGGCCTGGTATAATGGTACTGGAGAACAATTTGAAATTATTCTATTAAGAAAAAGAAGAAACAAATCTAAATCTTTTACCATGTCTACTAGGGATATGTACCCCAAGTTATTCAAAGACATGCTTTTTCCATATCTATAAAAACATATGAAACCTTTCCTGTCTATTTTTGATCAATATGGTGGTGTGTATGTGTGTGTGTGTGAGTGTGTGTGTGTGTGTGTAACACATATATGTATGTGTACTTTTTTTTGTTATCGTGATAAGTGTGCAGGTGGAAAATTTGCCACACCTGATCTAGATTCCCAGCATCCTTTTAAGTATGTCCTCATTTGAGGTACAGAGGCTTAGGAGATAAATTTGGCTGAGACTCACGCTGCAGAGCTTTTTTTCGGCTTTGCTTCGGTTAAAGTGTGGCATGTATGGGTCTCTGGCTCTGTGCTCTGTTCACCTGGCTGAAGGAATCTCTTTCCTTCTCATCTTTTTTATTGTAATTAAATACTTTAATTTGAAATATCAGGAGTATTTATTCATTTTTACTCCTACATAACCCATCAAACAGAGACTGGTTGAATAACTTGTAGTATATAAACTTATAAAAACCATTGCACAGTTAGAAATTGCAACTATAAAGAATTCAGAAAAATTTGGCAGGACTTGAATGAATTAGTTTAAAGCAAAGTAAGCAAGCCAAGGAAAATAATTTATCTAATGTTCACAATAATGTAAAGAAAAACAATACTGAAAGACTCCAAAGTTCTGATCAATGCAATAAATAATTATGATTTCAGGGGACTGACAGTGAAGCAAGACTCCTACCTTTTGGCAAAGGGATGGGAAATTATAGGTAAGGAACAAGGCATACAGAGACATGGTATTGATTTATATCATTTAACAATACTTATTTCCTACAAGGAAAACATTTATCATAGGGAGGAGGTTAAGATTTTTATAAGTCACAGTGATGTTAAAAAAAAAAAAAAAGGATATCAACAGAACTTTTTTATAAAGCCAAATAATAATAATAATAATAATAATAATAATAATAATAATAATAATAAATAAATAAATAAATAAATAAATAAATAAATAAAAGCAACATCTCTGGAAAAGCTAAGAGTTTTATTATTATCTTCTCAATGACTGGATAACAAAATGTTAAAACAAGTTTCTTATAGATTGAGTCATCTCTTCAATTATTCATTTCCACACCATGGTTTAATATATTCCAAGTTTAGAAGCAGGACTACAAAAGAATACTCATGTATCAATAAGACAACCTCAAATAAACAACTGGCACATTTTCCAATATTAACATAAGAGCCCCTATTATTCACAATGTTCTAATCAAAAGAGTCAAATATAAATAAAATAAGTCTGAGACTTACTGAAATTTCCTCTACTGAACTGTCAGCTGGGTGTTTGGGGCCTAAAGTCAAGAAGACCTGAATTCAAAATTGGCCTCAGCTACTATCTAACCCTAGGTGAGTCACTTAATCTATAACTCAATTTCCTCAAACTGGAAAACAACAGCATTTACCTCACAGGATTGTTGTGAGGATCAAATTAAATAATTAATAAAGCTTATTACCACAATGCCTGGGACTATATAATTGCTTATTTCTTTTCTTTCCGTAATGGCAGAAAAGGAGGCAAAGGTGATAAAAAACTATTGTTTGAAAATATTAATTTAAATGGTGACATCAAAATGGCTAACAACCAGTCACTATTAGATGCTTAAATATTTTATATTTAAATAAAACAGAAGGGAAAAGCTGTAGATAAAAGAATAACTCATTGGTTCACTGAAGAAAGGTAAATGAAGGAGTTGGTTTCATTGTATATGCAAAGGTAATAAGAAAAAACATTTCATAGAACATTTAGCAATCTTCAAAGGAAAGTAAAATTTATCTCTTCCACTGACATTGGAATATAAAAGAAATTCTATGAAGTACTTAATGAGATCCTAAAAAACCAAGTCAAACATGTACTTTGGTACTTATAGTAACTTCAATGAGAAGGTAGAAAATGGAAAAAGATGGAAAAATGATGTTGGAAAGTAAGGTTAGGAGAAAGGAATAAAAAATTCCAAAGCTCAGAATACTCACATTATATATCATGAATATTTTTTTCAACAAGTGAGCTAGAAGGCAGTAAATCAATGAAACCAAGGAAGAACCTCTAAAGGATTTGATCAATAAGATCTTTCCTCAGAAAAAGCAAGTGGGTAGAAAATGAAAATTGCTCAGGTTGTGATATGTAATTGTATGATTAGTTTATCAAACTAGTATGATTAGAAGATATATCAGAGACCAGCACTACCAGTTGGCAATTAACTGGTCCCAGAAATGGACAAGGAGTTGAAGCTAAATCATATTTAAGAAATTGCAAGGTGCACTCAGTGTTCCCATACCTCACCCAATTGGTCATCCAGGTTCTCTTGGTTATGTTATATTGCTGTGAACACCATAATTAACCCAGAGAACATTAAGATGCTTGATGAATGTAGATAGGCAATATCACGTTACTAACTATAATTGGCATATGAAAAGTGGCACAAAACATCATCTATGACTGGAAAAGTGGGTATGGATAACAGGGAGAAAGTTTGCATATTATTCTGGAATACAGTAAATAAAATAATAAAAGACAGGATGACTTCTGGTATTTTAGGAAGCTAATTTGTAAATTAATTATAGAAGGGCATGGGTAAAAATAGTACATGATGGGAAGGTGTAGTGAGTTGGGATCTGAACCTTTAAAGGGATTACTTCAAATCAAAGATCGTCTGAAGAATAAAATTATGTATTTGTTAGCCAAGGTTAATTTCTAATTGGTAAAATTTTGTATAATACATATTCCTTCAATCAAGAAGAAAAGTGAGGTATCTTAAATGCAACTAGCTCAAATAATTCAATGAAAATTCATGTGAATAGAGCACTCTAAACTTGACATCACAAGCTAATGATTTTCATAGAAAAAATATTTCCAATTATTCATGTTATGTTCAAACCCTGGGAATCTTGGTCTCACCTTGATTGACAGGGGAGACAGTTGGAGATATTGGAATGTTCCCAGATGCTGTGAGACAGGGGCAAAAGTTGGTTGGCCTGAGAGTATAAATACCTCAACAGCCATCTGAGAGGGGCCTTTGACATTTGATCTTTGGGTCTTAGTCCTTGACCATTGATCTGTGGGGTCTCTGACTGCTGGGGTCATTGGTTCTCTCTGGATCTCCCTAGATCTTTAGACATCTGAATCATCAGAGCTATTTAGATTTCTGCGCCCGGGTGGTAACTGGGAGGAGCGAGGTATAAGGAGAGGGTTGTGTTTTTTTAGGGTGGTTACTTCCTGAAGGCTGTGAAGGCTAACACATCACAAACTGATAATAGGGAGCTAAGAGAGAAATCACCAATTCATCTGCATCCAGCAGGGCAGAACCTCTCTGGTTTGGCAGTGGCCAAGCTGAATCAGAGGGGTTGTGAAGAACAAGAGCTCCAGCTTTATAAATCAATAAGCCTCCAGTCCTCAGGGATTATAGCCTATAGATAATAGTTTGACAGGGTCTCCAATCCCCAATCCATATCCTGATAATCCTTTCCCTATTTAAGATAAAAGATAAATATTTAATAAGTACATTCCTGAGTGGTCATTATATCACAACCCTTGGGGAGGGAGCAAACGCAGTCAGATGAACAACATGATCCAAGGCTGATCAGAGCCCAATACTAATAACTGATCCAACCCCAGGTGGGACCTGAAGGGTAACCCATCCATCCACCTGACCAGTTAGGGTCCTACCTGGGCACTGTTATTTAGAAAGGGAATTATACCATCAAGCAAAGGTGACTGAGCTGGTGTTCCCCAGTCACCAGCAACCTAGGGGAATACATATACACAGCTTCCCTCACCAATATCTATATATCCCCTAGGAATACAGTAATATTCTTTATTTCTTTATAACATTTACTATTATTATTTCAAGTTACAGTACCAACACTATATTTCTAGTGAAGCTTGGGGTTTCCCTAATACAGAGGCTTGAATATCACAACAAAGGCTATCTGATAGCCATACTTTTTCCTTAACATTAAGAAATAAAGCTGCATTTCATAATTTAAATTAACTGGAACTCCATAGGTTTGACAAGACTAGATATACAATAAATTTTGAAAATTAAATTATAATTTACCTTAAAAGTCACTTTGATCATATAGCAATATGTACCCACTAAATTTGCCTAAGAATTCCCCCCAAAATAAGCTTCACTACCAAAAGACTAATTCAAAGTGTCATCTTTACTATGAAGAACTAAGTAGTTTATTATCCACTAAATTATTATTAATATGGAGTCATTAAACTCCATATCCAAAAAATTTTATTAAGAATTAATATTAATTAAAATATAGATCATTTGGATTTTCTATAGGAGAATACAACTATCTTTAAAAGGTTAAATTTCCCTGGAATAGGATAGACAGAAAGATACCTGAAGAGACAATGTGATATGGGTTGGACATGTGCAATAGCTTGGACAAAGAAGAAGGTCACTAGACAAAAGCATGCTTGTTAGATCCACTACAGACTCATGTTATCAATACCCCTTCAAAACTATAGACTTTTTCCCAACTCCTAATTACTAATCAATTTTTATAATCTGACTTACATTTCCTTTTTATCTCAAAAATCACATTGCTCTTTTTGTGGTAAATTCAATGGTTTTTACTCAGCTATCATCCTTTTTGACCTACCATTTCCTTTTTTTTTCATGACATTTCTCCAAAATGTCTCCCATCATTTTGGTATTATACATGCCCTTCCTCTCCCGCCCCTCATGTGAATTCTATCTTGGAACTTCTGCTTTTCTCTCTCCATACTCATGCTATTAGAAATTGCATTAGCAACCAATGCTTCATCTATTATTTCTACAAAAATAAACTTCAAATGTCACCTGGAGGTTCAAGTGGAGTCTGAGCACTACTCCTAAATCTTCCACTGCCTGCTTGACACCACCTTTGTCCCACAAGCATGTCAAACTCAATGTGTCAAAAACAGAACTTACTTTCTATACTTCTGTTAAAAGACACCATTATTTTTCCAGTCATCTAGGCTTCCCAACCTGGTAGTTACCCTTGACTAATTAGCTGCGAAATCTTGTCAATTCTTATAGCTCATGGAACTCATTCTTTTCCAGAAATGTGTTGATGTTGATATTAGCTAGATCAATTAAGTAAAATCAAATGCCAGAAAATAGCATATCTGTAGTGCTTGATTTTAGAGACTGGGTTTTGTGTCCTGACATTGATATTTAATAGTTATATATTGTATGTTTATTTTTGGTAAATTCATTTTCTTATCTGTGAATATGTTATATACTCCCAGTAGAATGAAAATTCCTTGGGCACAGAAAGTGATATATTTAATTCCCTATTGCCTACCACCTTTTTTGGACTAGGCTGAGGTTGTGATTTAATGAAGAATTCCACTAGGCCAATGAAGACTAGTAACTCAACAACTTAATGGTCTTTGGGAATAGTACCAAAGCAACACTTCACAGTGGTTAGAGAGTTGGCCTCAGAATTTTCTGGAAATCATGAAAAACTATATAGTATAATAGTTTGAAGGGGTGTTAAGAGTCAAGCATAACAACTCTTTTTTTCCCCGCACCAAACCCTTACCTTCCATCTTAGAATCACTACTGTGTATTGGTTCCAAGGCAGAAGAATGGTATGGGCTAGGCAATGAGAGTTAAGTGACTTGCCCAGGGTCACACAGCTGGGAAGAGTCTTAAGACCAGATTTGAACCTAGGACCTCCAGTCTCTAGGCTTGGCTCTCAATCCACTGAGTCACCCAGCTGTCCCTAAGTACAGTTCTTTTAAGGATGGAGATTTTGATAACATAAGTCTGTAGAGAACCCAATAAGTATGCTTTTGTCTAGTACAGTAGTGCTGACACTGAGTGCCCAAATTACAACCCTCATGCCACATGTGAGCCCTCCTCCTTACCCAAGACAGGGAAAGGAGGAAGCTCTCCCATTGGTCTGTGAAGCAGAAGGGCAAGTGATGAGAGAAATGTCCTCAGGCATGTGTGGAGAGGGGGAGGGAAGTAGACCCCTTAGACATGTATGTATACTATAGTTTTCCCCAACATGGGTCTAGTGGCTTTCTTCTATATCCAAGTTAAGGTAAAGAATGTAGATGATTGGAATAATTCATGAAGCTGCTGGTTCCAGAAGCAATAGTCTAAGACAATGATGGTGAATCTATGGCATGGGTATCAAAGATGGCACACAGAGCAGTCTCTGTGGGCACCTCCCAACCCTGTTCTTTACTAGAAAGGCAGAGGGACTCAGATGTGCCTGATGACATTTTTTCAAGTCATCCACCCCTCTTCCCAGTAGCCCAATGGGAGAGCTTTCTCCCTCCCCTGTGTGGAATAAGAGGAAGAGATGAGTCCAGCACTGGGTGGGGGAGATGGGCATGGCACCAGGTCTGGGGGTGGGGCATGGCCTGGCACTCAAACTCTAAAAGGTTCACCATCACTGGTCTAGGACAAAAGATTCTAGTCTTACTAAGGACTTACTTACGTTTCATATCACATTGTCTGAGAATCAATTAGATACTTTCTTGCCTCTGACATATGCTGGTAATGTGATACTGGATACCGGGCAAGTCACTAAACCTTTGCAGTGACCCAAACAAGTTTGACACCTCTGGTCTGCATATATTATCATCTTTATAGAATCTCATGTAAATTATATTTACAAAACTCCATTTAAGAATCACCACCTTCATGAAGCATTTCCTGTTTCCTCCTGTGAAAGTCCTTCCTTTCTAACTCCCTTGCATCTATTTTGGTAGGTGCTAAATAAATGTTTGATTGATTGAAGGTTTTAAGTGACTTGTCCAGGGACACACAAAGTTAGGAAGTATCTGAGCCTAGATATGAACTCAGATCTTCCTGACTCCGGATCCAGTGCATCAAACACTGAGCCACAGCTGCCTGGAAACAAGTTATGAAGGATTTTAAGTGACAGAGGACGTGTTATAGGCATTGTTATTCCCATTTTATAGACAAGGAAACAGATAAATGACTAATGCATGAGTCACAGAATATATTTTGCATTTATTCTGTATTTTCTCATTTTTTGCCCTTGTAGCTTTAATGAAATTATAGCAAAAAATAAAGACAATTCTTGCTTGTAAATCTTTTGTCTTAACCAAATTTATTCAGACATAGAGAGAGGTTGGTGTTTATTTTCCTCTCTAAAACAATATAAGACTCTTTTGCCAAAAGTCTTGATATCATACTCAAAGCAAAAGTTATAGGATTTTTATATGCTGAAATTATGCAACAATATTTTTTTTTCCATTAAGAGATTATTGCTTTTCAGTGCAAAAAGAGAAGTTCTCAACTTTTGTTATTTGGTAACAATCAGAATTTATCAGAAAATAAATTTTATTATATTAAGTAAATTATTTAATAGAACAAAACTTTTAATAACATTTTAAAATAAAATGCTGTTTATATAAAAGGTATCATACTTTATAGTGTTTATTTACCAAAGCTTTACTTACTGTCAAACTTTTACTAGAAAAATCTATAGCCATAAAACAGGATATATTCAACTCCCTTTAAGACTGAATTTTCTTATTTGACAAAACAAGCAAATCAAAATTTAAAAACCCATTAAATTATCACGGCAATACTCAAGTTTAATGGGTCAATAGGTTTCTGAGCAATAGTCTCATAATAAAAAAAGGCAAAGCGTCTCTTTGAAAAAAATGCAATTTGAAATTTCAGTTGAATATTATTTTGTACCTTATTGATGTTTGGTTCCTCCATTATAGAATTTTTGATGGTTTCATTGTGGTCCTCTAATGACTTCATCAAAAAAAATAACCATATGACAGAGTAAAGATAAGATGTAATATGCAAGATTATTGGAAATATTTTTTAAATCTAAGTTTAATTTACCCAAACAAAAAAATTCATATCCACCATAACTAGTTACTATTTAAACCAGTGAGTCCCAAAGTGGACGCTACCTCCCCTGGGTGGGTGCTGCAGTGATCCAGGAGAGCGGTGATGGCCACAGGAGCATTTATCTTTCCTACTAATTGCTATTAAAATTTAAAAAAAAAAATTAATTTCCAGGGGGCTAAGTAATATTTTTTCTGGAAAGGGGGCAGTAGGCCAAAAAAGTTTGGGAACCACTGATTTAAACTATTTACAAATACCATAGTGTTTCAAAAAAAATTCTTCAAGACTGAAAATCTCTTATTAAAAATGAATCTAATTTACACCTGAAACAATTTCATTAATTTAATTAAGTCTTATGTTAATATCACATTAGAGCAAAGATTCTTAACTTGGGGGTCTATGAACTTATTTTCTTAATATTTCCATTAGTCTATTTTAATATGATTGATTTCCTTTATAATCCTATTTTATTTTATGTATTTATAACCATTATTCTGAGAAGGGGTGTCTCTTGACTGTCAAAAAAACTCAAAGTTAAGAATCTCTGCATTTTAAAGAACAGGAGAAACTAAAAGGTACTAGTTTTAGAGTCTATTATCTGGTCATATTAGGAGTTTGCTTATGTACCATTAGATTCTATTTCTTGAAATACTGCTTCATATGCAATTTAATTTAGAGTATTTATATATACAGAAAATTCTCCTTCCGAGAGTTCTGACTAATCAATGAATTCTTATCTCTGGTGCTTCTCTTTCCTTCAGCTGTTCATGAACGATCTGGAGTTATACTCTAATTGTTTAAATGACGATTATTGGTTACTACTGAAATTCCCCCCCTAATATTTTTTGGAAGAAATAAAAAATTACTGAAAAGAAAGATCTTTGAACATAAAAGAATCTGAAGTGATTTATATAAGACTCAAAATATTTCCAAATTTACCCTTACATACCAAATTCTCAATTTACACCCTCCTTGGGTTTTAGGAAGGTAATCTTGTAATCTTAACAACAACAACAAAAAGACTTAATATACATGTTGCACAGGACTAAGATAAATTAAGGCACCCGAACTATGAGAAATTTGATGAAATAATCATCTACTTTGTCTTTCCAAGGAATAAAGAAAATCAAGCGATATTCTCCACAAAATATCTTAATCAATCCCTATTATTTCTTTATGAAAATTATTTGATTCATAAATATGAAACAAATCACACAGATTCATATAGTCCACATAATATACCTGTGAAATTACATTCCTCTATGGAATATGGGAAAAAATACAGGTGGAACTTTACTATATGTACATGTGTGTATACACACACACATATTTACCTTCACTTAGGTAAATTCTACAGACAATTTAAGAAAATGTTGAGTTTAATTCTAGTTGTTTAATAATTTCCATTTCTATTTCCCAAACCACTACATCCTGTCAGTTGTCAAGTATACTATTTCAGAATAATAATTGGGCACTAATGGAAAAGGTAAGTTATCTATAAATGTTATACTTATGAAATCTTCAGTCAAAAGTGGCATACAAAGAACAATGAAAAGAGAAGATAAGGAACAACAGATATAAATAAACAAGTAGTAGATAAAAGTACTTGAAAACTAGGAAGATAAAGACACCATGTTGTGTTTTCACACAAAAAGTCTAAAAGATATTACAAATGCTGAAAAACTTGAAAGCCTCATAGTTATATTTTTCAAAATTCAAGAACCATATTTCTTAATAAGTATATATACCACACAATCCAAAATTTTTATCTCAGATAACTATGTAGTTGGGAACACTTACTACAAAATGAAAAAAATCCCTAGACATACCTCCCTAATTGTATAAATTCAAAACCTTTGGAAATCTGAGATTACCTCTTGTCTTTTCCCTCACTTCCTTGAATATTCTTCTAGAAGGCTAATTTTCAGTGATGATTTGCTTTATATGAAATGTCACTTGTCTTAAAAACAACTCTGAAACCTTTTTAACTCAAAACAACTTTCACAAATCAATAATTTTAAAATTCTACCTCATTTAGGCACCTCTTCTTTGTAAATATATTTCTGATAAAAGTTTCCTGAATTTCTTCCTGTTTCACCAAGTACTGCCAAAGTCTCTTCACTGATAGTGCCAGATGATGTTTAGATCTGCAGACAGTCAGATATAAGTAAACAAAAAGTGATTATTAATTTAATGGCGGGTGTTATATTGTCCTAAGTACTAATTAAACAAATCATTTTCTGAGCTTCTATAAAAGTAAAAAGAGCCTAATGAAATTGAGCTATAGATTATTTTATATCATAGCAACCAAGTTTGGTAATAACTTAAGGTATAAAGGAGCAATAGAGGAAAACGGATATTTACAACAACTTCATTATAATTTTGTGAATTTTCTGTGCTAGGTTCACACACAAAAAAAAAGCACAAGTGATTAATAATTATCATGTAATTATCTGTTGAATTTTTAGAAAATATACTACAACAAAATGGGAGGGCTTGTAAAAAATGAATTTCAAATAAAACAATCAAATTTTTAAATCAATCACATTTTTTTAAAGTTATAGGGTAGCCTACACTGGCCTCTTACTGTTCATGATAGATAAATTTATAATTGTTCTTCTTTCCTCCTATCAACTAAAAAAGTTAACTAATATAGCAAACTTAATATAGCCAGTCAAAAGATATTTATTTAGTACTTTCTACAACTGAGACATTGTGCTTAGTTCTAGGGATACCCAAATAAAGGGCAAAAAAACTGTTCCTTTCGTCAAGGAACTTTTATTTAATTTTATTTTTTCCCCTTAAACACTTCACTTCTGTCTTAGAATCAATACTAATTATTGGTTCCAAGGCAAAAGAGTGGTAAGGGCTAAGCAACTGGGGCTAAGTGGCTTGCCGAGGGTCACAAAGCTAGGGAGTATCTGTGAGTCAAATGTGAACCCATGACCTCCTATCTTCAGACTTGACTCTCTATCCAATGGAACACCTAGCAGCCCCAGGAAACTTGCATTCTTTTTTTTTTATTGTTTTTTCCCTTTTTAAAAATTTAGACTATTTTTCCATGGTTACATGATTCATGATTTTCCCCAACCTTCTTCCCCCTCCACCCCCCCGCCTTACAGAGCTGATAAGAAATTCCACTAACTTATTTACATGTTATTCATATTTGCAATATAGTGACCTTTCAACATAAAAACCCTAATCATATCCCCATCGAAATACATGATTGATCATGTTTTCCATCTGTGTTTCTACTTCCACAGTTCTTTCTCTGGATGTGGATAGTGTTCTTTCCCATAAAGGAATTTACATTCTAATGAGGAGAAAACAGGTAAATAACTAGTTACACAGAAGATTTGTACAAAGTAAATAGAAAAGAATTTCAGAAGACAATAGTATAGATTTTCTTCTAAATGTTAATTGAACCCTATATGAGGTTGGGAGATAAAAGAATATCACTGAGAGAAACAAACTGGTCAGTTTTAAAGGAAATGTATTACCATTCTCCCAAGGAGAAACCTCAAACCACTTTGATGGGCAATACTAGAAAGCACTGAATATATTCTGGAACTATTCAAGCTATTTTAAAAAGATGAATAAAAATGTACATTCCTATCATCATAGATATTAGGATATGAATGTCAAGGGCCATTGAAAATATTTGTTGTTGTTTAGTCATTTTATCCAACTCTTTTTGACCCCATTTGGAATTTACTTGGCAAATATACTTGGAGTGATTTGCTGTTTTCTTCTCTAGATCATCTTACAGATGGAGGAAACTGAGACAAGCAGGGTTAGCTGACTTGCCCAGAGTCACACAGCTAGTAAGTATCTGAGGCCACATTTGAACTCAGATCTTGACTCCAGGCCTTGTACTCTATCCACTTTTCTACCCAGCTGCCTGAAAATACTTACCTTTTAATTAAACAAATACAAAGTAAATTCTAGAAATGGAATGGAAGAAAATCAGGTACATGGTAGACACAAGGAAAATATTTTTCTACTCCATGAATGAATGATTCATAGAAATTTTCTCTTCAAAAAAGAGAATAAATACTGTTTTATATAGATGTACAAGAACTATCAAAGTAGCTTCATATGTAAATGAGACCTTCAAACATTTTACTAATGACAATGATCAACTACAAAATTCTTATATATACACCAAAGATAATATTCATAAAAATACGTACTTAAAGGGGGTGTTCGTAGGTTCAAGCAAAGCTTTATGGCGAAGAATTGCAGGACCTGCTGACAAACTTTCCTCAGAGGTATGACTTGCCATATAATTTTGAGGTGGCCCACCATGTATTTCAAGTCTTCGGAGGAGGACTTGTTCCCAGCACTGAAGAGCTTTTAGAACTGCATGACATAGTGGTGAGCTAACTGGAAGCTCTAAATAGAAAATAAAGTACCTCTATTTACTCTTTTATCTTTCAATTCTAAAAATGACTTTCTGACATTAAATATTAATACATGTTCTTCTTTTCTTGGAGAATCCAAAGGGGTTTTAAAATATAAATATTTTCAATATTTATAGTATCACAAAAATAGGCAAATGTCTTAGAAAACTACAAAAAGATCATCTACAATATCACATCAAGGCCAACAAATATTAAAGGAATCAAATTATGCTTTATCATAGTAAATTATAATGAGAATGGAGCAAAGAAAAAAAGCTTTTATGTTATGTAAGATTTGATGGTTTGCAAAATAGGGTTGAAGAGGGGTCACATAAACTGCTTTCCTGGCTAGCTAGCAAGTCAAGCTCTTCTGCTGCTGGCTCCAAGACAAATTTCTCTAAGATAGTAGCAAATTCCAAACCAGAGAAGATATCAGGTTCCTGATAATCTTACATATTCTATCCCCTTTCATGGCTTCTTCAAGCCACAATCTCTTGATTTTTCTTCTACCTCTCCTATTCCTCTGTTTCCTTCACTTACTTAATATATGTGGTACCCAGGGTCCAAACTTCAGTCTTATTTTTACTTTGGTATTTATACAGTCTACTCTTGCAGTTTTGACTATCACCTCTGTATGAATAACTCTAAATCTTTATCTCCAGACATAGCTTTATCTTTAGCTCTATATTTACATATTCCAATATTCAATGTTTACATCTGTTTGGACATCCTTTTAACAGCTCATAAAATACATGTATTCCTTCTACCTTCTCTAAAACTAACTCTTTGGTCAAAACTGATTTTTCCTTCCTTGGACTTTGAGCAACACTGTATATTGTAAACTCCAGATTCCATAGCTAAATTGTTTCTGTATCTATCACAGTACTTGGCGTGTTTTGTATAGAGCAAGGATTTAAATTTTTCTTTAAATTGGATTCATAAGTAAATAGGTTTCAGTATAAGTATTCAAACAGATAAATATGAACATAAAATTTTTGAAATATTTATCAAATGGTTAACAAGTCTGGTACGATGGATTTGAAAAACTATTATTCTATGCAGGATAAAGGTTCTAAAGTAAAGATAGTAATAGATATTAAAGCATTTATTACCTGAAAGATCATGACCAGCCAATGGATAGAAAGTCTTCAAATTATGAAGCACCAACTGTACCATAGCCAATCGCATCAATGACCAACTAAAAATAATATCAGTGAATTATTTATAAACACATTTAACATTTTTAGAGTACATTGAGATTTTCTCTTTAGTTAAAACAATACATACTATCAAACTCTTTCTAATACATTGCCATCTCAGTCTTAACCTGTTCATCTATTTGTTTTTAATCTTTCCCATGAAGGTTGAATTTCTTTAGCAGAAAAAAAGATTCTAAGTTATATATGATGGAACTATAAATATGTTAACTAAAAGAGAACAAGAGATAGAATTACAAAGAATGTCTAAAATGGAATCCTATCTTAGACATATAGTTTGTACAACATTGAGCAAATTATTTAATCTATAAGTAGCCCTGGCAACTCCCTAAGGTTATATAAATTGCAGGACAGTCAATGATCTGCATTAGTAGAGGGAGTTTCCTTATCATAAGTTCCCTAAATTAAGTTAGTTACTGGACCAAAAAAAAATATCCCCAAGGAAGACAGTTATAATAATAATAAATAAAATGGAAAATACATGGTTCTCTAATAAAATGTTTATAATTAAGTGTGAGGAAATGAGAAATAAGCCAAATAATTAGAGATCAAGGTTCAAGGTTATAATATTAATAAAAGACATAATAAAGAGACAAAAAGAATATCATTCATAACTAGTATTGAATTAGGAAGATGTAAATGGTTCTGGAAATATAAACATTATTAAAAAAAAAAGGAAACTCCTTCCACATCAGTTATATATGCACATATTAAAGGGGGAAAGTGTGGATATAAGTAAGAGAAACAGAATATTAAGGTACATATGCTGGCAGGTATTTATTATGAACCTATAAAAGAGGAAGAGAATAAGACATGCTTTGGTCAACCCCAAAATCAGCTTTAGATCACACTTTTGTGGACTTTACCTAGTTATCTCATAACGAAATAATTCAGCAGGGCATGGGTCATGATATGACTGACTGCACTCAGAAAAATTTTCTACTATAGGGAAAAAGAAAAAGCATAGGTTCACAGGCCTAGGGGTAAAAGGGCCTCAGAGATCATTATGTCCAACTTTGTCATTTTAGAGATAAGGAAACTAATTATGTACTATTTCTTAAAAATAATATATTGTTCCTTTCCAAATGATTATAAAAATGCTAGGCAACATCAGGAAGACTTTTGTGTTTTCCACCTTTATATGTGAGGGTTAGTTCCTATTAGAAGATATGTATATAGAAGGCTTTCTCTTTTTCTTCCTTTGGCTTCCATGATATTACATTGTTTTGGTTCTTCTTCACGATCTTATTCATTATAGCAACCAATCATTTCTTATTAATCACTACAGATATCCCTGAAGTTCAAACAAATCATGGCAATTCTAATTATTGTCCAATACATATCTAAGATTTTTTAACCATAATTAATCTTTTCAATCTTGTATTTATAGTAAGCTTTAATCCCTATTGCTTTTAAAGATTTCTTATAAGATGGTTTTTAAATGTGTAAAATTTTGGTTGTAGGTGTACTCACTTTATAATTTTTATAATATAAAAATGTTTACCTTCACTTATTACAAAAGGTTGACTTTAAATAAAAATGCTCAATTTAACATTCAATGTAACTAGTTATCTGTATGATAAATAAATCATTTCACTTCAGTTTTATGACCTATAAAATGAAAAGGGGTTGACAAATGATGTAGAATACCTGAAATTCTATACCTCTTCTTAAGTATACAATGCAAGAACTGATCATAGAATTATTAATTTAGAACCAGAAGGAAAATTCATACAGCCTAACCACCTCATTTCATAGATCATAAACAAGAGCTACAGAAAGGATAAATGAGTTAAAGGTCATACAAGTAGTAAGTGGTAGAGTTAGGATTTAAACCAAGATCTCTGACTGTAAATTTAACAATCTGCCTACTGCATTACTTTAATTCTTTCTTATATCATGTCCATTTTTGGTCATCATATTGTGAATATATTTTAAAGGTTTCTGAGAACTCAAAGATGGCAATAAAAATAATTAATGAGACAAAATAGATTCCAAAGAAGAAATATCGGGTTAGCATAGAAAAAAAGGGTAAGGTATAAAATGAAACTCTATCAGCATCTTGAGATCTTGAGGGCAGAGACTGTTTTTGATTTTGCCATTGTATGCTTGTGCCTTGTATATTACACAGAGTATCCACTTAAAGAATGCAAATAAAAAATATACTGATTAAACCAGGGCTTCTTTGTGTCATAGACCCAGATTCAGATTGGCAAAACCTATGCATACCTTCTGAGAATAATGTTTCAATGGATTACAAAGTCAAACAGTTATTTTGAAATATAGTAATCAAAATATTAAAAACAAAATTCGAAGATTTCTCATAGACCAGATTAAGACTCTGTGAGTTAGACTCATCAGCTATTCTGAAGGTCTTTGGATAGATCTGTTATTACTGGTGTGAGTACTCCTTCCACTGACGCAAATCTGAATCCCATTACAGATTTCCTATGTTTTGTAATTTCTGTCCATGTCCTTTCCTTGAGGGTCTAAGAACTATGGGATTCTTAAACCTTCTGACCTCACCTCCAACACTGTACCACTTATCACTACAAAAGATGGCCATATAAGAATAATAGTTGCTTTACCTTTTTATTTATTTCAAGGGTTCCTGTGGCCAAAAAAACCAAAACCAAAAACAAAAACAAAAAACCCAACCAACCCCCTTTTGATGATTCTATGATTTATGATTATAAATTCTAGCTATCTGAGCTAGAAGGGACATGAAAGGTCATCTAGTCTAGTGGATGCCAAATTTTTTGGTAGCACATCCAATTAGACTCCAAAACTACACACATGTAACATTATACTAATAATTAAGCATAAAAAAGATTGAGATAAAGAGAGATAGTTGATCATGCCAAAAATAAGGACCCATTGGAATTTAATAAGGAGTGACTAGATTAGACCTGAGTTTTAGGAAAATCACTTCAGAAGCTATGTAAAAGAAAAAATGGAGAAAAACTTCAGATGTGGAGAGACTTTATGAATAATCTAGCTGATAGGTCTTGAACTGGACTGGTGGGGTGGAGGGAAGTATAATTGTGTGAGTAAAAAGAAGGGGATAAATGTAAAAGATATGGAGGTAGAGATGACAAGATTTGCCAATTAAGTATATGTATTGTTGAAAAAGAAAGTGAAGAGTAAATGATTAGCCAAAGTTTGAGACTCTGGATAAGGATGGTAGTGCTCTAAAGAAAAACAGAAATTCTGAAGGACAGATTTATAGGGTAAAAGTAACATTAAATTTAAGACGTCTATAAGATATCCAGTTTGAGAAACCCCAAAAGTAGTTTTTTAATGTGAGCAGGGTTGTGCTAGAAATCAGCTTGAGAGCTGACATAGATTTCCATTATAAGCCTTTTCATTTGGCAGATGTTAAAAATCAGATTTTGGTTTTATTGTTATATTGTTGATCATCTAGTCTTTAAAAAGTAATGGGACAGATGTTAATAACGAAGTGTGTCATATGTACTTTTGGGGGGCAGGGGTGAGGGGTGGAGTGGGGTTAAATATTTACCAGAAAAGCACTAGGTGCAAAACTGGAGCACAGGAAAAATCTGCATAGAAAAGAAAACTGCAAGCATAGGAGTTGATGCAGTTACCAACTGAGAAAATATATAAAGGAAAGAAGAGAACCAAGAGGACCTTTGGCAGACCCAAACTTAGGGCCTGAGATTTGAATTATGGCCCACTGAAGGAGACTGGATGGGTAGGAAGACAGAAAGGAAAACAGGTATAGGAAGATGGGAAGAAGACTGGTAGGCAGACAGGAAGAAAACTAAGGGAAAGCAATCTGAAACAACCAAGAGAAGAGAGGAAAAAATGGTCAATGGTATCAAATATTGCAGAAAGATCAATAAAAATGAAGACTGAGAAAAGATGATCAAATTTGCACTAAGATCATGTAGAAAGGTGTTTCAGTTGAATTAGAAGTCAAGGAAAAAAAGAAGTTTGAGAACCTAGGAGCCTTCTTTTCCATTTTAAGCTCTATGAGCATGAGTACTATTTCATTTTTATCTCTGCATCCCATCCAGGACCTGGTGGTGAATTAATTGATCTATGCTTTCATATACATCCCTGATGTTTTGGTTGAGCAAACAAACTACTTATTTTCATTAGATTCAGAGAAATAAAATACATTCTGACTTTATATATAAATTTATAAAGTACTTTACACATATTATCTTGAGTCATCAAAATAATCATGTTAAGAATTATAATCCTCACCTATAAAAATTAATATTCATTTCTCTCTTCTTTAACTCTTACCTTGAAACTAAAAGATCTCACAGTACAAACACCCTAACTTCATTCTTCTAGTAAATTCCTACAACCTACCTTTCCAGTTCACTTGAAGTACACACAGATGATCATACTGACCTTGCTATCAACCCAAAGTGTTCAGTGGCAATGTTCAAAAACTCCTTTGTCTACTTATCTTTTCATTTCATCTTCATCTCCATGCCTTTTTTGTGTTTTGGCCTGCTTGTGACTCCCAGTCTCCAAGCCTCAAATTTTTTCAAAGCTGCAGTGACTATACTCTCTCTTCTTCCTCTTTCTTTCTCCCTTCCCCTCCCCCTCTTCCCTTTCTGGACTTTGTGAACCAACACGTTAGTGAACTCTACATTCTCCTCTACTCTCAAACTCTTTGCATCCATTCTTATACTAACATCAATGAAACTTTCTAAACACAAACTCTGGCCATGCCTGCCTCCTTCCTTCCCATTCATTTGCTGCTGAAAGAGCTTAAGAAAATCACAAAACTGCTATGAGTGTCCCCCAAAGTTCTGTCCTGGGCCCCTTTCTCTTTTCCCTTTTTATTCTCTCACTTGATGATCTTACTTGATCAACTCCTATGCATTTGGTTATCATCAACTCTATGAAGATATTTCTTAGGATCTATATATCTAGGCAACTGCCTCTAAATTTCTCAAAGGGATATCTATAGGCATCTAACTAACCATTTCCTAACTCATTCCCTTTCCAAATTCTCTATTACTTTAGAAGTTACCACAATCCTTCCAGTCACTAAGCTATGAAATTTTGGTGCTATTCTTATACTTGCTCATTGCCTAATAACTTGTTTCCTTCTTTCACATATAACCCTTTTTCTACATTCACACAAACATCACCTGCCTCTGGTTCTTAACTCTCTCCTGGACTGAAGTAATAGCTTGCTCTTGGGTATTCCTGAGTTAATTATCTCCCCACTCTATCCTCCATTTGGCTGCCATAGTGTTTTTTGGTTTTTTTTTTGAGTGTGGGCCTGACTATGGCCCTTGAACTCCCACTAACTAAAAAAATTCCAGTGCTTCCCTATTACCACCCAGAGGAAATATAAAGTTCTGTTTAGATTATACAGGTCTTCAAAATCTCTTCCCTCCCTAGTGTTTCAGTCTTCTTATTCTTTATCCCTCTTCCCCCAACACATACACATTCTATGATCTAGCCACATTGGCCTACTTGCTATTCCTTCACATGACTCTCCATCTCGCATTTCTGTACTTTTAACTGACTGTTCTCCCTGCCTAGAATGCTCTCCCCATCTTGGCATCTTTCAAGACAGTTTCAAGACAATTCCTTTCTTCTAGCTTTCTCGGTCCATAAGCTAGTTCCTTTTCCTCTCAAAACACCTTCCATCTACTGTAAGTATATTTATTTGTAATTTATATACTCATTAAGAATATGAGTAACTTAAGGGCAAGGGACTGTGATTTTATCTTTCTTTCTACTGCTATTGTTTATTTGTTTGTTTGTTTTGCCTTGCCTTTTGTCTTGGAATCAGTACTGTATATTGGTTCCAAGGCATAAGAGTGGTAAGGGCTAGGCAATGGGGGTTAAGTGACTTGCCCACGGTCACACAGCTGGGAAGTAGCTGAGGCCAGATTTGAACCTAGGACTTCCCATCTCTAGGCCACCCAGCTGCCCCCTCTACTCCTATTGTTTAGAATAATGACTGGTACATAGTTAACATAGTTGCTCACTGCCTGAGAAAAGTACTGAGTCTCAGGGTGGTTAAGTAGCAAAGTTGACGAATGGCAGAGCCAGGATTAGAACTCAGGATTCTTATCTGTTCACAAAATTTTCTGTCCAGGAATGGATTGAGAGGGCCTAGATGGAACATCCTAGGTTCAAATTTGGCTCAGACACTTCCTGGCTGTGTGACTCTTGGTAAATCACTTAACCCCTATTGCCTAGCCCTTACCACTCTTCTGCCTTGGAACCAATACATAGTATTGATTCTAAGAAAGTAAGAGTTTAAAAAAAAAAAGTTCTGTCCACTATAGCACAATAAATTGAAACAAGGACCATATCAAAGGATCTTTTTTCACCATGTCTCTGTTTATTTAGGACATATCAATTAAGACATTATCTTATTAAAAACTATTAGACTATAAATTCAGTGGACATAGTTATCTTAGTTTTTACCTTCTCTTAGAACCCCATGATTCTTTAGTCGTCCACTTTATCTCATGCATTGTCAGTCTCTTCTTGGCTAGTGGTTCCTTAGTTATCTACTTACAAATATATTTGGAACTCCACAATCCTAAAACTTGAAAAAAACTTTTGCTCAACAATTCCACCCCATTCGGGTGCTATTACTTATTTTACCCTTAGGTCTAAACTATCTAAATCTGATTGTTCCTTTTTCTGTATCACAACAGTTTCTATTTGTTAAGAATTAATGGATTCCAGAGTTCTCCTTTATCACTACTGCCAGTCTCATTTACTGCCAGACTTCTTGAAAAAGGAATGGAAATGCTATGTTTCCACGTGTTCAATAATCATTCACTCATCACTCTCTTGCAGTCTGGCTTCTCTAACAAAACAACCCACTCAGAGGACAATAAACTCCAAATTGCCTTAACTGTCTTATTAATCCCCTCAGCTGCTTTGCTAAGTGAAGTAAGCAAAACCAGTAGAACACTGAATACAATAAAAGAAATAGTATATGATAATCAACCATGAAGAACTAAACTATTATCAGCAATGCAAAGGGTTTCATGATGAAAATTTTGTCCACAGACACAGAAGGAACTGTCAAAAGAGTCTGAATGAAATATAACTTTTCTAGTATGTACGATATGTGTATTCTTTCATAGCATAAGGAATATGGAAATATGTATTGAATGACAGCACTGGCATAACCTAAATCAGAATATTTACTGTCTTGGGGAGAGAAGAGGAAAGAGGTAGGGAAAGAATCTGGATCCCAAAATTTCAGATAACAATTGTTAATGATTGTTTCTATATGTGATTGAAAATTTTTTTAAAACCAAGCAGGTTATGCAGGGTCTCTCTCTTCTAAATGAGAGGGTCAGTATGTAAGAAGGCCAGATGAAATAAAGAAGCAGTGAATAATCTCACTTGACTGGGACAATGAGAACTGCCATATACTATATGACTTTTGAGTATGAGGAATTATAAAAGTGCAGAAGGAACAGACTTGTTCTTCTTAGCTACATAGGGGAGAACTAAGAGCAATGGTAAATACTGCAAAAAAGTAAATTTAGGACTGGTGTAAGGAATTTCTGAAAAATCTGAACCATTCAAAAGTAGACATTACTGCTTCAGTAGGTTTCTTTTCATTTGAGTTCTTGGTCAGGTTGCACTAGATTGTACTGTCTCTGATGTTCCTAAGACTCTACAACTCTGTAAATGAAGGGAAGTACAATGAAATAAACCTAGAGCAGGGCAGTGAGGTGGCTCAGTAGATAGACTGTGAGGCCTGGAGTGGAGAGGAGATAAGTTTGAATTTGACCTCAGATACTTCCTAGCTACGTGACCCTGGAAAGTTATTTAATCCTGTTAACCTCACCCTTGCCTTTCTGTTTTAAGAGTTGTTACTAAAGCAGAAAGTAAAGGTTTAAAAAAAAGAAGAAGAAGAAGCCTAGAAGTTAGAGCTAGTGTGGTTAGTTGAGCCCAATGATGTCAAAGACCTCTAGGTCTCTAAATTATGGAAAGGCCTCCAAGAATCGATGCAGAGCAAAATGAGCAGAACCAGGAAAACCTTGTACACAGAGACTGACACATTGTGGCACAATCGAATGTAAAAGACTTTTCTACCAGCAGCAATGTAATGACACAAGACCATCCAGAGGAACTTAGGAGAAAAGAGCGCTATCCACATCCAGAGAAAGAACTGTGGGAACAGAAATGCAGAAGAAAAATATATTGATCACATAGTTCGATGGGGATATGATTAGGGTTCTGATGTTAAAAGATCACTCTATTGCAAATATAAATAACATGGGAACAGGTTTTGAACAATGATACATGTATAACCCAGTAGAATTGCTTGTCAGCTATGGGAGAGAGTTAGGAAAGAGGGGAGGGAAAGAACACGAATTGTGTAACCATGGGAAAATATTAAAAAGAAAAAATTTGGCTGATAGACCTATTATTCAGAACATTAAGAAGGACTTAAGGAAAACTTCACAAAACACCTTTGAAAGCTCTTTAACCACAAGCATCCCTACTTGATGTCTAAAAGGACTGATCTCTTCTATAAGAATCTTAGGCTTCAGAGCCTGGGTTTTGGAAGTCATGGGTCCCAGATGGATGGCTATTAATTGCCGTACCAACTCCCAGAATCATGATGCTCAGAATTTATATATCTACTAAATAAATGTTCTGGAAATTGATTGTACAAGTATGAATGGTCTACTAGTCTAAATAGGCATCTAAATCCAGAATACATAGGCATCTATTTCATTTAAAGTGAATGGCCATACCCACAACTGTAACTAGACATTAGGGAGGGAGCTCAGTTTTTCAGGATACTCTTAAACATCATGTGTTTGTTTTATTTGAAGGGGTATGGTTTCTGTAATGCAAATGAAACTCATGCATTAACAAGTTTATTCTGTAAGCATTATGAAGAATAGACTGGAGAGGAAAGAGACTATAAGTATGGGGATTAGACAAGACATAATGGTATCATAAAGTAGACTCAATGGAAAGGAGTATTCAAAGAATATCATAGAAGTAAATAGCAGAGGGAGGCCAAATTTTAAAGCTGGGCCCAAGATAAGAAGGAAGAAATTCAATTTCAGAAATGTTGATTTTGAGATACTGATCTATGTAGAAATATCCAGTGGTTAGACAGAAATCTGAGAATGGAGCTCAAAGAAGAGGTCAGGTCTAGAGTTATAGATAAAGCGCTTGCAAAGAAGCAATAATTAAAGTTATGGGAATGAAAGAATTCACCTTTGAGAGAAGATCCACATTTAGTGGGTAGCAGTAAGAAGAGGCACTTAAATGGAGACAATGTAAAAATAAGCCAGAAAGGAAGACAGTCCAGGTCTGAATGTCTTAATATCTGAAGACTGAGAAACTATCAAAAAGGATATGGTCAATAGCATAACATCTTGGTTGTGAAACCAGAGAAAGAGCCTTAATTTCGAGATAAAAGAAACTACCAGAGGTTCCTAAGGTTAGGCAAAATAGTTTGAAAAAAGTGAGTGATAGAGGATAAAGGGGAGATTACAAGGAATTGAGGGCCTAGATGTTGAAAAGTAGAGGCAGAAATAGAAACTAATTTTTCTATAATGTATAAAGATTAAAAATCTTATATAAATGGTTAAGTACTTGAAATTCTTTAGAAATAAAATTGTCCCAAAGAAACTTAAAATTCATAATTTATACCTGTATGAATTTGAATTAGCATGCTCTTGGAGTTGATAATCTGAAGTTAAAACATCTTCATCATCACCATCCTCATCCTCATCATCACCACTTTCCTGACTCTCTTCTGAATCATATTCTGCTCTACTTTGAGAAGGTGGTAAAAAAGGCTAAAATAAAATTTAATACAATTCATAATCCAATCATGTTAACCAAGGCATCCAAATATATATCCAAACAGTATTTTATGTCATTTAAAAACATTTCTATTGGTACTTCTATTAACAGCAGATAAATAAGACAAAGGACATTCTGATCCTGGGATGGTACAGGTAACAGAGGGAACAGAAATATAGCTGAGAATCCTACTGAAATGGAGACTTCAATGATATAAGATTACTAGTGATATGAAACTAGTCAAAATCAGTACCTAGTACCTAGCACATAAAAAAACAAACACTTAAAAAATGTTTATTGCGCCATTGTTCTTTGTTTTTTGGCATAGTGATATGCCAAGCAATTAATTTGCTTCCAAAACATGACCACAGTGGCCCTGCATTAAGTCTGTTGGTAGGCTCCCTCTGCCTCAAATCTCTTCGTAATCCAATTCATTTTCTATTGAATCACTAAAGTGATTTTCCTTAAATACTATATAATAAACATGTCATTCTACTAATAAACTCCAAGGACTACCTATTGCCTCCAAGAGCAAGTACAAAAATTAGCATCCAAAGCCCTTAATTGCCTACTCCTACCTTTCCAGCTTTCTTATACCTTAATGCTTGACATATACTCTTTAAAACAGAGACAATGGTCTCCTACCTGTTCCACAAACAAGATTTGCCATCACTAGGCTCCAGGAATTATCTGGTTCTCTCCTCTACCTGCTCTAAAATCCTTCCTTATACAGGAAGTCTTTCTCAACTCCTTTGAATTCCAGTATCTTCCTTTCTTAACTATTTCCTATTCATCTCATATGTGGCTTGCTTTGTATATATTTGTTTGCATGTTGTCTCCTCCAATAGATTATAAATTCCTTGAGGGTAGGGACTGTGTTTGCCTCTATTTTTTTTTTTATCCCCAGTGCTTACTATAGCGTTTAGCACATAGAAGGCACTTAAAATGTTTACTGATGGACTCTCTAATGGCTCTCTTGTGCTAGAGCAAATAAGTCAGCAGTATTATCTTTGATATGTGTTCCCTAGGTATGAAGTAGTCTCAAGTACTATTACTCTTATATCTCTGAGAACATGCAGCAGCAAAAACTAAAGAAACAAAGGGAAGCAAACAGTAACTCCTTTCATACTTAAGCTGTGAAGTATCCAACTTTTCTCCAACAGCAATACACATTAGCACAGTACCTGGTATACAATAAAGGTTTAATTCGTGTATATTTTCTTTTTTCCTTCCTTCCTTCCTTCCTTCCTTCCTTCCTTCAGTCTCTGAAAATTTCATATATCAGTATGCATCTTTTTTTTAGGTTCCAACCATTCTATTTCCTTGGCATTATCATTAATATATCTTCTTCTCCTTGCTTTCTCTAATTATGTAAAGTATATGTGCTTTTTATCTTTTCAGAATCAAAGCATAAATTCCCCTTTTAGAAATCTCTAAAGTCATAAATCATCTAATTATTGGTTTTTATAAGAAGGCTTAAACAATTTAGAAAGTGATAAAGGCTATCAGAAAAAAAACATTTTTCACAATTAACCTGCAAAAACTATCTTTTTAAAAGTGTTCCAGTAAAATATTTAAAAGTAAGAGAAATGGAGTCTTTTTTTAAAATAATTTCATTTGAATTTGAATACATGAATATTTGATGATCACACTAGGTACCTTTGCTATGAAATAATCCCAGATACTAAGCTCAGGAGGAATAAATTTTTCCTTATAAATCAAAGATTCCTGGTCTCCAGCAGGTGAGGAAGAATTCTGTAGAGGGCACTCTTTGGAAGCTATTTTTGATGTCCTAGATCGTCTGTGCTGTTTTTCACCATCTTCAACTGAAGAAGAAACTAAAAATTTTGGGGGAAAAGATATCAGTAAAGAAGAAATACAACTTTCATGTTCAATAAAATTTACAATTTCTTCCTACTTAATATCATCTAATTTTATTTCAAAAAAAAATTAAAATGAGCACAAAAGGCAAAAGCTTTGTATTACTCAATTAAGAAAACAGAAAGGGAAAAATGAAAGGAGATAAAAGCAAATTTTATGGAAATTTTGTCATCATTCTTCTAATGCTCGAAATTTTAAAAAGCACCAACACAGAATTAGGATTTCTTTTTAACTAAAGGAAAAATCTTTCCACTATAAGAGATCCCTCTCATCTCTACCTGAAGAACTGAGATTATCCAAGTGAATTTACATTCAAGGTAAAAAAATTACAGGGAGATTTATGTCATTTCTAGTCATTGGTGTTATACTAGGCATTAAATACCTGTACTGCTTTAAATACCAAATACTTTACATAATTTATTTTTCCATTCATTAAAAAACATAATGTCATTAAAAAATTATTGTATAATAAATCACACCAAAATTTTTTAGCCAATGATGTATGTCATAAAAAAAGCAGATAACCAAGTGACAATTATTCCATAAGACTTTAAGATTATGTCCTTTTTATATCAATTAGTTTACTTACCTCTGCACAGGTTGCAGATTTTTGTGCTGTAACATAATTTATTCTATAATTTATTGTTTAGAGATGGTCAACTGTCAAATAGCATGCACATGCATTATTTTTAGCAGAAACTTATTAACTTTTACCATGATCACTTTTTTAAAACTAAGGAAATTAAAAGAATATTTAGCATTGTGGCACTAAAAACAAAACCTAAATGTTATCATTAATTTTCTTTTAAATAACTGGAAAGGTATTTCAAAATTATTATTTTTTTGTTTCTGACTAAACTTTGATAAATAGCCTTTGGCTTAAAACACTCAGAAGCTCAAATTTACCAATGTATTCTGGGCAAATTTAGATATATTCTAAAAGTTTTGCCAGAATTTATTAATGCAAGATAATCATTTGGAAATGTCCTTTACTCTTGCAAAATTTTTTCTTTTTAAAATTTCAATGCAACTTTATTTTCATAATGAGAAAGGCATTATACAGTGTATACTTGCTATTAACTATAAACTAGTACAAGACTCCTTGCCAAGAATCTGAAAGTATCATCAGCCTGATTTATATCACAATTCAAGATTTTTATTTTTTTTTTTTTAGGGAGTGTTTTATCTTTCTCTGAGAAGGGATATTAAGAGGGGTAAAGTGGTCCTACAACCCAACCAGAAGGAATACTACCTTCTAAGACTTAATATTATATAAAAAAAGAATACCTAATTTGTAAATGACTATTTTTTAAAACACTTACCTTCTGCCTTTATTGATTCCAAGGCAGAAGTGTGGTAAGGGGGGCAGCTGGGTACTCAGTGGATTGAGAGTCAGGCCTAGAGACAGGAGGTCCTAGGTTCAAATCCAGCCTCAGACACTACACTTCCCAGCTGTGTGACCCTGGGCAAGTCACTTGACCCCCATTGCCCACCCTTACCACTGTTCCACCAAGGAGCCAATACAAAGAAGTTAAGGATTTAAAAAAAAAAAAAAAGTGTGATAAGGGCTAGACAATGGGGGTTAAGTGACTTGCCCAGGGTCACACAGCTAGGAAGTGTCTGAGGTCAGATTTGAACCTAGGACTTTTCATCTCTAGGTCTGGCTCTCAATCCACTGAGCTACCCAGCTGCCCCCTAAATGACTACTTTTGAACAGATGTAAAGATTCAAGAAAAAATTCCTGACAAACTTTAACTTTGGTTTTAAAAAAATGCTATCAATATACATTTTTCTCTACCATTAAGATGTAATAAAAAAAAAAAAAAAAACGGAGAAAGTATATGTTAGAAAGCAAGTTTAGGAAGGTGCTTGGTTGTTTACTTTTTTCCTTCCCTTTTATGCTTTATTAATTTTTTAAGTACAGTCTGTGAATCCAGCTATTCAATGATGAACCAGAAAAGTAAGAGATAATAAATGGAAATGGAATGATTTGATATTGTCTACAAATAGCTAAAAATTTTGAAAATTGCTATAAACAATTATTTTTAATGTAGTTTTCGCAAACAAATGAAACATGATAAAATGTCTTGGGAAAAGAATAATCATAAAATTTCTGTTCTGAAGGAGATCTTTCTTTTTGTCTATTCAATTAACTCCATTTTAATGTTAAAGTAGAAAACCAAACTAGAAAGAAGTAAACAAAAAGGCACAGTTTTTTTCTTCAGAAACTTAAAGAGTTAAAAAAATAAATTAAACAGAGCTCTCCAATAGCTACTAGTGAACTAATACTTTATAAATCAAATATGTGACATTTAATTCTTGGAAAAGAAAAGGCTGTCTACCTCACAAGGATTAAGAATCTGTTCTGACTTAAAGAAACTCTTATGGAGTTAAATTCTATATGAACTGGAATACTCCAATCTCTAATTCTTCCTGTCAAAGCCACAGCAATACCATCAAATCATTTTTATGCTATTCACAATTGTCCTTAAGCCAGTTTAAGTATTGACCCCAATGCTGGTGGCAACAGTCATATGAATGTCTGGGACATAATTGATACAAAGTTCTTGGTATATGATTGCATTCATATGTTGGATGTCTTTGGCGCTTCGGGGACAAAAAATATTGCTACAGGATTATTAAAAAGTTAATGCACTGAGAGCAGCTGGATGGCTCAGTGGATTGAGAGCCAGGCCTAGAGACGGGAGGTCCTAGGTTCAAATCTGGCCTCAGACACACTTCTTAGCTGTGTGATCCTGGGCAAATCACTTAACCCCCATTGCCTAGTCCTGTAACAAATAAAATTAATAAAGAAGGATATATATAAAACATATTAGGGTTTAAAAAAAGTCTTAAAAAAAGAAGTTAATGCACTAGTAGTGACAAGAATGAGATTAGTACACATGTAAATAAAATTTAGGGTAGAAAGTATTAAGACTACAAGATATCAGTAAAAAGATATTTACCAGAAATCTGCTCTAGATTAAGGAGAGGATAGAGAAAATATTTAGGCCTTGTGCCTTTAATTTCTTCAAATTCTGAGAAAATAGAACTTTTCAGAAGGAAAAGGAAATCTCCCTGGGCAATTATTTTGCTTTTATGTTTTCAGGCCTACCTCCAAAATCTTACTTGATGCCTTAGAGTGGAACAGAGATGACTCCTGATTTCTGAGAGGTCCTATCAAATTTTTAAAGGTTTCTGACACAAACATATTTATGGATAGTATGTCTTTTGTCCAAAGACTAAAAAAATTAAGTTCTAGTCAAAGAAGCTCATCAAGGCACTGGACATAGCAGCACTTAAAAACTATTTATGAAGGTTTTTGTACCAAATGGAGAGGTACCAACTCCAATTAAATAACAGATCCTTGAAGCATTAAATTACTGAAATGGTAGCTCTTACTTATAATTCTAAATTCATACTCAAACTTAACATCTTAAAGTAGGCTACAGAGAAAGTAAAACAAAATTAAATACGGTACAGGTTTAAGAAACTGTAATGTCTACCCAAGCTAAGGAATACACAAACAAATGAAAGCACCAGAAAAAAAAATGATCCCATAATCGCTTAAACCAGGTTTAGGAATTACCTTGTGTCTAACTTTTTCTTTAGGCTTACATCTAACTTTCAAAGCAACAGAAAAAGGCAAGAGCTCTTATAGAATGGGCGCAAAGAATATGACAGTATATCTACATCATTTCTCCAAAGACAGATTCATCCAGTCAACATTTATTGCCACGTAAAAACCACTATTAGATACAATAATGCAAATACCCTCATTCATTTGGGTGTTGATCAAATCACTTCCAGATCTAATAGACTTGACTTTGCATAGAACTAAGTAGTCACAGACAGTATTTAACTTTAGCTCAGAGGAAAACTAGAAGTGAGAAAAAAGGTTGTAGGCGGCATCAGATTCAATAAAGCTCTAAGTTTCATAGTGCTCAGTAATTTTGTGGTTAAGGTTTGTGGCCCTTCTAATTAGTTCCTAAGGTGGCATCTTTCTTTTTGAGAAGGGAGATCTACTTATCTCCTGTAGAATATTGGGAGTGAATAAGAATATGCAAATGCTATTTCCCTACTGATACTTCCAAGTTTGACCTGAAACAATTTATTTTCAATAGAATAAGAAACCTCCATAACATGAGTTAATGTCAGTATATCTCTATTTACACCTCTAATTGTGAGCTAACAACAGTTTTAAATCTGTAACAAACGATATCCTAAGAGGCTAGAAGTCCATGGTGTTTATCTTTTTTCTTATATGCATATGCCTCCACTTTTCTTTACTTATCTTCCCTTATCTTCTTTCCTTCTATGTCTTTTTAAATCCTTTCTCTCTCCACTCTTTCATTTCCTTTTCACTCTCTTTCTTTAAGATCTTTATAGATCTATATTTTCAATAAAGGTAATCCTCAACTAATGTAGTATCTTTGGCGATTCCTTCTACTAATGTAGTATTCAATTCTGTCCTCCCTACCTTCTTCTAATGTCTATCACAAATCTCACTGAAATTAGTTAGGTTATGCTTCATATGACCACCTGTCTCTAGGATTACTATACAAAGTCCTAACAAGATAGGATCTGTAACAGCAAGGGCCCAACTAACATAGCTTCAGAAACCCAGGTTCACCTACATATAAAAGGCATTGGAAATTGGTTTTTGGAGAGGCATTCCCTTTTAAATGGGAATTATTCAGAACTGAAGTTTAAATATTATTCATTTAATATACAACTGCATGCTCACTTTCATTTTAGAAGTAAATAGGATATTTTGTATTTGTCCTTCTAAAAAGGATCAAATGCAAATGCATTTATAATTTTCTGTGAGTTCATATCTATCAACAATCCCTCCTTTAAAAGCATTGCCTGCATGGTACTGTGAAAGTCAATGTCACTACGTAACAAAATTAACTGTATTTGCATATAACAGCTGCTGGTCCCAAAGAGACCAAAGAAAAAGAAAATGGGCCATACATGTAAAAAATATTTATAGCAGCTCTTTTTGTGGTAGCAAAAAACTCAAAACTGAAGGAATTCCCATCACCTGAGGAACGGTTGAACAAGTTGTGATATAGGATTCTGATAGAATACTATTGTACTGTGAGAAATAATGAAGGAGATGGCTTCAGAAAAAAAACCTGAGAAGGCTTATATGAGCTTATACAAAGTGAAATAAACACCTGGGAGAACACTGTAAACAGTAACAATATGGTGATGATAATCAACTGTGAAAGATTTAGCTAATCTGATGAATACAATTATCAATATAATTCCAAAGGACTCATGAACAAAAATGCTATCTACCTTCAGGGACAGACTCTATCTTCTCAGTGCAGAATAAAATATATTTATTTATCTTGCCTTTTTCCTTCATACAAAGTCTCTCTGTCTCTCTCTCCCCATATTTATGTGTGTGTATCTATGTATGAATATACATTATATATAATTTTTGCAAGAATAACAAGTATTATATTTCTTGAATTCTTAACACATGAGGCCTGAAGTAGAGGGAGAGAATTTGAACAGAATATAAAAATTATTTAAAAAAAAAAAAAGGATGGTGCCACTAAGTTAATCAAGATTTATACCCAGCTTCAGACTGTGGTAAAAACATCTCGGGTGAATAACTAATGAGTCTCAAGAGAGCATCTTGGAACAGAAGAGAAAGGAGAACAGGATAGTGACAGGTACTAACTCCCTCTTGACTGAAGAAACTTGGCAGTAATATGTAAGAACAAATGTGTGGCAATGACTATCTAATTATAGAATTCTTGAGAAATAATTCAGTAGTTTAGAACTGAGAAATTCTATCTTCTGAGACCCTAGTAACACAATAGGCCAGTGTGATTAGGAAACAATTTTTCAGATCTTTCAAAAGAAACTAAATTGTTCCAAAATTTATTTTACATTTTGAATTCTGTAAAATGTGATCTTAAAAGGTTAAAACCTTGAATGTTAGTTACTTCACTTTTTAAGGACTTTAAAAAAAAATTTAATTCTACAGTCAAAGAACTGCAGGTTGAAAGTATAAATCTATTATGATCTATAATTGGCATATGATCTATAATGGCTAACAAACTGGGTCAAAGTATTCCATCTTCTGATCTGGGAAGTTCATTTTTGTTTCAAGACTGCTATAAATAGTATTCAATATTTAATTTTAAAAATCTTTCTTCACAAATTGCTAAGAATAAAAACATCTGGATTTACAGGTCTGTATTTAGAGGGAGACAAAATATTAAAGCAACACAAGGCAAGCAAATTTCAAAGGATCTAGGACTTCACTAACATTCCAATGGCATTCCAACATGACATGCATAACACAAGGAGCAATAGAGTACTTGTTTTGAATTTCATTTACTGGGTAAATCGAAGCATCACAGTAATCAATTTACAAATTTTTAAAGGAATCCAATAATATGAAATTCAAAGTTTCTTATATGTATAATAAAATGCAGAAATAATGAAAAGTGCTTTTGTGGTTGTGTTTTTTAAGTAAAAAATATATCAGATTTAAGGAAAAACTATGGATTCTTGACTGTTACTAGAAACAAACTTAAACACTGTATCAGAAATATCACTGCTCAAGTAATATTCATTACCAAGATCATTGCCACTGTAGTAAAAAGATACACCAAAAACTCAACTGCCACATAATCTCCCCAAAACACACCTGCACTATAAGATTTAGCCAACCTGAAAACTCTTAACTACTCAAAAATTGCAATGTTAAAGAAACATTTTTAAAAATTGGAGGGAAATTTGAGGAGTTTGAATTGTGACCAAATTAATAATAGCCTTAAATTTTTTTTCTAATCTACAAAAGCAGTATTCCAATAAAAAACAACCTAAACTTTTCTTTAAAAAATTAGGTTTATATATTAAAGAGAAACCTCCAAGTTTAATTTGTGAGAGAAGTTAGGAAGCAAATTGACTTACTGAAACAAAGCTGATAACCAATGACTTAAAATTTCTCTTCAATTATTTGAAACATCTACATTTAAATGAAATATCTATAAGGTTCAGGCAATTTAAAATTTCTGGCTTTTTGAAATATTCATTTTATTTTAAAATCCAAAAACACTAAGGCTATCCAATATGGTAGAGGCACATAGTACTTTAAACAAGTCAGGTATCTAGATACCTAAAGATTAATAAAATACTAAATTGCACAGCAATGTTTATTAAAAAAAAACACTGTCATCAGAGGTAGTCTATAATCAAAATATAAGCTAGTGTTTTTATGGTTATTCTGATTTCTCAATTTGCACATTATTGTATTATGCTACAACAGTGATGGGCAAAGTTTGCCCATCGCTGCCTTAAGCAATTCCCTAATCACTACATCTGGATGTGAGATAATAGTGATTAGAGCTACAATATAAAAATTACTTCAGAAGCAACTGAGGTTTGGCATAGAGAACATTTCAGAGTTCAGAGTTTTGCTCTATACATCATGGCTTCAAAGTGGCATAGTTGATATCCTGAAAGAAGTTCAAAGAGTTCTTTAACCAAAACTACAGAGGATTTTTTCCCCCTCTTTCCTTGTGGCTATTTTTGTTGTCTACTATCATTCTTCCATTGGAATAGATCTGTTTCCTACAAACCCCACAATGACATCTAAGCTTGACTACTACTTCTAGTTCACTAATTTTTTTCTTTTTTCCTCTATTTTTCTTTTAATACTTTCTTCCATACACCAGACTTTGTCACCAATAGGTCTAGTTTTACTCATCATTGGTTAACTGGCACATTTGTTTTTATCTAGTCTTGGCCTGGCTTACTGTGTCTAATTGGTCAGCTTTTCTCAATTGTTTGTAAGTAATTAATTTAAATAAAATTTTAACAACAAAAAAGCAAACATGATTATGTCCTTTTTTGTTTTTTGTTTGTTTTTTTCTTTACCAAAAGTATGACTCTGAAAGAGATGATAATTAATATCAATCAATGCCAAACAGATCTATATTATGGAAAGACAGGTTTCAGGCATTGAAAGAAAATAGGAATATTCTTCCACTTCAAACAGGTCTAGAAATATACCTTCAGTACACTTATTATAGTCTCAGGAAATGGGGCACTAGGAAACATCTTTTCTGAAGTCACTAATCCTAAATTGTAGAATCACTCTCTCAGATTAGGAAGGAATCATAAAACACATAAGCAAATAAGTACCAAACCTTTGTACTTCATGCCTGAGACGGTCATCAAACTTTAATTGGAAGACTCCCAGTGTCATACAAATCACATTAATTTTGAATAACCGGGGGCAGCTGGGTAGCTCAGTGGATTGAGAGTCAGGCCTAGAGACAGGAGGTCCTAGATTCAAATCCAGCCTCAGACACTTCCCAGCTGGGTGACCCTGGGCAAGTCACTTGACCCCCATTGCCCACCCTTAACCACTCTTCCACCTAGGAGCCAGTAAACAGAAGTTAAGGGTTTAAAAATGTTAAAAAAAAAAAAAAATTTGAATAACCAATTGTTTGAAAGTTTTTCCTAAATTTAATCCTTAAATTTACCTACTTGCAACATTGCTTCTAGATCTGTTTCCAGGAGTCAAAAATATACTTGAAATGATTAAACATAGTCATCATATTCCCTTGCACTCACACCCTAAATTTTCTCTTCTTGGGGCCAAAATCCTTAGACCCTTCAATAGATTTTTCACTGGCCTTACCATCCTGTTTTCCCTCGACTAGCCTCTCTTGTTTATCAACATCTTGATTGGAAATGAACACTTGATTCCAGATGTGATCTAGCTAAGGCACAGTTCCTGTATGGCACTCACAGCTCTCCTGTCCTGGACACAATGCATTAGTTTTCATAGTAACTAACCTACATAGCTAATTCATATTGCTCCCCAGACCTTTTTCAAACTATAACCTCTATCATAAGCTTATGAATTTTTAAACTTAGGTGTACATAGAAAAACACAAATATCATTCATTCTATGCAAACATGTCAAAAACTCCTCATCCTCCATAACTGAGGGTAGGGAGAGACTCAGTCCTTGGTAATTGTACCTGCTATGACCACCTGACATGGCACCCTGCTATGGCAGACTACTTGTGGAGTGTATCCTGCATACCTCCCTGGGGACTGGGCTGTTCATAGATATCTTTCCTTCTTGCCATGTTAGCACTTTGATGGGCACAAATGACCTCCTTTCCTTTTCTTTCTTAGTACTGTTTTTTCACTTATTCCTTCCATATTCCACTGGTTAAACTGTCTCTATGCCTTTGCATAAGATGTTCCACATACTTATAATGCACTATCCTCAACTCTGCCACTAAGACTATAAAAGCTCTTCAAAGTTAAGCTCAGATGTCACTTCTACATGATGCTTATTTAAAATTGCTAATACTATCTCCCTCTCACTCCCTGACCCCAAAATTCCCTTTTATTTTTTGGTATATATTTTCCGTTTATTTATATGCATATGTGTTGTCTCCATATGATAGATGCTCCTTGAGGTCCAAGATTTTTAATTTTGTCTTTTGTATTTCTAGTTCCTAGAACAGTGCCTGGCAGAGAAGAGGTATTTAACAAATTTTTGTTGATTACAAACATTACAAAGAAAAATAACTATAAATACCAATCAACACAATATTGAAAATTCCATAGGATGAAACATGATGCTGCCTTCCTGAGAGAGGTAATACAGACACATATTTTTGGGTCATGGCCAACACAGGAATGTTTTGTTTGAATATTCATATTTGGGGGGGTGTTTTGTTTTGTTTTCTTACTTAGGAAAAAGGGAGAATATATTTCTGTTATTTGAAAAACTAAACTTTATAATAAATGCCTGTTTCTTAATTGAATAGAATTCCTTAGGGTTCAGATAGATTAAGAAATGTAATAGCTAACATTCATATGGCACTTTAAAGTTTGCAAAACATTTTTATCTATGTTGACTCGTCTGACTTACCCACGGACACACAATAAGTTTTATCTTCCTGGCCTCTCTTCAGGAAGTAACCAATTAAAAACAAAAGAAATTAATTTAGTCTAGGAAATCCAGGGTAGACTTGGTAAAGCCATAAAGGTTCTTTGTGATCACCATTTCCGTTTTATAAGCTCACTGACTAGCCCTTCAATAATACATTCAATTGTTACCCAGAGCCTAAGTCATATGAACAAATGATAGTTTGCAGAATTTATCCTTTTCTTCCTTTTTGAAAATAAGCTTTCTGCAATTTTGCACTGGCCCTCCCAAACTGTACAATCTTTTGAAGAACAATAATGGCTCAAACAGATACCAATTCTTTCATGGATTTAAGAAAAAGGAATAGAATTTATCAAGGGACACTTTTATTATTGCCTTACTTGTCTTGAGTATCAGCTAGCTGATAGTCATTTTTATTCTATCTTGTCTAGTTAAAAATCCTTGACAGAAAAAAAGGATATGAAAAAAACATAAGAACTACCTTCTGTCTCTTATTATCTTATCCAGTATATCATAAGCCAACTTAATTTGCTTAGGACAGCAAATATTTAACTGGGGAAAATGCCAAGTTAAGAGAGGATTTGAAAATAATCCCTGCCTATTTTGGGGTACATATGACTTAGTGTATGATTTAGTATGGTCACAGATGATTCATTCCCTGGTTGCCTCAATGGTTCCAGTAGAGGAATCAAAATACTCCTTACTCTTCATGGTAACTTCCACTCTATCCTTCCACCACTATTACTCAACAACCTGTTTTCCTTTTGTCTTCACTATCCAAATTCATTACCCAATACTGATCATTTTATTTATTATTGATCAGCCTCTAGGACAGCCTTCCTTTCTCAATGAGTTCAGTGCCTAGGGCACAGCTTTTCTTTTCATAAGTTCTACTCTCACACCAGAGGTGATGATCTCCCAAATATATCTAACATTTTAGTTCCTCAGTCTACTTAGATGCCAGGACCCAAAAACTCTGCTCTACCTACACTCTACACACAGAAGGTCACAGCATTAATCTTGAGCTCTACTTCCCTGTATATAAACTAAAAAATTACTCTATCCAGTTATATTCATTTGTCATTACATCTTTTTCTGTGCCTTACAATCACTGCTTGTGACCCTGAAATTTCCATCCCATCCTCTCCTTGGTTCTTTCCCAAACCATCATCTCAGCAAATATACACTCTCTTCCCTAGTTTGACCCATGATGAACCAGATTAACCTTTACTATTAAATTTCCTGTTCCCTTGTTTCATCATTGATAATGGATTGTTTTTGTTTTCTTTTTTTTTTTGCTACTACTGTGCTGCTAAAGTTGGAAAAAATTATGAAACTACTAATTCAGTCCAGTACAAAGTTGTTATCTAATTTTTATTGAACTCTCAATGTAATAAGGCAATCATTCTACTCCTCTCTAATCTCTATTTCCTTCTGAACAGATGCTTTTTCATACCTTTTAATTCATTCATAAGGCCCCCATAACACTTTTCTTCCAATCATCCCTGCTAAGAATTTTACTTCATACTTCACTGAAAAAGTTTAGGGGCATTTACCTAGAGCATTCCCTTCTACACTTTTTCTCATCTCAAATCACTCAAACACCTTCCTCCATCTTTTTTACTCTGATCTCCATTGAATAAGTGGCCCCTCTAGTCAAGTCTTATCTCTTCCTTTATGTGCATCCTCCTTTGAATACAATCCCTTCTTCCCCAGAATATTGGCCAAACATATCATTCTGCTCCCTTTCATCTTCAAATCTCTCCTATCTACTGGCTATTTTTCTGCTGCCTATAAACACACCCATATTTCCCATATCTTTAAAAACAAAACAAAACAAAATCCTCACTTGATCCTACTATACCTATTAGCTATCATCCTATGTCTAGCTTCCCATTTTTGCCTAACCTGCTTGAGAAAGTAATCTATACTACTATATGGAGGAACCTAAGTAACACAAATTAGGTCCACTGAGGAAAAGCAGCCATAAATACATGATTATGAGCTTGCCTGAGATTTCTTTGGCAAGGCCAGAGTCTCAAAATAGCAGCTCAAAAAGTATAAATAAAATAAAGACATCTCTGGAAAGCTTCCTTTATAATAACCCTGGAGTTGTTTGTTATTTCAATGACCAAAGAAACTTCTGTAATATCATGACCAAATGACCCAGACTCTTTTTTCCCCCTGATTTCTGTAATTCTCCAAGTTGCTGTCAATATTCCTTAATTGCTTGGTTTTGTAGAAATGCCTTAGAAATATTATGGGTAAAGCTTTTTCACAAATAATATTCTATGAGAAATTTACACCTCTTAAATGATGTAATGCTTAAAACTCTATACTCTATAAAAATCTTGCTTTGTCATGATAAATGGTACACCTAAATACAAATCATTGTGCTGTGTCTCTTACTCACTCAGGGTCTCTCTCAGTCATTCTGATATTTGCTCTTTCTATCTCTATTTTTTCCTCTCTTTCACTTTCACTCTGACTTTCTCTCTCTCTGCAGCTGTGACAATGGGTTTTTACTCCTGATTACCTGGCCCTCACATCCTATCACTTGATACTTCTAGGTACCTACATTTCCTTTTCTTTTCTAAACATTTGTGATCTGGCTTTTGACCTTACTATACACACATCTTCTCCAAATTTACCAATGATCTCTTAATTGACAGATCTAATAGTCTTTTATGAATCCTCATACTTCTTAACCATTTAGAAAGATTCAATACTGTCGATCACTTCCTTTTGGTTCTTCCCTCTTTCCTAATTTTTTGGAGCAGAAAGAGAATATGAGCCGAAGTATGAGAAATCAAGAAATTAAATGATATCAAGAGATAAAGTAAAACAAATTGGTAAAATGAAAGGTTACCAGATGAGAGGAAATGAAGTTGTCAGTTGCAGTCAGAGTATATAAATGTGTGTTCATTTATGCTGGCCTCTTTAGACAACTCACCTTTTCATTCTCATTGGAGCCTTCCCCAACCTCCACACCCAATTTGTGACTTCCAATTCAAAACTTTCTCTGCATCCCACCCCACCTCCTCTTCCACTCAACATGAATTCCCTGGAAACATTTTAGTCCCGGAAATCATATCTATCCTCTCCTAAAATTTAGTATATATGACAGACTTTCTCCTTCCTTTTCTATCAAAAAACTGAAGCAGAATAATCATTTCCATTCAAGATTTACATCATTTCCACCTAAGCAAGTGGCCCCTCCCTGCTGGTGAAGACCAGAATAAAATTTAACTTTCTTTGTTCTGCAAAGATCTGAAAGATGAAATGATTATGACAATTAAAGAAATTACAAGTTGCTCTGCTTTTGGTAGAGAGAGGTCCAACGCATGCCAATATAACTGTAGTCCACTATCACAACTCTATAGGGCCTTCAGGCTTGGAATTGATTTCCTAAACCACTCATTTCCCCTTTTTGTTTCTGTACTCAAATCTAGAGGCAGTTATTCCTATCTATTGATAATAATTGAACTCTTCTCTACCATGCTTCCACATTTGATAGCATGTACCTTTTTGATACTTAATACTACCCTAACAAACTTGAGCTGTGGGTCTCATCTTGTATAATCTCAGTGATATTGATAATGTTAAATTTGCTTAGTTGTATTAGGTTCTCTAGTTCATCATATCTAATAAATAACTATACACTGCATTTGCAATATTTTGCTTTGTGAATCTCAGCTGCTATCTTCTTAATTAGCTACCAATCATACAAATCTACTTTTCTCTTCTGAATCCTTTGCCTTTATTAGGCAGCAGAAATAAACAGCATCTATGCCACTAATATTTTAATTTGCACAAGATTTATTTATCTTTAGTAATGCTTTCTAGGTTCCATTTAGCTGTATCATTTGTGCCTCTAACAATCATCAGTAAGTGTTAAGGAACTTCTCTGTCATGCCTTGCATATAAATTCTCTATTGTTATGAGTTCCACAATTGGCTGCCATAATAACACTAAAATGAATGTCACTGTGGGTCACCATTACCAGAGGCAATTATCTAGCTTCTTCCTCTTCAGAGATTCCAAATCTGTTTCTTAGTTCTAAATGATGTGATTCTTTTTCTCCTTCTCTTGTGTCACATATTTCAACACTCAAACTTCTGGAAAGAGATCAGTCACTTGCAATGCACTTCTAATTATTTCAGATCATAGTCTGATTTGCCACCATTAGCAATAATGCTTCTTCAAATCCCTTTTTTCATGTTTCCATATTAAACCTTGTTATTAAGGAACAATTAATTGTCCAAGTTAACACGGAGAGTAGAGAGCATTTCTCAAGCCCCTTTCTTGAGCTCTTGAGAGAAAGTAACAATTTTTTTTGTCTCCAGTTTTTAGCATAGTAGCTTAACCATATTAAACAATAATGCTTGTATAGATCTAATACCTGTATATAGTTAACCCACAGTATGTGTTATTATATAATAAATGCTCATTAACTGATTGATTAGTCTATACTTTGAGTCAGGAAAGCAGGCACTTGATTATTGCAGAAATACAAATATTTGGTTTGTCTATACACAAATACTGCAAAATTTTCCCTCCACCCAATAACTTGGAAGTGAGATCTTTTATCTTATCTTCCTTGTCAATGGTAACTCAGCTGAATTTCTACGAATGAATTTCTGTGAAGGATTTAAAACTCACCAATTTTTATTTGCTTTACTTCTTCTGCTACTGGCAGATTCTTTAGCATCTTTATGCACACTGACAGCAACAATTAGCTTAATTTCCTGCTCTGACTAATCTGGTGTTGCACTAATTTGTTTAATTTCTCTTGCTCCACCCTGTTGAGCTTTTAGTTCTTAACCTCAAGTCCTCCTCCTGCTCCTTTATTTATTCTTCAGATCCTTCTCTTTTGCTTGAGCAAAACTCTTGAAGTCCTCTCAAAGTACTTCTCAAATTAATCCTTTGGCTTTTTCCACAATTCAAAGTGCTGCAATCATTGTAAACAATTCCTTCTCCTTCAGTTCCCTCTCCTGCATTCCTTCTCCTTTGTAAGTCAAGAAATGTTTTGTTTTTATATTTATATACATATATATCATTAGCTTTATACAACAGTATTTAAAATTGATTTTCACAAAATGTAACTAATTAAGAAGTCTATATTTCTTCCCCAGAAAGGGCATCATATATTCCAAGTTGTTGTTGGATAATTTTTAAAATTTAAGTTGCTCAAAATATAAATGCAGTAGAAAAAAGAGGTTTTAGAAATAGATTACTTTGCTATACCAAAAAAGCAAAAGGACATATATGGATTGCTAAATCTCAAAATAAAGGCATAGATAAGAGAATTTTTTCTTTTTTTACTTTTCTGTTCTATAAAACTTGGCATTATTAAGTTTTTTAAAATTTAGTATATCATTTACTACAATAAGCAATCACATTGTTTCCAAAACATTATATTTAAAATTCACTTTAAATGGCATTATAAACACTTAGAAGTCCAAATTCCTGATATCTATATCCATAATATATAAAAGCAGTCTCATTTGAAAAGCACTTCTGATTATTTCATGCCATACTCTGATTTGCCATGATCATAATCTTTAAAGTCAAATGAGTACTTCAAAAATAACTTGAGAGAAATTTAAATATTGAATCACCTTAAAATGATAATTCATCTTTAGAATCAAGATCATGGCTACTGAAAGGGAATTTTCTTAAGAAGCTCTATTTTCTATAAATGCCAAATGCAACAAAAGCATAACCCTTCCCTCCACCTCGCACCCCGCCAAAACATATAGCAGACTGGACTAAAAAAGCCTATTTCTGAATCTGATATCTTGCCTGAAAGACTGGTAGTGTTATGAGAACTGATGGCTGTAAGAGCTTTGGAAAACCCCACACACTCCATGGAGAACACTACTACTTGGTGTGGACTAGGCATAGAAAAGTATCTTCCTGCCAAAAGAGAAAAGAGAGTCTGTACTTGCAATAGTGGAAGATAAGGGCAATATTTACAATTTATGAAATTACGTTAAAACATTTTTTGAAACAATGAAGAAATCACATTTTAACATTCTTAATCCTAAAAGAGATTAAATACATTAATGGTAAAATAAATTTGGAGACTAAAAATAGTACAAGAAATGTTCAATTAATATTGAGTGTTCCCTCTACTTTAAAACCAATTTGTCCCCCCAAATGAAAAGAATTTGCTTTAGAACAAATTACAAACACATGACTAAATCTTAGTCACATGGGCTTAGGGATTTTTAACTTTAAAAAGCAATCAGAATAATTGATCATTTTTACAATTAGAATAAATCACTTAGCATTAAATAAAGCAAAAACTAACCAGTTACAGCTTTTGATGCTGTTTGTTCTTTGTTAGGAATGTGAGCACCTCCACCAAAGACAGCAGACCACATTTTTTCATTTAGAGGGTGGGCCACAATTCGAAATAGCACATTACTAGAATGTGTTGCCAGACCATGGATGAAAAGACTAAGATAAACTGCTGTGAGAATTTCACAAAGTAAAACTGTAAGTCCAGATTGAGCTTCCTCCCCAGCAGAATTCAAAAGGCGAATAAGAGCAGTAATTCCTGCAACAAACGAAAAAAGATAAGAATAATCTCTTATAATGTTTTCCAGCTCAAGATTAAAATAATTATTTAGTTTTTGGTCAAATATCAAAGAACTTCAGTTAATTCTTACCAATTAAGAAAATTATTCCAGTCACAAAAAAGTTTCAAATAGATCAATATTATATTACACACATCAGAATAGTTCAAACACAAAGAGAAAAAAGCATTCTAATAATGGTATTATAAAAAGGGATTTGAAATATATTAGCAATTAGGAAATGGATCTACCATGAAAATTGAATTGCTAATATAAAAATGGTAAAATTCAAATGTGAAATTATTATTCTATTTTGGCCTAAATGTTTTACAAAAAAAACTAGTGTTAAATGATTTGTAACTTTTATCTGTACAATTAAAATGTTAAATGACAAGTTTTTTTGTTTTTTTTTAATAAACCTTCTTTTGGCCAAAAACCTGGCATTTAGTATAAGATGAAAAAAGCTTTAAAATTTTGTATGATTGTAACACTTAAGTGTGACCCTGAAAATGAGAAAAAATACCCCTCCCATCCTTCATTACAAAGATGGAAGATTGTATACAGGTATAAAACACTACACATACTGTCAGACACTATTGAAATGCTTAGTTAATTTTGACCTTTCTTCACCACCCCCACTTTTTTTATTAAAAATGTTCATCTCTGATAAGAAGGGGAAGTGATATGGTAGAAATAAAAAGTGATATAAAAACAAAAGAAAGCAACATCACTTTTTAAAATGTTCAAAAAGATTAAAGAGATTACCAAACATCTAAAATAAATAATTTTTACCTGGCCACTGAGCTGGAGAAGTATTAGGAGTTATAGTTTCATCTAAGCTTGTTGTTTTCAAGGAGTGTCGATGAGGAAACAGCAATGTCTGGTATACCATTCCAGTGAACTGATTTGTTTGCAATGAACTATGGAAAAGATACAATATTTGTATTTTTACCTATGATTATAAATATTTTGATATATTTTAATATCCAGAATGCCTTTCAAAAACAGATACTGTTTTAGTAAAATGTTGATGTTAGGTTTTATTGTTTTACTACAAAGATAAACTTTGTTTCATGTATATCAATTTTATTTATTTATCAATTCATGTGTTTAAAAAAATTTTATTTATAGTTTTTTAGATTGGGTCAACCTATCTTTTCCAAATTAGAAGTGAAGTGGCCTGTTGACTTCCTTCTTTCCTGGAAGCTACCTTGGATCAGGTTTGGTATAGATACTTTTAGCCCCACATAACTATAAACTTCATTGTCTAGTTAGTTTAAGCCTAATGCTGCAAAAGTCTCCTTTTATCTTTCACGTTGCCAAATACCTACTTTTACCAAGGTCTTTGCCATCATCTGAAAACATAATAAGAATGGCCTAAAAGTTAAAACAAAAAGAAATAAAATGACAAGAAGTATATATAATCCAATTATCTACTGTAATCAGCCTCATTTATCTTTGATTAAACAGAATTCAAGTTTATTTGACTTTAGGACAAGACCCATCTTCAACTAATGTAAAAAATACCACACAATCAAGTTTTGAGAGGGTTGTTTATAATTTTAATAAAAATATTGCTTTATTTAGTTTCTCATAGGATTTTTAAATACTACAATTCAACAAAACTTTCTTGAGTAATAAAGAACACTTTTAAATGTTAATTAAAAAAAGGTATTTACCTATAGTTATGGCCACCACAAAGACACTGATAAATACAAGCAGAGAGGGATGCTGCCAATGTATGCATTATATATACCTGGAAAAAAAATCCCACAAAATATAACTTTTCAAAAGACATTAGAATAAAAAATAAATTAACCTTATAAAAGAATACTAAAAATCACTAAGTAGGAAAAATACAAATCAAAATAACCCTAAGGTATCATCCTATGCTCAGCAATCATCAAAGATGTCAGAAGATAGAACAGTCAGAGTTGCAGAGATGGTACAAACATAATCATCAGTGATGGGTAGAGTTGTAAAATACAATTCGGGAATTTTTCAAATAAACTTTTTAAAATGTCTTACCCAAACATTCTACTACTGGTTATATACCCCCAAAATTCTATTGTTAAAAATTCAGGCTCAGATCAGTAGGGTTTATTCATTATGATCAAGTGGGATTTATACTAGGAATGCAAGGATGGTTCAACATCAGGAAAACCATTCACATAATTGACCATATCAAGAAGCAAACCAACAAAAATCACATGATTATCTCATCAAGGGAAATATCAAGGGAAATAATGAAAAAAAAAATGTGAAGGAAGGTGGCCTAGTAGTAGTACCAGATATTAAACTATACTATAAAGCAGCAGTCATCAAAACAATATGGTACTGGCTAAGAGAGAGAAGGGAGGATCAATGGAATAGATTAGGAGTAAGTGACATCAGCAAGACTGTCTATGATAAACCCAAAGAGCCCAATTTTAGGGTCGAAAATCCACTATTTGACAAAAACTGTTGGGAAAATTGGAAAACAATATGGGAGAGATTAGGCTTATTAGATCAATATCTCACACTTTACACCAAGATAAATTCAGAATGGGTGAATGACTTGAATATAAAGAAGGAAACTAAGAAAATTTGGTGAACATAGAATAGTATACCTGTCAGATCTATGGGAAAGGGAAATTTTAAAACCAAGCAAGAGTTAGAAAAAATTACAAAATGTAAAATAATTTTGATTAAATTAAAAAGGTTTTGTACAAACAAAAACAATGCAACCAAAATCAGAAGGGAAACAACAAACTGGGAAAAAACCTTTATAACAAAAAACTCTGACAGAGGTCTAATTACTCAAATATACAAGGAGCTAAATCAATTGTATAAAAAAATCAAGCCATTCCCCAATTGATAAATGAGAAGGGACCCATTTATAGGCAATTTTCAGATAAAGAAATCAAAACTATCAATAAGCACATGAGAAAGTGTTCTAAATCCCTAATAATTAGAGAAATGCAAACCAAACAACACTGAGGTACCACTAACACCCAGCAGTTTGGCTAAAATGAAAGCAGGGGAGAGTAATGAATGTTGGAGGGGATGTGGCAAAATTGAGACATTAATGCATTGTTAGTGGAGTTGTGAATTGATCCAACCATTCTGGATAGCAATTTGGAACTATGCCCAAAGAGCTCTAAAAGACTGCCTGCCCTTCGATCCAGCCATAGCATTGCTGGGATTGTACCCCAAAGAGATCATAGATAAACAGACTTGTACAAAAATATTTATAGCTGCACTTTTTGTGGTGGCAAAAAACTGGAAAGCAAGGGTATGCCCTTCAATTAGGGAATGGCTAAACAAATGTTGGTATATGCTGGTGATGGAATACTATTGTGCTCAAAGGAATAATAAACTGTAAGAATTCCATGTGAACTGGAAAAACCTCCAGGAACTGATGCAGAGTGAAAGGAGCAGAGCCAGAAGAACATTGTACACAGAGATGGATACATTGTGGTAAAATAGAATGTAAAGGACTTCTGTACTGGCAGCACTGCAATGACACAGGACAGTTCTGAGGGATTTATGGAAAAGAACGCTACCCACATTCAGAGGAAGAACTGCAGGAGTAGAAACACAGGAAGAAATACAACCACTTAAACACATGGTTTGATGCGGGCATGGTTGGGGATAGAGACCCTAAACGACCACACCAATGCAACTATCAATAATATGTAAATAAGTCCTGATTGATCACACATGTTAAAACCAGTGGAAATGTGCATTGGATATGGAGGGGTGAAGGGGGGTAAAGGGGAAAGTAAAAACGAGAATCATGTAATCATGGAAATTTTTTCTAAAAAATAAAATATTAAAAAAAAAATTCAGGCTCAGCATATGCTAATTAAGTACAGCACTTTTTGTGATAATGTGAGTCTACCATTTAAAAAAAAACTATGGGGAGTAGCTGGGTGGCTCAGTAGATTGAGAGCCAGGCCTAGAGATGGGAAGTCCTAGGTTCAAATCTGGCCTCATACACTCCCTAGCTGTGTGACCCTGGGCAAGTCACACGACCCCCATTGCCTAACCCTTACTACTCTTCTGCCTTAGAGCCAATAAACAATATCTTCTGTCTTGCGTTCAAGACAGAAGATAAGGGTTTAAATGAAAAATTAAAAAAAAAAACTATCTCCTTTTTCAAATGGATAATTATCACATTCATTTTTTAAACATGTATTAATATTTATATTTTAGAAAAGTTAACATGGTTACATGATTTATGCTCTTACTTTCCCCTTCACCCCACGGCCTCCCTCTCTCCCCTGGCCGATATGAATTGCCACTGGTTTTAACATGTGTCATTAATCAAGACCTATTTCCAAATTGTTGATAGTTGCATTGGTATGTTACTTTCGATCTCCAATCATGTCCTCATCAACCCATGTATTCAAGCAGTTGATTTCATTCTGTGTTTCCTCTCCTGCAGTTCTTCCTCTTAATGTGGGTAGTGTTCTTTTCCATAAGTCCCTCCAGATCGTCCTGGGTCATTGCATTGCTGCCAGTACAGAAGTCCATTACATTTTATTTTACCACAGTATATCAGTCTCTGTGTATAGTGTTCTTCTGGCTCTGCTCCTTTCGCTCTGCATCAGTTCCTGGAGGTCTTTCCAATTTACTTGGAATTCCTTCAATTTATTATTCCTTTTAGCACAATAGTATTCCATCACCAGCATATACCACATTTTCACAAACAATATGTTATTTCTGTAAAATAGAGCTCATTCCAAAATCAGTAGCTTCTGGTAGAAATTGCAAAAGCTTATAAAATGTTTTTCTCTATTGCCAATGAAAACCAAATATTTATAAAAAGCAAAAAGGCCACTAAATACTAATCAGTAAAAATGATCAACATAAAGATCTACTCCACTTTCACATAAAAGAATAAGGCAGGATCAGAGGCAAACTGACAGATTAGAGGAAACAACTACTTGAACCCTAATATTCCCACCTAAACAATACCAAATAATACCTCAAATCAAATATTGTATCAGCAGAGCCAACAAAATGTCAGTGACAATTTCAGAGGTCAGAAAGAGAGGTCTGTGATACCAAGGTAATTACTGGTCCAAAACTGGCAGCAATACCACTGATGGGCTGTAGAGGTGGTTATTGTAGTAAACAGAGGATTTTTGAGTGTTTTAGCACAAAGCTGGTAAGGGGATAAGACAATTGATCAGAAACAGATTACAGGGGACTCTTTGCTGGCACTGGGAATAACTGGTGATGACTGGCAACTCTGTTGCCTATATATAGTTCTAGCTCACAGTTCCAGGGTGGAAAGGAGCTTCTGGGAAATCACACGGGAACAGGGGACTTGAACAGTTCTAGACACGAAGAGGTAAAGATTAGAGGGAAGATGAGGAGAGCAATGACCATAACTCTCTCTCTGGATGACATAAACATGGAAGCACTGAAATCTTCAAGTCGCCCAAACTAGGTCTGAAAGGAGCAGCATGAAAAAACCTGAAGCTTGAAATAGTGCTTCCCACCACCAAGTGAGCAAAGCCCAACTTTAATAGGAAGTTCAAAGTCAAGAAATAAGTAGAAAACTGAGCAATCAACAACAAAAAAAGAACTTAAAAGAGACTCCAGCAAGTAATTAAGAAGATTATCCACCATGATCAGGTGGGATTTATACCAGGAATGCAAGGTTGGTTCAACATTAGGAAAACCATCCACATAATTGACCATATCAACAG
>NC_058130.1:277542894-277561430 GCF_016433145.1 Gracilinanus agilis | reverse complement strand
CAGCCATTCTGGCTGGCAATTTGGAATCATGCTCAAAGGGCTATAAAAGAATGCCTGCCCTTTGATCCAGCCATACCATTGCTGGGTTTGTACCCCAAAGAGATTATAGATAAACAGACTTGTACGAAAATATTTATAGCTGCGCTTTTTGTGGTGGCAACAAATTGGAAAAGGAGGGGAATGGCTGAACAAACTGTGGTATATGGGGGTGATGGAATACTACTGTGTTAAAAGGAATAATAAACTAGAGGAGTTCCAGGCGAACTGGAGAGACCTCCGGGAACAGATGCAGAGCGAAAGGAGCAGAGCCAGAAGAACTCTGTACATAGAGACTGATATACTATGGTAAAATTGAATGTAATGGACCTCTGTACCAGCAGCAATGCAGTGACCCAGGACAATTCTGAGGGATTTATGGTGAAGAATGCTGCCCACATTCAGAGGAGGGACTGCAGGAGAGGAAACATATAAGAAAAACAACTGCTTGAACGCATGGGTCGGGGTGGACATGATTGAGGGTGTGGACTCGAAACTACCACACCAATGCAACTACCAACAATTTGGAAATTGGTCTTGATCAAGGACATATGACAAAACTAGTGGAAATGTGTGTCGGCCATGGGTGGGGGGAGTGCAGGGGCTGAAGGGGAAAGGAGGAGCATGAATCATGTAACCATGTTAAAAATGAATATTAATAAATGTTTGAAAAAAAAAAGAACTTAATCATTAAAAAAAATCTAGTAAAGTGGCAGGAAAGACCAAGAGAGACTCAGAAGACAACAATATGAAACATTCAAAAAATGCCTCAAAGAAAAATGCTAACGCCAACAAGAGTTCCAAGGAGAGTTAAAGAAAGAGATGAGTAGTAGAGGAAAAATTAGGAAAAGAGATGAAAATGATGCAAGAGAATTATGAAACCTACAACTCCATGAGATATCAGGAAATAATAAAACAAAATGAAAAGAATGAAAAAATAGGGAAAAATGTGTCTCACAGAAAAAAAATAGAAGAAAATTATGTAACTGGACAAATAACTGACCTGGAAAGTAGATTGAGTAGAGATAATTTAAGAATTATTGGACTACCTGAATGCCATGATTAGAAAATCCAAGATATCTTTGATCCAGAAAGTAAAATAATAAACAGAAATTGAAAGAATTCATTGAACATCTCCTGAAAGTGATCTGAAGAATATTTTGGGCAAATTACAGTTCCCAGGACAAAGAGAAATAATAAAAGGGGGATTAGGTTAGAGGAAACAACGGTCAAAAGCAAAATATACCTTTGAAGAGGGACAAAGTAAAAAAAGAAAAAGAAAAAGAAGAAAATGGGATGGAGGAAAAGACAGTAATCATACATGAATGGGACAGGTTAACCCATAAAACAGAGGCAGATAGCAAAATGGATTAGAAACTAGAATTCTACCATATATTTTTTACAAGAAATACACCTAAAATAGAAAGACACATGCAGAATTAAAATAAAGGGTTGGAGCTAAATCTAATATGCTTCAGTTGAGCTGTATTAAAAAAAAAAAAAAGAATAAGAGTAGCAACCACAATCTCAGATAAAGCAAAGGAAAAAGTAGACATGATTAAATGAGATAATCAGGGAAATTACTTTCTCTAAAAGGTACCATAGACAATGAAGTAATATTTTTTAAAAAGTTTTTGAACAAATAAAACCAGTGTAGTCCAAATTAATAAAGTAAAAAACTGGGACTTGGGGGAGAGGGGGTGAGAGATGGATTTACAGTACATTTCCTCTAATAAAGACCTTATTTCTCAAATATAGAGAGAATTGAGTCAAATGTATAAAAAGAAGAGATGCCCCCAATTGATAAATGTTCAAGTGATATGAACATTCAGTTTTCAGAAAAATAAATCATGCTAGCTATACTCATATGAAAAATACTCTAAATCATGATTGACTTGTGTTAGGAATAAAAATAAATCTTGAAGTCTTTATACTAAATTTATAAGTATTTGTTAGTAAAGAGAAAGAAGAGAGAAATAAGGTTATCAGCCTTTCTAACTCAAAGTAAAATTAGGTCTCGAATTTCAGTCTGATGTGGTCCCTTCTATACCTCTGCTTGTCAGAGATGACTTACCTAGATAAGTCAATGCCAGAAAGGCTCAGAGAATGGCCAAGAGAGAGCAAGACCAAGGAGTGGGACAGGAGCTAAGTGAGCTGTAAACTTCTCACCCTGGCTTTTAAGCCTTGGCCAAGCCCTTCCCCTGGATCCTTCTATTGGACTCCAGGCTGTACACATCATATATCCTGACCTCCTGGCCTCCGTGGCACCGCCAAACTGGCAGACACATGACTCCATGACTCCTTTGTCCATCCACTGGGGTGAGTCTTCTGGGATTGGACTGCATTGGAGGTCCCCCAAATATTTAATTCACACATTAGAGAAATGCAAATTAAAACAGTTTTGAGGTACTGTCTCTCACATCTATCATAATGAATATTATAAAAGAAAAATGTTAGAAGGGATGAGGGTGAAAAAAAGTACACTATTGAATAGCTGGTAGAATAATGAGCTTGTCTAATCATTCTGCAAAAAAAATTTGGAAGTAGGCCTAAAGAGCTATAAAACTGAGCATACTGTTTGATCCAGCAATATCACTACTAGTATGTCTGTACACTAAGGAAATCAAAGAAAAAGGAAAAGGACCTATGTGCAAAAAATATTCATAGCAGCTCTTTTTATGAAGGCAAAGAACTAGAAATTATGGGAATGTTCTTCATTTGGGTAATGGCTGAACAAGTTATGGAATATGATTCTGATGAAGTATTACTGTGCTATAAAGAAAAGACAAGGCAATGTGGTATCAGAAAAATATAACAAGATCTATCTGAACTGATACAAAGTGAAGTGAGAATTGGGAAATCATTGTGCATAGTAACAGCAACATTATGATTACCTCTGAAAGACTTGGCTACTGATCAATAAGTTGATCCAAGACAATTCCAGAGGACCCATGATGAAAAAAATTGATGAACTCTAAACACTGATAGCAAATTGAAGTATAGTTTTCTCAGTTTCTTTATTTTTCTTGCTTTTTAAAAACCAATATGGCTAATATGGAAATATTTTGTATGATTTCACATGTATAGATATTATATTTTTGCTGGTTTCTCAGTGGGTAGGGAAACAAGAGGGAGGGATAGAATTTGGAACTCAAAATTTTAAAAGAATATTTAAAATAAATAACTTTTTTAAAAATAGGACACATTAATTGCTGGTTGATAATTTTAACTATGTAGAGGATTGCTTGAAATCTGCATTGAAGAGTAATGAATGGAACAAACACCAAACTTATAGTTTGGAGAAAGCTAACAGTGAAGAATCTAAGGTCACATAGGCAAATTAAAGGAACAAAGAAGTGAAGAGTAAAAATGACACCAACAGTATCTAAAAGACTAATTTTAATGATGTGGATATCAGAACATACTTGAAAAAATCAGAGAAAGAACCTAAAGGATTCAGAAAAACTAGGCAACCAATGAAGAAAAGCTGAAAAAAAAATTGTAAGCATAAAATGGAATTACTGGAAAAGTTGGGCAACAAATTTTTAATTTGCAAATATAAAATAATATCATGGGCTTTCTATAAAAGTGAGAATGAGAATAACTGGACATTACTGCACATTGTATATCTTTAAAAAAAATATTGCCAGAAACAAATAATAAAAGTAAATGCCAAAACTTTTCTTTCCTTTTAAATTCAAGTCAATCTAGTATCTATTTAGCTTCTGCATCACAGATGTCTCAAAGACCAAGGGATTATGAACTTCCAAAGCTGCATCATGGTATAGTTGTAACATATAGAAACATGGTTTATTAGACTGATGAAATGTATTCCAACACATGCAATGGACTTCACAATACGATATTAACAAAATCAGATGATAGAAGGTTTTGTTAAATCTTTACCTAATACCTCAGAGATATAACTTAAAGTAAAGAATAAGGCTAAAACAGAGATAACTTGGTTTCCCCTATGATGCTGAACTTAATGAGCAAATGGTTATTATCTGGGTCCCGGCATAGCAAATTATGATTTGCAATAAAAAGACTGGGATTTGAAGCCATTAAAACATCTTTATATAACAAGCTATAACAAAGTAGGTTGGTCTGAACTAGAGAGTAAGCAATATACACAGATTTTTTAATCTCCTCCATCTTTTTCTTAACTATATGATAAAATAGTTAAGATAATATTTAAAGTGACTTTCCAGATAACAAAGTATTTATAAAGAAAATAAATCCTATTCATAATAGTGCAAAGTCAGTGTAGGAGATGATCATTTTTGAGGGGACCTACAAAGAAGGAGTTGCAGAATCAATATATGTCACAAAAAATAAATGAGATGAAAACAGGGTCTTAAGACATCTAGGAAACAACAATTATAAATGAAAATTTGGCAATTCATAAACAAGCAAAAAGAGGTCAAAGTAGATAGAGAAAAGTATTGGAGAATAGACTTTGAAGTACAGACTGAAAGATGTGGGAAATCAGGCTGGATTCAGGAAAGGTAGGATTCTGAGAAATTCTGGGCAAAGGTTTAGACAGATATGAAATGCAACACTATGGTTATATAAAACTTGAGGCTACCTAAAGAGATGATGAACAAAACTGGAAGGTAGGCTTGACAACAGCTTAATGGATGATGAAACTCCTAAATGAATTTAAAGAATGATATTTCACAGAAAAAAAGTTGTCAATCTCAGGGCTTACTGGCCACAAGCTAACAGCAAAACACTTGAGTTCAGCACCAACCTGATTAAAATGTAATTGGGAGAGGTAGCTAAGTAGCACAGAAGATTCTGGAGGACCTGGATTGAAATTTGGCCTCAGCTGTTCCCTAGATGTGTGACCCAGGAGAATTCCCATAACCTCAACTGCCTAGCCCTCTTTCTGTCTTTAAATGGATTCTTAGTATTGATTCTATGACAGAAAGTAAGGATCTTTTTTAAAAATGTAATTTGAGAAATGTTAACAAAATATAAATATACAATATAAATTTTATTAATTTGTGTTTTTCTAAATCAATGTGGTCATAATAATCCAGCTCTATTTGTGTTTTGACACCAATATTCTATAGGATTGAAACTTGTAACTAGTATCCCAATTCTCTTCTTTAAAAAGGACAAACAACTGGCCATGTTTCTCTCATTCTATATTCAGGAAGGGAGGAGGGATGTAGGAAGGAAGGAACGAAAGGAGAGGAGGGAGGGAGAGAGGAAGAAAGGAAGGAAGACAGGAAGGATGGACACATTGCAATACTAACCAGGCTTTTCTGGAGTGAACCAAGAACATTTACTTCAGATTCTTGCCCTATTCCTGACTGACTTCTATTCATCACTCAGATGCCTTCCTTGGAACCCATACCCTAGGCCCATGATGGTGAAGACATGGAACACCTGCCCCGACATACTAGAGGAAGCTGCTCTGTTCCCCCTCTCCACTGCACCTGAGGACATTGTTTTGCATGCACAGCTCCTCTGCCTAGCAGACCAATGCAAGCACTTCCTCCCTCTGCTGTCTGAGGTAATGAAGGGGGCTCAAAGGCAGCTTGAAGGTGCAGTTTGGGCACATAATCTCTAAAAAGTTCACCAATGCTGCCCTAGGCTGCAGAAGCTACAACCGCAATTAGGGGACAAAGGGTAAAGAAGGGATTTCATTTCTCACTGTAAAACTTACAACAGCAGAAGATATATTTCTTTTTAACTGAAATAATACATTGTTAATCAATAGTAGTTAGGTTCTACACTATTTGTAGTAATTCTATATTTTCAGATAAATGGCAAATAAAATAGTCTTTTGTGGGACAGCCTGGCAATCTCATCAACATTTAAATTTTATTTTCATAAGAAATACATACCTATTCCTCCTTCATTTAAAATAACATAAAATTACTTATGAAAAATAGTTGTGATCAACTTATCTTTCAGGTACTAGTAGTTTTATATACATAGGAAAAGGCAAAAGCTTAAACTAAATATACTTACTTTATTGTTTTGGGTGTCAGGATGGGGTGGTGAATCAAGGTTTATTATGGCATGTAGTACATCATGAGTCAAATTACTAAGGTGCAATAAAGGATTGGCAACTACTGTTTTGGCACTAGCTGTACAGGCAAAAAGGAGAGGTATTGAGGTTTGTTCTGGCAGAGGGCTAATTGGTTCCAATGTTTCCTTTAAAAAACAAAAAGAAAGAAAAGTAAATGAATCAAAGCAATTATAGATCTTATAATACTATTTCAGTCTAACTAGTGAAAAAATGTAGTGGAATGTTGGTATAAATTCCAGAAGGAATAACACACTAAGTAATAGATTAAATTCTGCATATCTAAATATATAGATTTATCCAGAAAGGCACTTACATGTAATTAGTTCAGTCTCTCACTCAAAAGTAAGAATTCTCCCTATCACACTTCTGATACATGGGAAGTATCAACACTTCTACTAATGAGAATCTTGTCATCACACATTGAAATTCATCCCACTTTCAAAGTAGTCTAATTATTCAGACTTTTTAAATATGTATCTTGATATAAAAATGTGCCTTCTTTTAATTTTCACCCCTGCTCCTACTTCTTTTTTTTTTTTAAACCCTTAACTGTGTATTGGCTCCTAGGTGGAAGAGTGGTAAGGATGAGCAATGGGGGTCAAGTGACTTGCCCAGGGTCACACAGCTGGGAAGTGTCTGAGGCCGAATTTGAACCTAGGACCTCCTGTCTCTAGGCCTGACTCTCAATCCACTGAGCTACCCAGCTGTGCCCCCCTGCTCCTACTTCTGAAGCTACATAAAATAAATTGCTATTCCTCTGCAACATGAAAATCTTTCATACATGTGATGAGTTCTAATATATGCCCTTTAAATGTGCTTTTCAATCAAGACATTGCCTAGTTGCTTTAATTATCCTTCAGGTGACTTAGCTCCTATACCTTGCATTGAACAGACTGGCAATGAGGTACTTTGAACTAAATATAATGCTACAGGAGAAGTCTGACTAATATATGATATAATTATGCCCCTTGATTGGGGCAGTATATTTCTTATAAACAACTTTGCCTTTTCTGACATCATTTTAAATTTGCACCAAGAAAAAAAAGTCTTTCTTCTCGCTTGTGCTTGTGTAATTTGATTTTTTGGATAAAGTTGGAAGATTTAAAAATTGTTGTCATTTGTATTTGTTTTGGACTATCTTCCTAGTTTGTCCATATATTTTTGAATCCTGATTCTGTTATCCAACATATTAGCTGTTCTTTATGCAACTTTGCCTTTTGTAATTTTTTTCAAATCCATAAAAATGTTCTGTGTTCCTTTTAAAATAGGCAAGATTTATTCTAGTGATAGATCATAAGATTCAAGTAGTTTACCTAAGATTTTAGTCAAAAATATGATAAAACATTTGTGTTATTCTTATTAAAAAGATGAAGAAATACAGGTCAAATAATAGTATAATTAGATGGATCTGGAACCATTTGAATAGACTCAGGGAGTAATAAATGCTTTGATAGTAATTATCAATTTAAAAGGAGCTTTCTTTGGAGTATCTCAGTGATATATAGTTGGCATATTGTTTTTTGTTTGTTTTTGAAACCCTTACCTTTTGTCTTAGAATCAATATTATGTATTGTTTCCAAGGCAGAAGAGCTCTAAGGGCTAGGCAATGGGGGTTAAGTGACTTGCCCTGGGTCACAGGGCAGTGTCTGAGATCATATTTGAACTCAAGACTTCCTGCCTCTGGGCCAGTCTTTGACATATTGTTAAACATGTTTAACATTTTTGTCAATGACCTGAATAAAATCAGAGATAACATGCTTGACAAGTCAGCAAATGACAGAAAGCTGAGAAGAATTTCTAAAAATATCAGATAATAGTCAGGCTCGAGAATGATCCCAATAGTCTAGAATGCCAGGCTGCATTATTTAAATTATTAAAATGACATTTAACAGTCTTACATTTAGGTTTTAAAAAAGCATCTTCAAATATAAGATGATTAGGCATGGCTAGACAATAGTTTGTCTGAAAAAGATCAAGGGTGGGGCAGCTAGGTGGTTCAGAGGATAAAACACCAAACCTGGAGCCAGGAGGACCTTAGTTCAAACATGGTTGTAGATACTTCCTAGCTGTATTACCCTGGGCAAGTCACTTAACCATAATTCCCTAGAACTTGCTGTCCTTTTGTCTTGGAATTAGAATTCTAAAGATAGAAAGTAAGAATTAAAAAAAAATCTGGGTTTTTCATGAACTACATTTCATGAAAAAATTTAAAAATATACTTTTCAATACAAAGGAAGGAAGAAGGAAAGAGAGAAAGAGAAGGAGAGGAGAGGAGAGAAAGAAGGTAAAAAGAAAGAAAGAAAAGAAAGAAAGCTAACAGTACCGAATGCTGTAGAGAAGTTAAGGAGGAAGAGGAAAGAATTTTAAAAGCATTTGGATTTGATAATTAGAAAATCGTTTGGAAAGAACAATAGCATTTAAAGACTAATTGCATATGGTCAAAGCAAGAGTAACTGGTGAAAAAATGGAAGCCAAACAATCAATCATCCTTTTTACAAGAAATAACACAGTAATAAGTGGTTTAAGATGGGGAGATTGACATGTTTATAGGCAGATGAGGAGCCTTGTTTGGTCTTGGATGTTTGTTAAATATCCTTTGAGATTCTTATATAGTCAGAGCCAAACTAATATTCCCTCCCTCCCTCCCTTCCGCCATTCCTTCCTACATGTACAATCATAGAATTATCTTTGATTCTTTTTTTTCCTTCATTCCTGATAGTGGGGAAAGGGAATTCCCCTTCTTGTTATGTCACTTTCTTTGATGTCATCTACCAGGGACCTGAAGATCCTTTACCACTGAGATGTGGAAGTATAGAGATAGGAAGTTGAAACTAATGAGACAGGAAATTGATCCCACAGGCACTGTCCCCCTGAGCAGTGCCAGGCAAATTAAGGAACTACGACTGGTTCCTGAGATGTGATATGCGAGAGCTAGTAGGTGGATCGAAGCTCACCACTGACAGGAGTTCCTTCAGGTTCCAAGATCTAGCCAGAAGAGTGCTAGAGAGAGCGAGAGCAGTACTTTGGTCATAGGGATGTGTAGGGACTAACCAGCCCACAGTGTCAGGAATTAGAAACCATGGAGACAAGAAGGAGGAACCATAGAGATAGGAAGTGAGTTAGAGAAAGGATATAAAAGGGGTCAGTGTCAATTGGTCAGTCTGTCAGTTGCTGATAGTTAGGTGCTGGCAGTTGCGGGGAAGTTGACTGCTGGGAGTGTGTTGGGTTGGAGGTTGCATTTAGTTGCTGGAAAAGGCAAGCCTAACCTTAATGATAGAGCTTTTTGGCTTTAGTCTTTAGAGGGCTTTTGGCTTTGCCCTTTAGAGGGCTTTTGGCTTTAGCCTTTAGAGGGCTTTTTGGCTTTTGGTTTTTCGGTTTGGGCTGTTAGATTTTTTTCTTTCTTGAACTTTGTGGGGAGGTGGTTGGTCTTCATTGACAGACCTAATTGGGGTTGGATTAAACACTGATTGGATTGGTTTTGATTGGGGGGGATTGGATTGGAACTTTGTGGGGTGGTTATTAGTGGTAGCTATAGGCAGTTATAGGTAGGATGTAGGCAGCTTTGGTAGTAATTATAGGTAGTTATAGGATAACTAGTATAGACATTAGGAAATTTTCTTTTTCTACATCTTTCCTATATTTCCCTCCTCTAGTATATTCTTTTCTATCTCTATTTTAATAAAATTGTTAAAAGCTGCTGGAAGTTTTCTTTTCTCTGGCTTAAAGGAATAATATTAATTTATTACTCTCCTATATTCTATTTTCATTAAAACTTAAGTTATTAAAAGCTGCTCTCTTCTTAAAACTCCTAATATAACCCTTACAGGTCCAAGTATGAAAAATTAATGACGTTAGCAATAATCAATAAAGTGATGGTCTCTTAGTGATCAAAGATGCTAAGGTAGAGTCCACACCAGTATAAATCTAGGTTTGTCTTCCTGAAAGCCATTTTTTACAAAGAACTCCCCCTAGGAAGAGAAAGACCATATTGATTGGTGAACATCAGATGAAGACATGAACTAAGGATTCTCAACTCTTTAACTTGGGAGGAGCAGAGGAGAGGACTCGGTGTCATCAAAGAAGGGAGGCCTATGTTATGAGATTGAGCAGCTTCCAGCAATCTGGACAAGGAAAACTTTCCAGAACAAGATCTCTGGCTTAATTCCTCTTTCATGAGCCTAGCTGCACCAGACTTCAATGATAGAGACAAGGACAACAGGGGTCATTAGATTAGGTTGCAACTAGTTCAAATTAGTTTCAATTCAATAAACAGAAAAGGCCCATCCCAGGCCTTAAAAGGGGGCAAGAAATGTGATGTATTCCTAAAGGAAGAAGTATCTTTTGAACTTTGCTATGTTGTAAGATGAATTAATAAGATGTTTAAGATTAGTTATTTGGGAGGCTCAGCAAGCAGGGTTGGAGAATTCTAAATGGAATGGGGAAGCAAAAGTTTTGTTTCTCTCTCTGAGAGGGACTCCATGTTGGCTGGGGACAAGTTGTAAGTGACCCCCTGGAAGACCTCAGAGGAAGTGGTGTTTGTATCCTGATATCCTGGTATCCAGAAGGAGGAAAGTCATCTGCCTATGGGAGGTTTGGTTGAGACTATAAAACCTAACCTGGGTTGCTGGTCAGCTCAGGTTGGTTTAGCTCCCTGACTTATCCAACTGAAGGGGTACTGGCTGAAGACCTAAGAAAGCTGTATCATTGCTGGATTTTGACAGGTCTCAGCAGTGAGGATTCCACTTTCATTCCTGACATTCTTTGTGCCCTGCCTGCTATAGTCTAAAGCTTAGTGTAGCTAAGTTCATTCCCTGACCCTGAGGCTTGCCCACAGACTGGTAGAATAGAACCCCTTTCTCTTCCTTCAAACTATAGTTCATTGAATTAAATCCCTGTTTATAAAACCTTTTGTCAGTCTACTCACTTGCTAGTTTCACAGACTCCCTGGCTAGGTGGATCTGTGTTGGTAGTTGGGTCTCCATTCTAAATTGTATTTCCCCAACTTGTTAATTCCAGTCTATCGCCTTGTCTTGTCTATTACTTACCCATCCTCAGAACCCTGATAATATTTAATTTAACCCCCAGTTTTTCCCCATAAGAGCTAAGAGATGCAGGAAGATTTAAACAGATAATGGAATATTACCGATTAATATCATAAGCGTTAAAATAGAGTTTTTGACAAAATAAGAGAGCAGCTTTATTAAAAGTTTTAATGAGAATATAGTAGAGTTGTAAATTAATATTATCCCTTTAAGCCAAAGAAAACTTCTAGCAGCTTTTAACAATTAATTTAGTTTTATTAAAATAGAGTTAATAAAAGAATATAGTAAAATGAATATAGTAAAAGAGGGAAATATAGGAAAGAGGTAGAGAAAGAAAATTTCTTAATGTCTATACTAGTTAATCTATAATTGCCTGTAACTGCTTATAAATTACTATCTAAAATTGCCTATAACTACCTCTAATAACAACCAACCCACAAAGTTCCAACTCAATCCACCCAGTCAAAACCAACCCAATCAGTGTTTAATCAAATCCCAATTAGGTCAGTCAACAAAGACCAGCCACGTCCAACCCAGAAAAGGTCAAAAAGCCCTCTAAAGGCTAAAGCCAAAAACTCTCTCAATAAGGTCAGGCCTGCCTTTATATTCCAGCAACTAAACGCCAACCACCAACTAATCACCAACCCATACCACCAGCAACCAAACCCCCAAAAAACAATTCAGGCCAAGCAGCCAATTTCCCAGCAACTATCAGCCCTAATTGTCAGCAACTGACCCCCCCAACTGTCAGCACTTGACAGCCTGACCAACTGACATTCGGCTCCTTTTATAACCTCCTCCTACCTCACTTCCTGTCTCTATGGTTCCTCCTTCTTGACACCGTGAGCTGGTTATTTCCTACACATCTCTATGGTAAGAGGACCTCCAGATCCCCCATTAAATTAAAAAAGGAATAAAGAATTCCTTTTTACAATATCAAAAATCAAATGATGTAGCATTATTTGTAATTAATTTTCCTCAATTCTAACTCATCCTTTAAATACCAACCCAAATGCATTTTTTCCAGCATGCTGATCAATCTCCACCACAGTGATCAACAACCATAGCCCTCTTGTATGCCACATAACACTTCTTGTTATAACTTACTATGTACCCTATGTTGGTATCTTACCCCTCCATTAAATCAAGCTACAAGAGGATATGTTATCTAACCTTTATATCTCCCCTAGCACCTAGCGAAGTGTTTTACAAAGACAGATATTTAAAAGAGTCTCATATTAATTGTTGCTACTTCAACTATTGAAGTTACCTTCCATAGTGCTAAAAAGCACTTTCATTGCATTCACATACAACAGTTAAAAATCAATCTTCAATAGATCCTTAGGATTACTGAAACTGAAATATAATTATCCCACACTAAGTGTTAGAATACCAAAGCATGACAAGGTAATAAAAAAAAAATTAATTTAAGACATATGGAGAAGAAATTCAGATGTCTTTTATGCATTTTATTTTTTAAATATTTTTTAAACCCTTACCTTCCATCTTAGAATCAATACTGTGTATTGGTTCTAAGGCAGAAGAGTGGTAAGGGTTAGGCAATGGGGGTTAAGTGACTTGCCCAGGTTCACACAGTCTTTTATGCATTTTAGAAAAATCTCTATTAAGTAACATACCTGCTGAGATTCTTGTAAAAGTAGAATCAATTCCATTCTCACAGAAGCAAGGCCACCGCCATGAGACCCATGTAGTATACAATAGCTAAGGAACATCCTTAGAAGGGACTGATACTTCAAAAGCCACTGTCGTCTTTTCTGGAAATTCTGTCTCAATTGATTTATTTTTGGTTGATCAGATAAATCTTTTGTATTTTCATTTAATATAGCTTCATCCACACTTTCACTAAATACACAGTGTGCATCCTCCACATCTGAACAATAGTCACAAGCCTTCTGAAGAGCTACTACCTCTTTTTCAAGCCAATGATATAGCTGGTACCTCAATTTCCCACCATCTATTTCATAGCCAGTAGATAATGTTCGCAATTCTACTGTAAGAATCTTTAAACATGCTCTAAATTTCAACTGCACAGCAATGATATCTTCTGATGGACTTAAGGTATCATTTTCATCTATGCTGAAAGAGTCTGTATAGCTAGAATTTGTTTCATTTATCTTTTTATCCATTTTTATCTGTGAAGTTTTTAGTTCTTTCATTGAAAGAGGTGTGTCCTCATTTTCCTCATCATTATCACTATCCCACTTTAGGTCTAAAGATTCATCTTGGAATACAACACTTGGTTGGCTCCAATCAAATGAAAGAGTGGAATTTGATTGTTCATCTGATAAGCCATCTGAAGAAGATTTCAAACCATTTACCCCACTCTGTGACCAATCAATACTAGATGACTTAGAATCCTTTGTATCCAACCTTAATGGAGAAGAAGGAGAATAATCTTGACTGGTATCTAGAAAACTACAAGTTCTGTAAAAAAGTTTTGTCTTCTTGATGACTTTGGGCATTTTTGATAATACCTCTAAAGCTAACATAGGACAACCAGCTTTTAAGTGAGCATGTGCAGTGGTGAAAAACAATCTTCTTTCACTTAAATTAATTTTTCCTGCTAATCCATTTTCTCCTGTTAAACATATTTGTGTAGAAGATGCATCAGAAGAACCAAAATGGCGTCTCAACAAAAGTGGATGTGTCCTGAGGTAATTGTAGAAATTAAATACTGCAGGGTTACAGGTAGAAGATGCAATGGCTTGATCTGAAAAGAAATCAAATTTAGTAATTCAAACCCAAAGAAACTTTCAAAATCTGTATGTATATCAGAAGCTGATCTGTGAAAATACAAATTAAAAGAGTTATAATAAAGATTGCTGATACAAATCAATATATTTTTCCCCAGCAGTTAAATTGGCACAGTGCCAAATCAGCATTAAAAGAAAAGCAGCATTACCCATATTTTTCATTCTTTCTCACACCGCGTCCCCATACACTCTCACACACTCCCACATATACACAGAGTTAACCATATATCCACTTGGTGAAAAACCAGGAAAGGATGTTAACTAAAACAATGTGAAACTGGAAGTTTAGGAAAAAAATTCTTATTCTGAGACCTTGTATAAAAAATAACTATAAACATTCTAAAATCCACCTCATTACTCTCTTTTCAGGGGAGGAGGATGGAAGGGCAAGAAGGGAACTAAAGAAACTAATAAAAGTAAAATAAAAATGTTTTCTCTAAAGGGTAATAGGAGAGAGAGCAGTTAGGTGACCCAACTGATTAAGAGCCAAGGCTGGAGACAGGAAGTTCTGGATTTATATCTGGCCTCAGACACTTTCTACTTTTATCACCCTGGGCAAGTCACTTAACTGCACTGTCTTGCATGGACTACTCCTCTGCCTTGGAACTAATACACAGTTCTAAGAATTTTTTTAAAAGAGAAATGGGAGAGTAGATGAAACAGAAATGTATATTAAAAATATAGAGGGGGAAAAACATGTTCTGGGTATTTTCAATAGATTAGAGGGACTTATCTAGTACATTTTTAAAGAATGTGAATTTGAGGTCATCATAATTTTATTAATTTTCTTAGACCAAAGGATCAAATTGTTTCCCTGATGGCCTGTTTTATTATACTCTCTGCACACTCTATATCATACTAGGCAATTTGCTTTTAACACCACATAACATATGCCACTCCTATCTCTATAGTTTTACATAGGTGTTTCCTCATGTCTAAAATGCATGCCTCTAGAACTTTAATTTAATTTAATTTCCTTTAAATCTTAATTCATATACTACTTTGCAAAGGAAGTCTATCCTGGCTTGGCCAGTGTCTTTTCCTCTAAAATTTAATTTGCATCTACTTGGTGTATATTTTATATTTTTGTCTCTGTGTTTCAGTCAGTCAGAACAATGGAAATGACAAACCAACTCATCACTACTACCATCTGCCACTTTTCCTAAGAAATGACTAATTGGAAATATTATTAAATGCACCATTAAATAAAGGGGCAACTTTTAAAACATAGTTCGGGTTCCGGGTTAAGATGGCGGCAGAGTAAAAAGCAGCTCTTAACCTCTCCTGACCGAAACACACAAGACTCCTCAAGGGGACATAAAAACAAGTCCAGACGAATGGAGGAACCCAACAACAGGGTGCAGTGTGGAAGGTACGTGGAATCGGGACATTTATATGCTATAAAGCGGTGAAACAGCTCTCACTAAACAACCACCCACCCCCAACCCCTCCACACACAATACCTACAGCGCACGCCAGCTCTGAGCGCGGGCTCAGATCGCAGGCGTGGCGGAGTCGTGGGTGGAGGCAGACACAGCCACAAGCTAAAGCTCTAAAACCCTGAGTGGGGAACCAGCATAGACGGGTATATGACTGTGGAAGCAGCGCCCTGAGACTTGTAAAGGAACCTCCAGCAGAGGATCAAGCAAGGGGGTATACCAGGGGGCTTGACCTTGGAAAAAACCAGAACTCAGACCTCAGGAGCCAAAAGACCGCGGACAGACCCCGAGCGCGAGGATAAAGCTGAGGAGCTACTGGGCTAATGATGGCTACCCAAACTCAGGAAGTTCAGAAGAGAAAGATTAACAACAAGAAAAAGAAGTCTTTAACACTCGACAACTTTTACACAGAGAAAATCCAGACAACCGAGCAAACAGAGGAGGAGAACAAACAAGCATCCGGACCCTCCTCAAATAAGGAAAACGGGTCACAAGCTATGGAAGAGTTCAAAACTGAGATTCTGAGGAAGATGGAAGAGATCTGGCAAGAAAATAACAGTTTAAAAGGTAGAATCTTGCAATTGGAAAGTGAGGCTCAGAAATCAAATGAACTGATAAGCAAACTGAACACCAGAAATGACCAGACTGAAAAGATCATAGCTGAAAACGAAAAGTTTAGAGCCAAAAACCAGTCCCTAAAGACTAGAATTGAGCAATTAGAAGCTAATGATCTCTCAAGACAACAAGAACAAATAAAACAAAGTCAAAAGACTGAAAAAATAGAAGGAATCATGAAATATCTCAATGAGAGAGTGACAGACCAAGAAAACAGGTCTAGAAGAGACAATTTGAGAATAATTGGTCTTCCAGAAAAACCAGAAATTAATAGAAACCTGGACTCCATACTAAAAGAAATTATTCAGCAAAATTGCCCTGAAGTCCTACAAGAGGGCAATATAGACATTGAAAGGATTCATAGAACACCCACGATATTCGATCCAGATAAGAAAACGGCCAGAAATATAATTGCCAAATTCAAGAGCTTTCAAGCAAAAGAAAAAATCTTACAAGAAGCCAGAAAGAGACAATTCAAATATCAAGGAACACCAATCAGGATCACACAGGATCTGGCAGCCTCCACGCTAAAAGATCATAAGGCTTGGAATACGATATTCAGAAAGGCAAGAGAGCTGGGCCTGCAACCACGGATCAACTACCCATCAAAATTGACTATATATTTCCAGGGGAAAGTATGGGCATTCAACAAAATTGAAGAATTCCAAGTATTTGCACAGAAAAGACCAGGGCTAAATTGAAAGTTTGATATCCAACCACAAAAAGCAAGAGAAACATGAAAAGTTAAATAAGAAACAGAGGGGAAAGAAAGAAAACTTATAATTTTTAAAATTGCCTTTTTAAGGGCCTCAGTGAGATCTAATTATCTGTATTCCTATGTAGAGAAATGTTATGTATAATTCTCTGTAGTGAACTCTATTCACTATTATAGTATTCACTATTATAGTAATCAGAAGAATAATTCACAGGGTGAGGGTGGAACACTAAATAATCTAAGATGACATGGGGGATGGGAAAGAGGGGGTGAATAGCAGGGGAAACCAAGAGAACCTTGAGTGAATAAGAAAAATAGGATATTCTATTACACACAAAGAGGGCATGGGAGGGAGAGGGGACAAATACTACTATAAGAAGGAGAGGAAGAGAGCATAAAGAGGTAATAATCAAACCTTACTCTCAGTGTAATCAACCTGGAGAGGGAAGAGTAGCTATACTATCCATTGGGAAATAAAACTCTTATCTAACCCTTCTGAGAAAGTCAGAAGGGATAAACCAAGGGAAACAGGGAAGTAGGGAGGTCAAAAAAAGGGAGGGGTGAAGGGGGAGGGAATTCATAAGGCCTTTAAAAACAAAAAGGGGGGGAAATAAGAGAGGGGGTAAAAAGGGAAGTTAATCAAGGGAGGGGATAAGGGATAAAGGCTTAATAGCAAACCACTGGTTTAAAAGGAAACAGTATAAGAAAAAGGGGTTAGCAATAGGGGAGGATACGAAAATGTCAGCAAATGCACAACTGATAATTATAACTCTGAATGTGAATGGGATGAACTCACCCATAAAATGGAAGCAAATAGCAGAGTGGATTAAAAACCAAAATCCTACCATATGTTGTCTACAAGAAACACATATGAGGCGGGTGGACATACACAAGTTTAAGGTTCAGGGCTTGAGCAAAATCTTTTGGGCATCAAATGAGAAAAAGAAGGCAGGAGTGGCTATTATGATTTCTGACAAAGCCAAAGTAAAAATAGATATGATTAAAAAAAACAGGGAAGGTCATTACATCCTGATTAAAGGCAGTATAAACAATGAGGAAATAACACTGCTCAATATATAAGCACCAAGTGGTATAGCATCCAAATTCATAAAGGAGAAACTGGCAGAGCTCAAGAAGGAAATAGATAGTAAAGCCATAATAGTGGGAGATATAAATATTCCTTTTTCAGATCTAGATAAATCAAACCGAAAAATAAATAAGAAAGAGGTAAGAGAGGTGAATGAATTCCTAGAAAAACTAGATTTAATTGATATGTGGAGAAAAATAAATAGGACAAAAAGGAATACACCTTCTTTTCAGCTGCACATGGCACATTCACAAAGATTGACCATGCTATAGGGCATAGAATCATTGCAAACAAATGCAAACGAGCAGAAATAATAAATGTAACCTTCTCAGATCATAATGCAATGAAAATAATAATTAATAAGGGCACCTGGACAGGAAAATCAAAAACTAATTGGAAATTAAATAATATGATTCTCCAAAACCAATTTGTCAAAGAAGGAATCATAGAAACAATCAATAATTTCATTGAAGAAAGTGACAATGAATTAATAAATAAGACTAGAAGCTGGTACTTTGAAAAAACAGATAAAATAGACAAAGTACTAGTCAATCTAATAAAAAAAAGGTAAGAAGAAAATCAAATTGACATTATCAAAGATGAAAAGGGAGACCTCACCTCTAATGAAGAGGAAATTAAGACAATCATTAAAAACTATTTTGCCCAATTATATGGCAATAAATATAACAATTTAGGAGATATGGATGAATATTTACAAAAATATAAATTGCCTAAATTAACAGCAGAAGAAATAGAATACCTAAATAATCCCATATCAGAAA
>NC_058130.1:277502876-277537902 GCF_016433145.1 Gracilinanus agilis | reverse complement strand
ATAAACAGACTTGTACGAAAATATTTATAGCTGCGCTTTTTGTGGTGGCAACAAACTGGAAAAGGAGGGTATGTCCTTCAATTGGGGAATGGCTGAACAAACTGTGGTATATGCGGGTGATGGAATACTATTGTGCTAAAAGGAATAATAAACTGGAGGAGTTCCAGGCGAACTGGAGAGACCTCCAGGAACTGATGCATAGAGAAAGGAGCAGAGCCAGAAGAACATTGTACACAGAGACTGATATACTGTGGTAAAATCGAATGTAATGGGCTTCTGTGCCAGCAACAATGCAATGACCCAGGACAGCTCTGAGGGATTTATGGTAAAGAACGCTACCTACATTCAGAGGAAGAACTGCAGGAGAGGAAACATATAAGAAAAGCAACTGCTTGAACGCGTGGGTCGGGGTGGACATGATTGGGGATGTGGACTCGAAACTACCACACCAATGCAACCACCAACAATTTGGAAATAGGTCTTGATCACAAGGACAAAACCAGTGGAAATGTGCGTTGGCCATAGGTGGGGGGAGTGCAGGGGCTGAAGGGGAAAGGAGGAGCATGAATCATGTAACCATGTTAAAAATGATTATTAATAAATGTTTAAATTAAAAAAAAAACAGTTCGTACACATGCAATGAATATCCAAATGTACTTTACCCACATTATATATAGTTCTTAATAGAATCTAGAATCTGAAAAGGTCAAATCAGTTTTATCATAGTGTTGACACATGGTGTGTCCAAATACTTTATGTAATCCTTTATATAAACATATTTATATATAATACTTTATGTAAAATTCATAATTACAAGCCATGATCTTATATTACCTTCTTCCTCTTTTATAGGTTGCTTTATTAATGTATCTAGAGCCTTACTATAGTCTTCCAAGATCCAATATGTCATACTCCGAAGGAAAGGATCATCATGTGTATTCATATTCATTGAACTGTGCTCTCTGACTGAAGAATCGATTCCCAAAACTTTTTTATGCAGTATAGATTTGTATGTTGCAGATGTGTCAAATTCAGATTCATAAAGTCTTGCTATTACTAAAGCCAACTGAACATCATTCAATTTTTCCAGACAAACCTAAAAATAAAGTAATGCTTTGTTACTTCTAAAACTAAACAGATTCTCTCATGTCTAAAAGTACACTAAGTATCAATCTTCTAGAAACTAGAAAGATAAAAGATTTTAAAAATTAAGAATAACACAAACGACTAATTGCTGATGTCTCTCTCTCTGTCTCTATCGGTCTGTCTGTATATTCTATTCTTCTTTTGCCCTCTGAGGCCAAAGGATGATTTTCCTGGCTCTCCTCTTGAGTACTTTGGCAGGAGGAAATATTCATAAATCACAATCTTTGCCCCAAGCCCAACGTGAACTAGAATTTTATATTTTTATTTTTAATTTAGAATATTTTTCCATGGTTATGTGATTCATGATGTTTTACCACTCATCTTCCCTCTTCCCTCCCCCCTCCCTGGAGCTGACCAGCAATTATACCAGGTTATACATGTATCATTATTCAAAACCTATTTCCATTTTATAGAATTTTATATTTTTAAGTAAAATTTTACTACTTCTAAAAATATAAAATCTTTTCTTAGCCCTCTGGCTACATAGGGTCCCACTAAATTTCACCCTTGGGCCATAGTTTTCAGACCCCTGGTCTGAAAGATCCTTCTCTGTCTCCTTTCCTTGCTTTTCTTCCCCTTCCTTAAAAGGAAGTCCTATCCTCAGATATCTTCTCTACTCTCCCAATTCTTTCGGCAATATTACATACTCCCATAGTTTCATTATTAATTCACTATAGATGAATTCCAGTTTGCTACTGATGACCTAAATCCTTCCCTACATCCAGACCCCTTTCTATAATTGCCTTAAGTACATTTCTAACTGGTAATCTCAGTGGTACTTCAAATTCAACACTACCCAAACACCTTATTATCTTTTCCCCAAACCTGAATTTTTCTTCCTTCTGACTTTACAATTTTGGTTAGCAATACCAATGTTCACCAAGTTGTCTACATTTGAAACACTTAGTCCTTTACAATTTATATGCACTGCATTCTATTTATAGAGTATCTAATATATCCATGGTAATTTCTTGTATCCATTTTCCTCTCCTTTATTATTACTATCATTAGCAACTAGTAAATGTACGCCCATCTACTACATTTAAATAGTTCTCCTTACCTTCATTTTCTTTCCCCCACCAAATCTATTCCTCATACTACTGTCAGATTAACCTATCTTATAAAATAATCTAATGACGTCACTTCAGCTAAAAAAAAAAATTCATAGCTCCCTATTGCTTAATACTAAGTTAATATTATTCTAAATTAGAATTTTAACCCCTATGCAATCCTGTGAAAGTTTTATATCCTTTGAATTATATAGTAGCAGCAGGTGTGCAGTAAAGAGGGGTTCAAGAGAGCTAATATTCCCACCTGATACATACTGGCTGTAGAACTCTGGTTAAGTGATATAAACGCTTAGTGCTCTAACCTATTAGTGATCTAATTTTCAGAGAAAGTGTGGACTTACACTCAGAGAAGTTGTTCACTTGAGAGTTCCTTTTATGTGCAAAAATAACAGGGCCAATCCTATGTGTCATAGTAGTATAGTATACCATGTCTTTTTATATTTCAGTCACTATGTACTACCTATTATTCCCTCTACACATCTTCTACTTTCCTGGCCCCACAAGTTTGCTGAGGGTATTATCTTTGTAATGCCTAATATTTTACATTCCTCCCATATAACCTTTCTTCTCATATCAATTAAATTCTTGTCTACATTCTGAAGTCTATTTCAAGTGCTACCTCCTGCATTAAGTCTTCTTCTATTTCTTCTCACATTGTACAGTGCTATTTTTGTAGTTTTCTGACACAAATACCATGTTTTATTTAACATTATAGTAATATGCATAATAATTCAACTTAATAAATTCAACAAACATTTATTAAGCACCCCACTATTCAAGGCATTATGCTATATTGGTCATATTATCTCTATGACCTCAGTGTATGTGTCTCAGCTAACCTTTTTACCACTTTGAATTCTTGGTATAGTGCTTAGCAAAGGCCTATTTGTGGAGACTTTTTATTTCCCTACAGAAATTTTTAATTACAATACTCTCGGTCAAAACATTGGGCATAACATATAACTTGAAAAAATAAAAGTAGTAATTGAAGTAGGACTACAAATAAAAGGTTTTAAAAGCTGTTCCTACCACAAATTATTTTATGATTGTTTATATAAAGAAATACATTCATATATAAATACATTTCACTAATTACCTCAACTGCATCTTTCAGGCAACCAGCCAGAAGAAAAAATGCTGCAGAATGTTCAAATCTTTGTTTGCCTAGCAAAGAAAAAGCATTCTTTAATGCTGCCTTACGCCATCTGTCATCTGCAAAATTATGTCCAAAAAACTGTGTCATCTTGGTATCTTTTTGAGATCTAAAGAACAAAAAAACATGAGGAAATCTGAGAACCAGAACTTTTCTGGGAAATTAGTTCAAGTCTAGAAAATAGTTCCAAAACAAAAAATAGTCAATAATAATTTCTTGCTACCCAATATGCTTTTAAATTTCTTGTACCTCCATTTTTGTACCCACGATGATGGTCAATTTAGTTTGAGGAACTTAGGCAATAAGGGCCTGATGAGTAATATCTTATCAAAAGCAGCCTTGGGAGATATAGTAACTAAATTATTGGTTCTAAGGTTGCTCCAATAGAGTCCTAAGAGTACAACCATTCTGATTGCCCAGAATTTATTACATCTCAAAATGCTCTACGGATAGGTTAAACCTTGTATTTTTTTCTAGTGGATCTAAAAGCAAAACTAAAATATAGGGATCAATCATCATGTTGTAACATTAACCTTGACATTTTTTTAAACAGCTATAGAATATCCTTAAGAAGTCAAGTAGAAAAATGATTCCTTAAAAAATTTCTAAGGGGGCAGCAAGGTGGCTCAATGGATTGAGAGTCAGGCCCAGAGACAGGAGGTCCTGGGTTTTCAAATCTGGCCTCAGACACTTCCTAGGTGTGTGACCCTGGACTAGTCACTTAACCCCCACTGCCTAGCCCTTGCCACTCTTCTGCCTTAGAACCAATACCTAATATTGATTCTAAGACGGAAGGCAAGAGTTTAAGAAAAAAAAATTTCTCCTAAATTAACCCAATGAATGATACTCCTAACAAACCAATGTAATTTCATCTGCTACTTGTAGATTTGTGAAAAATAGGGCCATGTTATTGTATTAATAAAGTTTTGTCAATATGGCCATTGAAAATAAATGTCAATTTCTAAGTGAAAACAAAAAAGTTAATAGCTATTTCCTACCCTAAACATGGCCATAAAACTGTATCAAAGGGGGAAAAATACAATTCCTTCTGTCCTCAGGTACTTCTGTGTTGTAAGACCCTGGGCAAGTCACTTAACCCCAACTGCCCAGCCCTTACTGCTCTTCTGCCTTGGAACTGATACTTATTATAAATTCAAAGACAGGAGGCAAGCGTTAAAAAAAAAACACATAATTTTTGACCCATTACACACTTTACTGTTAAATGCTTCATTTAAAAAAAAATAACACTTTATCATACCTGTATAACCCCCAAATCACAGCCTTCTTCTTCATTGCAAGGTAAAAAATGGCAGCATCTAATGGATCATTCTTTCTATAAAAAGCTGCTTTGGCTACCTGAAATCAGAAATCAGTTTACTACTTCACATAATATTTCATATATAACACTTAGAAAAATGTATTTTCTGAAGAAAACATGTCCTAATGCCATCTATTTTTAGATATGCAATTACTATGCATTTATAGTTTAGTTTATGTAAAGGATAAGATGACAGACAGGATGGGATGGGATGTGTAATAGGATAGGATTTTTCCACCTCAAAGTTTTATCACTTAAATATCAGTCACCACCTGAGTGCTTTAAGACTGATGTAATAAAAAAAAGAAAATTTTATATCAAAAGATCAAAGAAAATAGGAAAATCATGCCTAATAGTACTTAAATGTTTATTAAATTGAACAAGATCTTTTAGAGTGGAGGAGGAAAACAGGAATGAGAAGAGGTGAACAATGGTTAGAGCAACAACTGTTTTTTAAAAGCAGAACTGTTCCTTAACAGTTAGGGAATCTTCTTAGCTTTCTGGTAGCCAAAGCATGAAAGCATGTCCCTAAAGAACAGTTGTCAAAGATTCCACTACATAGAATTCTCACTGTCCTAAAAGTATGTTGAATTTTTTCTATCATTACTTGCCTCAATGAATCCAAAAGAAGTTGTGTTTTATTTTAATTTAACCAGGAATTATTAAATTGCTTTTTTTGCATTTTAGGTCCTTTAGTGACTCACTGTGTTCCAACCTCAAGCCTAAATCATCTGAGTTAGGTCTCGCCCAGAATATTAAAGTATTTATGGTTCTGAAAAGCTTTTGAAAAAGTTTCTATATCAAAATATGTTTACATGATGATAAAAGCAAAGAACAAGGATGTATGATGTATCTATGAATGAAAAAGTACAGCATTCATACTGAAGTTCCTTTATAATCTAATGCATTTGAGGGAAAATATTCTTTTAGAATGTTAAGCCTCTAGGACAATGATGGTGAATCTTTTAGAGAAGGAGTGCCTGGCCCCATGCCACGCCGCCCCCCCCCCCCCCGCCACCACCCCCTTACCCCAGACAGAAGAGGGAGGAAGTGCTCCCATTGGGCTTCTGGGCAGAGAGGCAGATGAAGCTCTCATCTCCACACTGTGAGCTATGCTCCCCTCAAACTAGCGCTTCCCCAACTCCACCACAGGAAATCACCTTCAGCACAGACTCAACAGGCTGCACCTGTGCTGTACCCTCACACAGCATGTGAGCCCCCACCACACCCAGTGCTTTATCCCAAACAAGAGGAAGTGCTCCCATTGGGATGCAGGGCAGGGGGGGGGGGGGGGGGGAAGGAGAAGTGAAGAATGTCCTCAGTGAGGGGGAAGGGAACAGCTCCAACCCGAGCCCCTCTGGCTTTCTAGTAATGAACTTTGGTGGGCAAAAACAGATGTGCCCAGAGAGGACTCTGCGTGGCCTTTTTTTACACATGTGCCAAAGGTTCGCCATCACAGCTCTAGGACATTATTTCTTGTTCCTGTTTGGCACCCTATCCTTGTACCCTTTTAATCTTTTCAACTGGAACTACATAACAATCATTTGTAAATTAAGCCTTAATGCACAGCTCTGGAGTTAATGAGTCCTATCAGTAAATAGTAGACAATCCTCATAAATGTTTTATTCCTTCTTCTGATTTACTGCTTTTGTTACCTGCTCCAATGTTCACTCCCTAACCCAATTGCAATTTCTCTAGGACTGAGGTTGGAGCTTTCTTTCCTGATCTACTCTTTCTTATCATTACAAAACTGAATGCTTGGCTGTGAAATCCAATCCCTATTATAAGGTCTTTATGTAATTAGAGTACATACTCTAACAACATCATAAGCCAACACAGTGTACGTTCTTGCAGATCCTACAAAGCTAGACTAGCATTATCTCAGAGAGGTGAATTTTTTGGTCCTAACCTAAAATTTTACAAGTATTAGAGAGTTTCTGATAAGTGCTAAAGAAGGGAGGCTTCCAAACTGATGAAATTACAACCCCTGGAATGTTTTTTTAATGGGTTCCATCTAGCTATACAAGTTAAACTTTGCTTTCTTAGACTGCTTATGACTATAAAATTTTTCTAACTAGCTTCTTTACAAAAGCAGGCCACTGATTCAAGAGGACTGGGAGAGTATAGATCAGTGGTTCCCAACCTTTTTTGACCTACTGCCCTTTCCAGAAAAAAATATTACTTAGCCCCCTGGAAATTAAATTTTTTTTAATTTTAATAGCAATTAATAGGAAAGATAAATGCACCTGTGGCCATCACCTCTCCCCCCCCCTGGATTGCTGCAGCACCCATCAGGGGGTGGTAGTGCCCACTTTGGGAATCACTGGTATAGATAATCAACACAAAGCTATAGCTATCATGAGAAAAGTAATTCAAAGTTTAAACTCTGTAGACAGAAGATTTAGTATGTGTTCATTTAACATAAACTTTTACATAAATTCAAATCAGCTCTATAAGTGCCAAATCATAGCATTTTTTTAAAGGTACAGATGACTAAAAGTACTTGGTTGTTATTTTTTTTAAATACTTCTGTCTTAAAATCAATTCTAAGACAGAAGAGTGGCAAAGGCTAGGTAATTAGGGTTAAGTGACTTGCCTATTGGCATACAATTATGAAGTCTGAGGCCAGCTTTGAATCCAGATCCTCCCAACTCCAGGCCTGGTGCTCTATCTACTATGCTAACTAACTGCCCTTAATTGGTTGCTTTAATAAAACAACACTGGAGAAATATACATGTATTTCAGCAAAGAACACAGTCCCTTAATGATTCATTTTTATAATAAATTTCTAATATTTACCTTTTCTATGCACTTGCGTAAGACTCGAGTATTTCGAACCCACCACCCTACTCCCATAGCTCTTAGTTCTGACCAGGTGGGATCATCTTTCTGCATAGCAGGCAGCATATTCAATAGCTCTTCTTCTGCTACAGAATGAAATGCCCAGGCAAAATGACTAGTAGAGAGACCTAAGAACAGGAAAAACAAGTAGAATGTTGTTAATTCTCAATGTCAAAAACAAAACTTTCATCTCACAAAGATTTACTGAAGCAAGGAATGAAAACTGGGAGGATCTGGGAAAGTACCTATGAATTCACTGATACTAAGGAACTTTCTTCATAAGTGTGAAAACTCCCTTCATTAGTACAGACTGTCAGCTGCCTGAAACTTTGAGTTTTTGAGAGAATTAGGTTATTAGAGATATTAGGTTAGTGACTTTCCCCAAGTGGTCACCTAGCTAATACTGTCAGGAAGAAGACCTGAACTTCGGGTCATTCCCAACTTCAAAGTTGGTCCTCATATCTATAAGAATTCTTATTGACTAGAAACAAGTCTTGAAGTATATTTCATAAAATTACTCCAGGTTTGTTCATTTAAATATATTCGTAAGTCTATTTAAGTAGCCTGCTACAAAATTACCTTGGTGAAGGAGTTGAGCTCGATAGACAGGTGGAAGGGAAGTTGTAAGAAAAGTATGAAGTCGAACAGCCAAAAGAAATTTTAAGCCACATTCATCAAGAGTTTCTCCACCTATGAAGAAAAAATACACTCTACTTATTTTCACTGGAATAGAGGTAGAAAACAATTCCATTCAGTATGCAACCAGCATAGATAACAAATCTTGAAATGATAATGACTATAACCTATAGGATATCATGTATTTAAGAAAAAGAAATTAAAATGCATTGTTAAATTGAAGAAATAAAGTGACTATTATGAAATAAAGTAAAAATGAAGAGACTTTTCATTATGGAAAATAAGATGTTGCTACTTGGACAATTTTTATATTGTCATGCTTTTTGTAAATATCAAAAAATTTTAACCTTTTCTTCAAGGTATAGACTATTTAAAGTAATTCATAATCATACATGTTTGAGAAGTATCTGGTAAATTCATAAAGCTTTGAACTTGAAGTCAGGGGATGTGATCATGGGCCAATAACCAAATTGCTTTGAGCTTCAGGTTCCTCATTTGTAAAATGAAGATAAAACCCCTCTTTTTTCTAAAGTGTTTACAAACTTTAGTTACAGATTTAGAGTTAATAAAACACTGAAGTGGAAAGTGCAACTGCTATTAACCCTGATTTCAGATATGGAAATTGAGGCTCAAAGAAAATAAATTACTTTCTCATTATCAGATATTAATAAATTTTGAAGCTGTAATTAAAATCTATCTATGATGAATTGTAGTTGAGGGATCTAAAGCTTAAAGTATAAATTAAACATGACTCCACTTACTAAGTATTTGAGATTTCTCATCTATAACAAAATATATGACAAATAAAATGTGAGTGCTTCTATTTATATTTTGACAAAAGTTTAGGAAAACTTGTAGGACTATGTAAAATTTGCCACAGCAAATCAGATAAACCATCCACTAAGACTAATATTCTGCTTCTAGAAGTGGAATGAAAGGTTATTTTTTAGGTCTCCTCATAATTCCTCTGTGAAGTAATGCAAGTAATATTAGACAAAAAAACTAAGGTAACAAAACATTAAGTGAGTTGGCCAAGATTAGACAGTAAAATATATGCCAGAACTAAAATTCTGACTTGGTGACCAGTGTGGTCTTCTTGTTACATCTTCACTAAGAAAAAAATGATGGCATCTAAGTAGGGGTGAATGAAAACAAAGGTCTAAAAATTAATAAAATTTGCATCACTTTAGCGTCAATGCCTTTTCCTGTATTTTCTCAAACTGTTTTGTACAATAAGAACAAGGATTCTAAAGAAGTCATTGATATTATTTCTTCTGCAATATTAAATATGAAATGATTTATGTAACATTTTTATGTATGGGAAGGAGTTTTTTGTTCTTCTTCCTTCTTTAATACCCAGCATCCCAAAAAAAGATGAAAACTGTCCTTCGTGTGATCTTGGGCAAAGCTTCTCTACATCTCGCGTTTCTCTTATATAAAATTAGAGAGTTATCAGATGCCAATCATAATTGTTTCAATTTTGCTCAAAAAAATTTCTGGGACTCTCTTTATCTGAGGATTTTGGTGAAATCTATGACTCCATATCACTTAGATGAGAATTAATGGGTTTTTCAAAATATTTCAAATCAAAATGCTTGCCATAGCAAAATTTGTAGAGAAAGACCTTGCTCAGAAATAGTTAATATCTAAGTTTAAACTATTTTAAGATTTTAAATTAGAAAATACCTAATACTGACAATAGTTGGCATGTGTATAGTTTATCAAGTTTTCCAAGGCTCTTTGCAAATAGTATTTCACTTTTATCCTCACAACAAACCTATGAATTATTGAGATATTGTCCCTGCTTCACCAATGAAGAATTTGAGGCAGACAGAGGTTAAGTTATTTATTTGGTCACTTAACTAGCTGTCATAGAATAAGTTTCTGAGATTATTTTTGGCCTTTCTGACTTACAATTCAGTGTTCTATCTATTGTATCCCCTAAATTCCCTAAACATAAAACACAACTTATTTTTACCTTGGCTTCTGTCTCTGCTTTCACCAATATCCGTACTTGTAGTTGCGATAGTATCTGCTAAAGCCATCAAGGACATCTGTTCCATCCGGTTAAGACCTGGCAAGCTAGAATGAAGTAAATGGCCTGAAAGAACTTGGGCATGTTCAGGACCAAAGTAAGTTGGACTGTATTGAGAAAGATCAATAACCTTGGGCTTTGTATTTTCTTCTTCTGCCTCAAACACATGAATTTCATCAGTAGTTAGTGCCGATATCTGAAAAAGCTCATTGTAACTTTCATCATGTAACTGGCTTATTTTGTTTAAATAATTACAATTACTAGATTTTTCTGAAGAATAAGGGCTATCATCATCTGCAGCAAGTAAGGCATATAAAGGGAGGGGGGGTACTGAATCGATTTCTGTATAGTCTGTATTTTCAGTTTTATTGAATGCTGCAGGGTCTCTTGTGGTACTCCCGCTTGCACTAATGGTAAGAGATCTGAATCGACGTTCAGGATTGGAAACAGTTTCATTCAAAGCCACAACTTCTCCTGCAATGCATTTAACAAGATGGGATAAAATGGCCTTAGCCCTACGCACTTTACCAAGATCCATGAGTTCTATAAGCTGCAAAGGATGATACTGAGGTAAAGTTGGTGAGAGTGCATGAGCTGCTTCAAAAAGACCTGAATCTTCCATGTCCATATCAAGATCAAATGCAGTTTTCTTTCCACAAATTTTCTGTGCAAGACTGGTCATGGATCTAGTTAATGTTTTCTTTGGTGGGTGTAAACCAGACCCTGCTGAATTACCTGGTTTTGTTAAACTTATGATAGAAGGAGTGCTTCCATCATATGAATCTGTGATCACCAGCTCTTGTTTGGAAGGCGGTTGCCACTGGGAATAAACATGCATTTCACAGTCCATTCCTACCACAAGGATGCCATCACGTACCCAAGATAAAGAAACAGGAAAAGGTGGTGATCCTTCTACTGAAGAAACCAAATCGACACACCGAAGTAAAACAAACCTAGACTGAGACAAAACTTTAGTATTCTCCCACAGTGGAAATGCCAAGCCTTCTTTACCAGTTTGTTCCTGAACTCTGCCAGCCAGTTGTCCATACATAAAGAGCTTTGATCCAATTCCTACAGTAAGTATATGAGAACCATCTTCTCTAGACATCCAGTCTAAGTGAACTAAGTGCTTGGTGGATGGCATGATATTTTCTTTATTAGATAAATAAACATCTTGCTTATCGTAGGCCACTAAATTGCTATCGATACTAATACCAGAATCCAACATTGCACTTAATTCTTCTAAATGAATTGTCTGTTCAAGGATCCAAAATGAACCTCCTGTAGACTCACATTCAAAAATACTTACATGCATCATAAAATCTTGAGAAGATCTACCATTAGATGCAGGTTGCTTATAGGCCACAGCTAAACGATTTGTGTGAGCACAACTAACTTCTATTGGTCTGCCAGGAATGGTTACAACACTGCTACTTGGAAGGCCATCCTCAATGAGTAAAGGCCATTCTTCCCAAATGTACTCAAGATCACTTTCTGCAGTATTCTCCGATGTGGCAGTCTCTACAGTGGTTACTCTGCACCTCCAGAATCTCACTTTTTCATCTGAACACGAAGTTGCCAATAAATAGGGTGCACTACATACTGGATATATGGAAGAGGAACTTAGATGTCCTAAAATAAAAACAAATCATTCCTTAGTCAAAGAATAAACAAATCGCTCTGTTTTTACTTTTTACTTTTTCATACTTTCAGAAGAGTACTATTAAAAACATTAAGTGGTACATATAGATGGTTGGGTTTATTTTAAAAATCAATATTTCAACATTATTTTGAAATTTGAAAGTTGAAAAATATATAAATATTTTTTAATAATGTCAAGATTAAATCAGCTCTTTTTTTCCTTTAGGTCAACCCTAGGGCATTTTAAATAATTCTTAAACTAATATTTTGTCCACTATGATCTCTTATCAGTAATATTTTATTTAGAGGATAACAGTTTTTTCAGGGCAAAAAATTTACAGACCTTAGAATTGTACCTTCAAAAAATGAAGAACTCTGCCATTCTTTCTCAAATTTTATCAATTTCACAAAGATTTTTTTGTGCAAAATTCTGATAAAACAGAAAATTTTAAAGCAAAATCTCACCCGCTTATCCAAACCCTCTTCCCAAAAAGATGCACACAAAAAGAGCTCAGTACATTTTCTTTTTTACACTCAAAGCATTTTAAAATTTTTAAATAGGCAATGAATAATTTGCAGTTTATGCTAACATGTAATGACTTTTAAAATCTGCATATTTATTTTGGTGGTTACTAATTTGGGGGGAAGAATTACAAATAAAAGAAAGATTTCTATGCTATTGAAAATGTCTTTAGTAACCCCTTTCCTTTGTCTTATCCAAGAAACAGGAAAGAAGAAGAAACTGAAATGATTAAACTGTGGATTAAACTGTGAAGAATTGATAAGCACCCAATGAGAGACAAAAATGACAATAGTCAATGAAAGAGGGTGAGCTGGAGGATAAACATAACACTTAAGCAGAGAAATATTTATAAGTGGAAGGAAGAAGACAGCTTTGTTTTGTAGTACAGACACATCAATTTGTTTTTTTAAAAAAGACCTTTTCCAGCACAGCTTAAGAACTGATTGCATATATCCCTTAGAAACTTTCCCTTAAAAAGTGTTCTAAGCTTTTTAATTTTTGAGGTATCTGGCAGGACCATACAAAGGGTTTAAAGCACCTAGTCAAGCTATTTATCTTTATTTCTTCTGTTCTTCATAATTTCTTGAAAAATAGTGATTATGTATGAGTATAGAATATTTAACATAAGAATATTTATATATGTGAAGCATTTATGGATTCCAAGGTTTTACTATTTTGGGTTCTTAAGATTCACAAACCTGCTGATGGCTTAACACTGATTATCTCAACGCCTTCTGGTAAATTCAGTTCTTGGCTATATACCATTTTCGAAGAAAGAGTCAATTTACTAGTACTTTGAAGATTTGCTCTGCAAGCTTGAAATTTCTTTGAAAAAGGAGATTGAATCCTTTCTGGAGAAGAAGAATATAACTCTTCTTGTTGCAACACTGCCCCAGACACACTTGCATCTATTTTCTCATCTAAAAGAAAGTTAACATATTAAAAACAGGTATAACATAATTTTACAATATTTTAAAACCAAATAGTTTGCCTAAGAAGAAAATTAATTTCACTTAAGCTATCACATTCTAAATATAATATAAATATAAAAAGAAAACCCCATCAAACTTAATTTGGGCAAGAAAATGAATGTTTTAGAACGCCAACAGAATACTTTGCAAAAAAAATTATATATCTTTAACAAATAAGGTAACCAGATTTGGCTTCCTTTTTATTAACTAAAAATTTATTTTACTCTTTAAAAAAATTACTACTTACCAATTGAGACAGGAATGGATTTTAAGTGCAAATTCCACATATGAAGTAATGAGCAGTTGTCTTGAGTAAACTCTATTACAACTAAGTAGAATTTTTCAGAAAACCCATTAGATTGGTTACCTGTTAATATTCAAAGGTTTTGTTTAGGATAAATTTAGAAAATAAAAGATACATCTTAAATACATAAGTTAAAAATAATTAATACCTAACAATAGAAGGTCAAATTTGTATTTAACATAACTGAAAAAAGGTTTCCAATAAATTTGATAGGACATAAGAAAATTATCAAATTTTCTACTTCCTAAAAAGAATATGAATTCATTGAATTACTTAACATCTCTATAGTGTGCTTGTGTTTCATGAACAGAATTATTAAGTTTTTAAAGGTCAACTAAAAATGTTATTGATTCTACAAAAAACATTTTTAATGCAAATGGATATCATAGCAAAAAAATCAAAAAGTGAGTAATAGCTACAATTTCTAATGCAGTCAGAAATTTTCAAAGGATATGAAGAACAGGAAGTCTATTTTGGCCAGCACATCATTTAAATTGTAATAAGATCTAGACTGCAATTTCCTTTTCAATAAAATTTGTATAAACAAGTTCAAAATAATTGTAAAGACATGCTTCATTTTATATATTCTAAAAGGTTCTTTTCTTTATCACAAAAAATACAACTTAAATTGAACACATATACTCCCCCCAAAAAATCATATATATTCACCCACAGGTGCACTCCATAATCTCTAACATTTCTAGACCAAAATTCCTACTTTAGGAAGCTCCCTCAGCTCTATTACTCTCATCCTCATAACTTAATGGTATCATCATCTAGACTTCTACCATTGGGTCACAGAAGGCACTTGCTCCTTACTAAGAGTGTTCCTTATATTCATGTCATTGGGAAGAAATATTATAATATCCTAGACTTGGAATCCAGAGCACTAGTTTTAAATCATATGTCAGACCCCTAATACAACACAATAACAGGCAAGTTACAAATTCTGAGTCTCACTTTTTCATCTATAAACTAGGATAGTGCTTATATACTACCAACCTCACAAAGTTATTATAAAGACACTGTTTTCTGAATAATAAATCTACATTTGAATGTGAGTTGTTTTGTATCAATTCCAGCACTTTTTATCTCCTCTAGAACATTGCTGGCCAATAGATGGTTTCCTGACACATAAATCTGGATTATCTCCTTAGCCACTGTTTTTTGTGTTTTTTTCCTCACTATCACCTAGAGATATATTTAGGCCTGATAGGCCTTAAATAACTTTTCCATGACCTTTCTGACCTCTTCAGCTATTGTCACATTTCTCTGCTCTTCTATACTATTAAACTTGAAGAAATGATTATACTTAAGGAATCATTTGCTACAATCTACTCTTTCCCTAAAACCAAGAAAGAAAGTTCTACATCAATCTTTCTTCTGAAAATATTTTCTCAAATGTCAAAAAAGATTCCTAATAATGTTATCGGTTTTTATCTAGATTGATTTATTGATTTTAAAAAAATAAATTTTTAGGGAGAGCTACATGGCTCAGGGAATAGAAAGCAAGGTCTGGAGAAGGGAGGTCCTGGGTCAAATATGGCCTCAAACACTTTCTAACTTTGTGACCCCAGAGCAAGTCACTTAACCCCAATTGCCTAAGCCTTGCCACTCTTCTTCTTTGGAACCAATATTTAGAATCAATTCTAAAACAGAAGGTAAGGGCTTTTAAATAAATAAATATTTGCCTCTATATGCCAGGCACAATGTCAGGTACTAGAGATATAAAATTTTTTTCTAGGTTCCTACTCTCAAAAAAAGTTTGCATTTTATTAAAGGAAAAGCAACCTGAAGGTAGACAGGAAAATACAAAGTAATTTGAAGAGGAAAATATTACCAACAAGGGGCACTATGATAAGTCTATAACTTTTGAAACCTTTTGGAGCTTAGTTTCTGATTCTACTGTGTCAATACCCACCCTACTTGCAAGGAATACAACATAGAAAAATTTAGATAATACACAGTTTAAGTTGCATAAATATTAATAAAAAGACTAAATTTAAATTAGACTGATGTTTTATAGTAATATGCACTTTGCTTAGTTTCACCCATATTGATTTTTTACAGATCTATATTTTACCATGTTTCTCAATACTAAAATAAATCTATAATCTCATCAATTAGGGATTTCCCTTTTATGAAAAAGGCTGAACTTCAGTCATGCTTGTAGATCATGTACAAAAGTTTCATTCAGGGGGTCCACTCAATATGCTTAAGTCCCTCCTTGCTTCCTTCCACGACAATACCAACGAGGCATTTTCACTGTCTCCTTGTGAACCCTAGTTCTTGCCAGCCAATATCCTCTTACTCTTTAGTTCATCAGAGGCAGTAGAGTCATAATCTCATTTTACATTGAAGAGTAGGGCCTTTGCTCTCACTAGAAGCTTGGAATCAGGAAAAGAGATTACTGTGTCTGTATCCTACATATGCATATTGTTGGATAACTCTTTAGTGTGTCCATCCAAATAAATGCTGGAATCTAGGCAAGAAACATTCTGCATTCACTTGGTCTTTCTTTCTTGGATGAATACACAAGGCAGATACTTTTCAGTGATTATAGCTCTTTCAGGAATTTCTGGGATGATATGGGTCTTGAGGCAATCAGGACAATGGCATGTGCAAATGCAAGGACATCTGGAAAATGTCACCATCTATAAGGAATCCTTTCTCAACCTGAACTATCCCCTGGATCTCTTCCACAATAGTGTGAATACTTTATCAAACATAATGATGTTTGCTCTAAGAAGGTCACAGAACAGGCAACTTTTCATTGTTTCATCTTCTAAAGAATCTTAAATATTTTTGATGTATGGGTGGTAGACATCTTGCTATAAAAAAATACTGTGTGGCAGCATTTTTTCTACCAAATCAGTTTGGGGAGGATTTAGGCAGTAGTGGTAATAAAAGTTAAAGGATGAAATTTTATATTCTCTGTAGCTTTCAACTAATTTTGAAGACTACTTATTTCTTACTAATATCTGTATCAAGTTTGGTTTTGATTAATGTACAGACTTTCTGTAGTCAGTAACAACAATATTATAATAATGATCAACTGGGAAAGACTTTAGTTACCCTAATCAATACAATAATCCATGGCAATTTCAAAGGATTTGTGAAAAATGATATCTACCACTATAAAAAAGAAATGACGAACTCTGAGTGCAAACTGAAGCATACTTTTTTCACTTTCTTTTTCTTTTGCAATGTGGCTAATATGGAAATGTTTTGTATTACTTCACATGTACAATAGGTATCATACTGCTTGTCTTCTCAATAAGTATGGGAGTGAATGTTAAGATTTTGTGTAGAAATGAGAGTAGATACACATATTGACAGCAGGTAGTAAAATTATCGAGTTTTTTTTAGCAATAAGGTTTGATTTTTTTTTCCCCCAAATACATTTGGCATCTTTCTCTCCTTCAGATTCCTTGTATATTTAGTTCCTCAATGTCCTCAAAATATCTATGTATCTACATATGTTCACACATATGTATCTTTATGTTTATATACATATACACATTCCCAGCTTCTCATATTCTCAGATACCATTGTTATAATCCAAATATGGTTATAGTTCTACTATTCTTGATAAATAAAAAGTTGCCTATTTTTAAAAAATCTTTTCCATTTTTCTTCTCTTTATAGCCCTTCCATTTTCATCATCAAATGCCCATTAGATGACTTTGGTTAGTTGGATATAATGCTAAGCTTTCTTTACACTGGTTTGTCTGTTATTTTTGGCTTTATAAGATGATGTTGCACATTTGCACATTATCCTTCTAAGATTTTACAGAACAGCTTATATTCTAACCCAGTGCTGCTATCACTTTCATTTTCCCCTCCTTCCCTAGATGTCCTCTAGGACTCCATGATTTCCAGAAACTCACTACGGCATCCCCTATTCTCCTCAAAATCACTCACTCCTTCCTCTGACCAGAGATGGTATAAGGTGGACCTCCTCCTCTTCTCTGATTCTGCTATTTAAGAAGAGCTCTCATGGAATTCACCCCATTATTTTCCATGCAGCTAATTTCCTGGACTTTGTGATCTCCAGAAATTCACCATTCTGCAAGATGAAATCAGCTCTGAAACTTTTACCTCATTTCTTTCCCAGATGCAGAACTTCATCATGTTCCTTCACTAGGTAACCTCCCTCCCTCCTCCTGATTTTCATCTAAGTATTGACTTCTTCCATTAGAGCTTCTTGAAGGCAAGGACTATCTTATCCCTTTCCTTGTATCCCCCAAGGCTTAGCACAATGCCTGACACATAGTAGGCATAAATGGATATTGACTCAAAGTCATCAATTATCAAGTAAGTCAGATGTTGGCTGACTTAGGTATTTGGGGATCCTCTAGTCTCTTTGTTCTGGCAGTTAATTCATATTGGTTGCACCTCTAAAGGAAGCCCCTATTTCAAATTTTATATTATCTAAATTGGTCTATATGATGTTCCATGCAAATAGGCACTTAAATGATTTTTACGATAAAGAAGTATCATTTTTTAGTATGTTTTCCTAACAGAACATTTCAGAATTAACAGAACCTTAGTTTCTTTCATATTTGATTCCCTTTCATTATATCGAATCTAAATTTGTCTCTCTATAACTTCCATTCACTATTATTTGGTCCTTTATAACAACAAGTTGAACAAATCTAATCCCTCTCTTTCATAGAGTATCCCTTCAAAATTTTGAAGAGAGCTTATCCCATGTTGCTTCTACATCTTTTCCAAGCTAAACAAACAGATCCCTGATTCTTTCAAACAATCATTAATTCTTTCAACCATCATTAAGTGCATCAGTCTCTCACTATCCTGGTGTTCAATCTCTGAGCAATGTCCTTCTTAAAGCTAAGAACCCCAAGGTTAACAGATTTCCTCCAGATGCAGTATCATTTCCCTTTATCTGGCAACTGTAGTTCTCTCTCAGTATAAGACTGGAGTCAAGTAAAACTCATATTAAGTCTTTTCTATATGAACTGCTGTCTAGTCCCACTTTCCCTAAGCAGGTGATTCTTTGAATCCAGATAAAAGATTTTATATTAAATGTATATTAAATTCTACTGAAATACATCTTTAAAACAAACCACTCTTATAATCAATACTAAGTATCACTACCAAGGCAGAAGAGTAGTATGGTCTAAGCATCTGGATTCACCTGGGTTAATAACTTATCCGAGGTCACTTAGGAAATGTCTGAGACTGGATCTGAACCCAAGACCTGGATCTCCTAGATTGGTGTTCTCTCTACTGAGCTGCCTAGCTGGCCCAAAATGCACCTTAACTATATTTGGTCTGCCACTCACTCTAGTTGAACAAGATCTTTTTGCCTCTTGATTCATCACCCATTTTGTTACTTATTATCCCTCTCTTTTTCATGCTCTTTGTAAATTTGATTAAAAATGGTATCTTTGCTTTCATACAAGTCACTGGCAAAAACGTTCGACCACATATGGTCAAGACACTACACATGTATGTGCATGCATGCACACATACACATGCACATGTGCATACATTATCCTGAAATGAATTTAAAGGATATTTAAATTATCTTTATAATTTTACTTATGAAATTTTTTTCTTTACCAGAATCAGATAAAATGCTGCCCTTTCCCAGACTTTTCTTCTCCAGGCTGTTCAAAATGAAGTCTTCTTGAAAAACATGAAGTAGCTGTGTTTTTCTGCCACGCTGAAGTATATAAATAAGTAACAATATAAGTTGTCATGTAAGTCATTTACCTAAATTGTAGTCAGAAAAAAAAAAGTAAACTTACAAGTTCAGTAATGGGATCTAATTCAATAATGCATCCTGGTCTTGCTGTTGATTGTTGACTCACAATGTTAAACACCTCGCCAACATATTTCTGTTTTAAAAAAATTTATATTTTCTTAACTTCATTGCACAGTTCATTGGAATTATCAATATTTATAAAAAATAATCTGTTAACAGGGGCAAAAAATCCTATTTTCTTTAGTTTTGTAGGTAGTCAACTAACAAACTTGTAAAGTTCCTTCCAAGATTCTAGTCTTCAGCAAGAAGAGTTCACAAGCACAACATGGCATATTAAAATCAAGTAATTAAGGATGCTTATTAGTTCTATTGAGGGAAAATTATTTCATACGCCTAGTATATAAATCTGACTTAACAACAAAAAAAAAGTTCCTAACACCAATCAGTGTTTGTGAATTATAGTCGACCTCTGAAAATGAATTGAACTTTAAACTCTAATTGTGAAATATGGTAGACCTTTTAGAAACCTGTTGAAGTTATATACTTCTTTCCTAGCAAAAAAGATTTTTTTTATTTCTGGGTTAAAGGCAGCCAAGTGTAGCAGAGAACTTAGTCAGGAAGTCTTGCAGTTCAAGCCATATTTCTAACACATAGTAGATCTATGTAAAAGAGCAAATAATACTTAATTTTTTTTTTAAACCCTTACCTTCTGTCTTGGAACCAATAGCAGAAGAATGGTAAAGGTAGGCAATGGGGGTTAAGTGACTTGCTCAGGGTCACACAGCTAGGAAGTATCTGAGGGAAGATTTGAACCCAGGATCTCCCATCTCTGGGACTGGCTCTCAATCCACTGAGCCACCCAACTGCCCCCAGTATTTGATTTCTTAATGTCTTAGAGGCAACTCTAAAACTACAAGATGCAGCAGAATTCCTGTTCTGCCTTGGTAAAAAGTCTCCATGATAGAAACTGCTTATAATAATAAAATCCCAAGTAAGATGAAAAAATAAAGATTATTTTAAAGATGGTATAGAAAGGGAAAAGGAGGACACAAAAGAGCATGACAACCAAAAATTTATTTTATGAGGAACCAAGTATTTTTATGGTACATTCTATGAATATCATCCTAAGAGACTATATATCATATGTAAAATATCAATATAAAAATAGCTACTTAATGAGTTAATAAACATCAAGTAAGCATTTACAGTACACTAGGCATTAGTAGATACATGGTCATAGATAAGTAAATCCAGGATATATACAAAATAAATACAAAGAGATTTTCAGATTAAGTAGAATAAAAACTAGATTTTAAAAAGCCTTAAAGTAAGCATGTTATATCTAATCATTTTTAATTTCTATACATAATTGAAATTAAAAATTCAAATAGGTTTACAAAACAAAATTTATTTTCTTCTATGTTCCAAGTATTTATTACATAAAAAACATGTTATTTTTATAATTTTAATTTCTGCATCTAATAATTTTAGATTAAAAATCAAATAGGTTTTATAAGATTTACATATGATCATTTCACTTACAGAAATTTCAGGGTTGGATAACTCATATAAAAGTTTTTTGGCATCAGTGACGGCTTCGTATAATCTCAAATATTGTCCATCACTTGCCACAAAGCAAGCACTAGGAGAGTTGCAATAAGCACCTAAAAAGATTGAACATTTCAAATTTAGCAATTTAAAGACAGCATTTGCATTCTTCATCATCTTGAATAAAAATGAAAACAACATGATGCTTACCTAGACAGTAACTAGGTATGAGGGTAGGTAGCCATGCCACATTGGAAAAGGCCGAAACATGAAGAGAATTAATCCTTGCAAGTTCTGAAACACCTCCAGAAAAAGACAATGGCCCAACTGGATCAACCCTCCAAAGAATAAGTTCACTATAAACTGCGTTTGGATCCTGGAATGTTCTATCTACAGAACTTCTACTATGTTCTCCTAATAAAGTTTCCTCAGAGTTTAAAGCATCATAAGATTGTTTCAGATTGTCAGTGTCTGGTGTCCGTAATGCATTATGATGGGATGTTGTTAGTAGCAATGGTAATACTGAATGGCAAGCTAAGTCATTAAGGTGAAAGCGATGACCACAATATCTAGATTTATGGGAAATACTGAGCACTGTAGAAAAAGCAGATTCCTCTGCAAAGCTGACTAACCACTGGTTCAAAGATCCATCTGCATGCTTTGAAATCATCATTACATTAGGAGTAAAGATACTTAATTTTAAACTATTAGTTGATTTACTGTGACCAGAAGAGATGAGCATCGATGTAGAACGTGTGAGGCCAGAGGGTTTTTGTTTGCCTTGCTGAATAGCTAGGTCAACGTTCTTAGTACAAGCATACATCACTATGCTTCTGCACAGAGAATTTGCATCACCCGTAGGGAAAGCTACTGGAATTCTGGAAACAAATGATACCTAGATTTAAAAAAAATACACATTATAATATATAAAGGAATAAAAAGTAGAACTACAGATAAGTAACATTAAAAAACAAAGTAGCATCCCAGCTGAGATGAAAAACAGTACCTGCACCTGGCGAAACATACCAGGCTGGTATTCATCCAGCCAATCCACATGCCAAACCAGCAAAGAACCATCCACGGGATGAATACTGAAAAGCATGTCAGCATTTTTACTCCATTCAGACAGAAGCACTTCAATCTGATGATCAATAATAGCAGATGGTAAGGGGACACAGCCTGAACTGAGTATATTTTTCTCACTACTCAACTCCCTCTTTTCAGGAATTACTTTCAGATCATCACCACCATCATCTGTTTCTGGTAGAAAAAAGTGCTAATTAGTTAAGTAAATGTAATTAAGTAATAAATTAAAGAAGAATCACTAGAAAGGCAATAAAGTTTAAATTAGCATCTAGGTTTCAAAAACAAAAAACTTAAAAAAGGAAACATTTACTTTAGGAATATATAGAGCACTCTAGGACACTCCTATAAAATATTTTAAAGCTTCATTAATAATTTTACCATTTTAGAGTTATATCATTAGTTCTAAAAATAATATTTCTAAGACTGCCAAATTATAACCACTAGTCTTGACCCAAATTTAACCTTCCAAGAAAGGATGTTAACATGAAATCTACAGCCTTTTCAGATATTAAAGCAATCTGATGGAAAGTGAATGAATGTGTAATTTCATTTCAGTTGCTATACAGATTCACTAAAAGTGAATAACAAATGACATCTTGTTATTCTAATAAATTAATTAATACTTATGTTCTTCAATTACAATTACTATTTCATCTATTCCTCTGCAAAGAGAAGTGGTGATTTTTCAAAAAACAAGTTTTTAAAATTCAAAATCAACATACTTAATATAGCAAGAACTTAAGAAAATCTTCAAAATTTCAATGTTATGGTTAAGTCTTGTTAAAATTTTTCTGAACCTAGGCAAGCAGTTAAGGAGTTTTTTTTTTTTAAATAAATTTTTATTGATGTCAAGGACATTTCTAAATATATCTACAATTTCTAGGGGCAGCTCAGCGGATTGAGAGTCAGACCTAGAGATGGGAGGTCCTAGGTTCAAATCTGGCCTCAGATACTTCCTAGCTGTGTGACCCTGGGCAAGTCACTTAACCCCCATTGCCTAGCCCTTACTGCTCTGCTGCCTTAGAATCAATGCTGATTCTAAGACAGAAAGTAAGGATTTTTAAAAATACGTCTATTTCTAAATAAGAATATTTTTAAAAATGCATCTGTAATAATTAGATGCACCATGGTTTCTGAATTTACCACAACATGCACATTATATTATAACTTTTTTATAGAAACATTAATACAATTCAAGTCAACAAATTCTTATAAAGTATAAGAAGGCATTGTGCTAGGTGCTAAGTATGTAAAGTGTTATGAGGAAATTAGGATTTAAAGTAAGGAGCATAAGGTAGCAGCCAGAGATGTCAGGCAAGACTTGGAAATTCCAATCATGGAACAGTGGACAGAAGGACAGCTTTTTCCTGAGTGACTGTGTGGCTAATGGCAGTTGGGTTGGTTGGCTTAACTATTTAAGTAAAGAGCCTGGGAAAAGTGGATTGTCTCCAGCAAGAAACATCTATCCAGTGACAGAAGATAAAGTTGAGCATAGAAAGTAAGATCCGCATGGCGGACATGCAGATGACTTCATCTCCTTGACTTGACCTACCCTGTGGATTAACTGCTGTGATACCTGAGTTCCTGTGAAAGCTGTGATCATCTGTGCAGCTGAAGTGGACTCTTCAATGAGAAATCTCTTTCCCCTTCTGACCAGCCAGGCTTGTCCTGACTGACTGCTTTATGTTAGTGTAGTTATGTTCCACCTTTCAACCCTTGAGTTTTGACAGTTAACTGACAAACTGCCATTCCCCAACTCTCACATCCCTTACTTGTTATTCTGTGTTTTCTTGCTTTACTTGTCAGTCCTTCCCTTTGTGAGGTGTGGAAGTGTCCCCAGTTTGTCTGGCACCCAGTTATTCCCCTATCCTCCTTTTTATTTTTTTTCAAAAGACAGAAATTAAAAATAATGCTTATCCTCAAGAAGTTTGCACTCCATTGGGAGATATAATTTGTAAACAAATAAGTAACACAAGATGATTTGAGGAGACAGAATATTAACAACAGAAAGGATTAAAGATTTCACATAGGAGGTAGCAACTGAGATGATCCTTGAAGAAAGCTAAAGATTCTAATAAGCAGAGCTTAAATGAGATTAAAGTATATTCTAAATTCATTTTCCATCAGGTCTGCTAGGTTTACTCTCCAGGAATATCATGTCTCATCCCAAGCTGATCACCTAAAATCTCATCACCATACACACTCACTCAGTTTTTGATACTCAACAGTTTCTTGGTTCCCTTTCTGAAAGCAGGTGCTGGCTTTCCTTTTTTTTATCTGTTTTGCTGATTTAATTAAGTATAGCCTCTAAGACAGTCTTGTAGTAGGTAATAATGTGAAGATTCGGGTTAGGGAAATAGCAAGTAAACTACATAGGCCAGAACAAAAAAAAAATGAATAATGATAAATAAGTCTGATAAAATAGGCTTACCCAGGCTATACATGTGAAGAGTAAATGTCATGCTGATGAGTTTATTTTGTCCTAGAAATAATAGGGAATTTCTGAATACTTTCAAAAGGGTACATGGTGATTACTGATATCATGATGACATGGTATACACCAGCATGTCAAAACCCCTTCTCCTTGCTAAAGTCAATCTCTCCACATTGACCCAGATCTTCCCTCCTAAACTCCCCAGCAGATTTCCTTCTTCTTCTTTTTTTTTTTTAAAACCCTTACCTTCTGTCTTAGAATCAATACAGTGTATTGGCTCCAAGGCAGAAGAGTGGTATGGGTAGGCAATGGGGGTCAAGTGACTTTCCCAGGGACACACAGCTAGGGAGTGTATGAGGCCAGATTTGAACGTAGGGCCTCCCATCTCGAGGCCTAGCTCTCAATCCACTGAGCTACCCTGCTGCCCCCAGGTTTCCTTATTCTTAAAAAAGACTTTCACCAAAATCTACTAACCCTTAAAGCTATCCATCATTCTATGTCTCACCTACCTTTCTTACTGAAACTCCAAGAAAAAAATATCTATAACAATTGCCTCCCTTTCTCCTCTCACTAATTCCTGAAACTTCTGCAACTTTTTCAACTGAAGTTTTTTTCTATAGAGTTACCAATGATCTTTTAATTTCCAGACATTTTTTTTTCCTTAACTTTTCTGCTATGCTGTTGGCTTGCCCTTTCCCCTTGGATTCCTTCTTCTCTCTGACCTTGCATGAGACTATAGTTACCTGATTCTCTTTTTACCTAATTGCCTAGTCTTCAGTCTTCTTTGCCAGTTCATCACCCATATTTAAAACCCCCTAACTATGTGTGCTCTGACCTAGGTGCTCTATTCTTTTCTCTTTATGTTGTCGAGGTCATCTCATGTAATACTAACTTAATTATTACACCTAAGGAGATACTTCAGATATTTACATCTCTAGCCTCAGCCTCTCCCCTGAGTTTCAGTTCCTCATCATCTATACCTATGTAACATTTCAAATTAGACATCCTGAAGACATATCAAATTCAACATGTCCAAGACAGCACTCATTATTTTTCCCCTGAATCTTCTTCTCCTCCAAACTTCTCAATTTCTATCAAAGACACCATTATTCATCCAGTCTCTTAGCTTCTAATATCTACATTATCCTTGAATCCTCCTCAATCCACATATCCAAACAATCACCAAATCTTGCTTGTTTCTATCATCACAAATCCCTCTACTCAGTCACAACCTTAGTTTAGAAAAGGTCTCATTACCGTTATTTAGATTATTGTAAGAGCCATCTAAATTGATCTCCCTGCCTTAAAACCTCACTGAACCCAGCTGATCATACACAACCAAGCCAAAGTGATTTTAGCTTACTTCCCTTTCTTACTCAAAATCCTAGGATTAAATAAAAACTCTACTGTTTAACTCTTAAAGCCCTTTACAACGCTGGCCCCAACCAACCAGCTTCATTGTATACTCCTTCAATGCCATGGAATCTAGCCAAACTGACTGCTTCTGTTTCTCATTAATATATTCTTTTGTCTCCATATCATTGTACTAACTTTCTTCTTTGCCTGGAATAAAGTCCCTTCTCACTTCCACCTCAGAGAATCCCTCTCTTCTTTCAAGTCTCAGCTCAAAGACTACTTTATATGTCTTTTCTGATCTACCTTCACCAAAGTTGCTAATAACCTCCCTACCTTGTTTCTATTTATGTTAATTCTCTTTATATTTATTTTGCATTTACCTATGTAAATTATTGTTATCTCCTCCCTTAGGACATAAGCTCCTAGAGAGTACGATATTTTCATTCTTTATATTTGTATTCCTTATGTCTGATAAATAGATTATCTGGCACATAAGAAGCACTTAATAAGTGCTGATTGATTGTAGTTATATGATCAAACTTGAGCTTAAAAAGATCTAGCAGCTGAACAGAAGATGGCTTGGAAAGGAAAGAAACTGGAATCAGGAAGACCAATGAGGAGGCAATTTCTATTGTTTGGCAAGAGGTAAGAAGAGCCTGATTCAGGGGAATGTGACCAGGTGAGTGAAGAGGAGTAGATGAATGTGAATAATTGTGATACAGAATCAATGAAATCTGGCAACTGAATGAATATGGAACTTAAAGATACAGATCAAGGAGGACTTGAAGACAGTAAGTATAGTGATCTACTAAAGAGACAGATAAGTTTACAGGAAGGATATAGTTAGGAAGAAAAACAAATTCTGTTTGGCTACGTTGAATGAGGAGAAAATTGGATATCTAAGTAGTGATGAGTAATAATGACATGAGACGAAAGTTCAGGATTAGATATATAGAATTGAGAACTAAGTATCATTTACACCAAGGGTAATTGAATCTTTGGAAATTAAGATCACAAAGAAAGGGTGGAGAGATGATGAGAAATTTCAGGACAAAACCATGAAAGACATCCACAGCTGTGAACAAGGACTGGCATAAATAGTTTGGTCAGAGAAGCAAGAAAGGATAGTTACACAGGAACAAAATGAGGAAGTAGTATCAAACTAGTAAACTGGAGGAGAAAGTGGTCAACAGTATTCTAAGGTAAAGAGAGGTCAAGAAGGATAAGAAATGAAAGAAAGCCATAGAAATTATGCCAGGTACACACTGATTATTAAGCTAATTTTTTAGGGCATTAAAACAGATTATAAATATAAAAATAGTGGAGAAATTGATTTTTTTTTGAGAAGGATGAAAATTCCAGTTTCTATTTTCTTGAAGGCAAAATCTATCTTATAATTCTTTGTATTTCATATAATATCCTATACAGCACCTTGAGATATAGTAGCATATGAATATATAATTCCTTAGGTTTCAAAAATGCATATATATGTATTGAAGAACAACTTGATTTGCATTGATCTATTTTAGATATTCTTTTTTTTTATAAACCATTACCTTCATCAGATTTTCCATCCATCTGATTAGATTCTTCCACACTGACATCTGAAGGTGGTTGTTCAAAACTCTTTCGAAGCTGCTGTAAAAAGACTTCCATGGATAAAGTAAAATGCAATTCTTTATTGTTGAGCCAGTGTACAACAAAAGGCCCACTCTTTTCTTCATTTTCACCAAGACTGAGAGATGTAATAGAAGGAAGTAAAGGAATGTCTAAAAAAGCAAAAATGGCAAAAATTAATTATTTGCTACCTGATCACATAAAACAATTAGGCTTCATACTTTTGTCATTAATTGTTATATAAAGACTTGTTAAAGGTTTAAAATAAATGTAACATACATACAGGCCACTCCACACATTCTGCCACAATCTATAATTAGCAGTTAGATAAGTGGTTATTTTAATATGTCTACAATAGAAAAGTTAAAATCACACAACCAACTTTATCTTGTCTAATTTATGATACATTTTATTTCTCAGACAAGTCATCTGAAAGATATGACATGTTTAACAACCTCATATGAATTAAGACAATTGGTATGATTAAAGAGTATATTTAGATATTTTCAGATAAGAGTTGTGCAGGTGGAAAATTTGCCACACCTGAGCTACAATCCCAGAATCCTTTTAAGTACATCCTCACTTGACGTACAGGGGCTTGGGAAATAAATTTGGCTGAGATCCATGCTGTGGGGCTCTTTTTGGGCTTTGCTTTGGTTAAAGTATGGCAGGTGTAGGTCTCTGGCTCTGTGCTCTGCTCACTTGACTGAAGGAATCCCTCTCCCTCTCATTTTTGTTATTAAATCTTTTAATTTAAAATTATCTGGAGTATCTCATTCATTTTTACTCCTACAGAGTTCAAGAAATTATAAAAATATCCAAAGCAAATGTTATCTACCCTACTATGCAAAATTGTAATTTTGCAATCTCAAAGAGATTTGAGTTAATAGGTAATGATTTATTTGATGGCATTCAAACATTTTTCTTCAGAGCAGTTAATGTTAGAGGGGTTACAGGAATATAGGCACACTCTTAGAGCAGGGAAATGATCTAACCATAGTGCAAAATAATCTGGAATTATGCAAGTAAAGTAACTAAAATATTAAGAACTGTTTTCCTAGAACTCCTAATGTTAGGCATATACATACCCCAAAGAAGTTAAAAATAGGAAGATAGTTCTCATCTATACCAAAATATTTAAAGCAGCCTTTTCTGTGGCAGCAAAGAAGTAGCTGCCCATCCACTAAGTAGGACTGACTAAAACCTAGTGATTATATGAATGCCACAGAATATGAATTTGAAGAAACAAATATAACATATTAAAATTATATAAACTGACAAAAATAAAGTTAAGAATAAGGAATGCAATATGCATAGTAACTAAAAGTAAATGAAAAGAACACCAACAAAACAAAATTAAATGAGTAATTACAATGGCCAAATTTGTTCCAGAAGACAACAAGAGAAAATCCACCTACTACTTTTGGTTGGAGAAGACAGGAGGGTTGTGGGCATGAAACACTGTACATGCCAATAGCCACAGGTTATTTTATTTTTTTTTTTTGCTAATATGCTTCCTTTTCCTTTCCTTTTCTGCTACAAGGATGTCTTATTGGGGAGAGGATGGGAAATGATATATAAAAAATGTAAATGATATAAAAACTAAAGATTATAAATTTAAAAAAAGTCCTGGAGAGAAGACACTTCAAATCAAAAAATGTCCCTGGTTACTTGAGAGCCAATTGGTAGTTTGTGCTCCAAATCTGACTTGGAATACCATACTCCCTACTACATTTCTATATTTGATTTTGATTTTTTGAAAGTAGCATGACTAATAAAACTTGAATTTTAAAAACATCTTCCTTTAGTCCATTCAATGCTGAACTTCTTTAAAGACATGATTGCCTTCTGTTTATTCTTTAATAAATCAAAAGCTATTTCTTCTATAAAATTCTACTCTACTGACTCATCTGGTCATCTTATTTTTACAAAGGTAAATATACATTCCTTTATTTAACTCATCTCAGTGTACAGGTCACACTGGGTTCTTCACAATTTATATTAACAGAATATATGGATTCTGGAAGTTTCTATTTGGCCTAGCACAAACAATGGGAGATTTGAATTTGAAGACCTATGTTCAAATCTTGGCTTTGTCACTTATACTTCTGCAAGTCATGTAATCACTGAGCTTCAGTTTCTTCATCTGAAGAATGAGAAGGTTGCTTTAAATTATTTCTGATCTAAATCTGTGATCCTACATATCAAATTCTGTCTCACCAACAGACTATTCCTATTTTCTGATGAACAGCCTTACTACACATCAAAAGTCTCATTACCAGTGGACTAACCAAATGGTAATGTATTATTTCATCATGGCAAACCTATGAAGCAAAAGAAAATGTAAAATGTTCCTTGGTCCTGTAGTCACATTCTAATGGTGCAGTATCCTCTACTGGGGCAGAGTGGTGGAAAGGGAAATTTTTCATATTAACTTTGCTACTAGTACCTATATGTGAGCTCCTTGTCTAATAATCAATGGACACATTACTGAAGGAATTGAGTCATATTAATCTTCTCACTATGAAGGAAACCGTAAGACAGAAGAAACTATGGTTAAATAGAAAGATGACTCATAGGAGAGCTATCCTCTCATCTTTAAAATTACAAAAAAAAAATTCACATATTGCCATCATTTAATCCTAGCTAAAATCTTGGGAAAAGTTGTATATGCTCATTAATTTTACTTCCTCTACTGTCACTCCTATGTACAATACAGTATTAGATCTTATTACTGATTGAAAACTGCCCTCTTCAAAGTTACTAATACTTTAATTGCCAAATCTGATGGCCATTTCTCAGTACTCAAACTTCTTGACCTCTGTATAGTATTTGACACTGTCAACTACCCTCTCTGCCTACATATTATCTCCTTTCTGGGGTTTTATAACACTGTTCTCTCTTGGTTCTCCTACTATGTCTGACCATTATTCATTAACTTGCACTAACTTGTGGTATACTCTAAACCTTTCACCAGCTCAAATTAATTCTGAATAATGTTCTATGTGTGACCCTGGTAAGTCAATTACACTCTAAATCTTCGTGTTTTTTTTTTTTCATTTGTTCCATGAAAAAGGTGGACTTAATGACTTCTAAGATCCTTTATAATTATAAATCTGCGATCATACAAACTAAGTTGATGATACTCAGGCCTAATTAATTAGCTCTACAATTGTTGCTGTTCTCCTAATATTAGATCCAATAGACACCATCAACTATCTATTGGATATTTCAAATTTGATGTCCCATAGTTATCTCTCCTCCAAAATCCAAACCTCTTCTGAACTTCCCAATTTTTATCAAAAGTAAGTACTACCATCTTTCAAGCTCCAGGTCATTTTCAACTCCTTGCTCTTCCTCTTATCATGTATCCATTTAGTTGCCAGATCTTGCCATTTTCACCTTAATAACACTTCTCTGTATTCATGCAGCCACCATCCTAGTTCATGCCCTCATCATTACTTACCTATACTACTCTAAAAGACTACTAATTGGTCTCCCTTCTTCAAGTCTTTCCCTTCTCCTATCTGCCATAGTGACTTTTCTAAAGCATAAGTCTGACAGTGTTACTCCTAATATATTACAATGGCTCTCCGTCAACCAGGGATTTTTAACTTGCTAAATGAATACTAATGATGTATCAGATACTATGCCAAGCACAGATAATACCGTCATAAAAAATAGTCCCAGTCTTCAAGTAGCTTAATTCTAAGTATTAAAGGGATTTTCTTAATTTCTCCCTCTGACTCCTTAAGAGGCAAGAGAACAGGATTTCTAAGTAGAGCAGAACTGACAGGTGTCAATGAGCTTAGTTTAAGATTCTGTTACCAGGGAGACCCGGAGAGAGATAAAGAAGGAACAGTGACAGTTAGGGGCTTTTGGCCTCAGGATCTCAAGTGACCAAAAGGTCTGTCTCTGAGGCAAGGGGCTACTGGCAATTGGCTACTGACAGTTGGGTGGTAGAAAACTAATTGAAGGATTAACATCTGATTATTTAGAAAGATAGGTAGGTAGTGAATCAATTTTAGATAGTGTCGGTTAGAGCAGGCCTGGTGTTTGCCAGGCAAGAAGAACCTGTCTTCACAAGACAGAGGTAGGTTATTAGAAATTTTAGATAGTATTAGGAATTGAGGTATAGTCATAGAGTATTAGAATAATAATCTTTCTTTCTTCTTTTTCTATTTTCTATCTGTACTTCTTTTCTCAAATTAAACTGAATGTTTTATTCAACTGCTCTCCTCACTTGTCAAACACCTACTTACAATCCTAGCGAGACAGCTAAGAGTTTGATTAACCTATCAATCTTCTGTTTCTCACTTCTTACTATCCCTACTTTTTCAATAGACAAAAGGTAGAAGTATAGGAAATTTTAGGCAATTAAACATGGTGCTAGAAATCATGGCACATGTAGTAAAGGAGGAGGTTCCAGTCTATCTCAAACAACTCCTGGTCCTGGAGAACTTTACTGAGCTGTTACAACTCATAATTTTAGATTGTCTCCGGTTATTACTGTTTCTAGGATTATTCGTTCTGACAGGATTACTTCAAGTATATCAACTTTATCAAATAAATTGTCTAGTTCTCTCTAAGAAAAAGGAACAGTGAAAAGAGAGCTTAATGGAGTCTAGAGTTGCATACCATACTTTAAAGACTATTATCTCTCAAATGGTCAAAACTATTTCTCAACTGACTGAAACTATCTCTCTCTCTTAACCAACCTGTCTCTCCTATTGTTCCTACTTCCTCCAACAACTCCAGGGCAGCTCAAGCAAAAACCCCAAAGAAAGAAAGTACAAGCCTATTTCCCTTAAGAGAAGTACCAATTTTTAATCCCAAAAAAAGAGCTAGTTAACATAAGACATCAAAGACCATTTACCCCTCAGGATATTAAGGGATTTAAATGGAGCACCTCTTCTTTTGAGGATGAGCCCATAGCTGTTATCAAAAGGCTGGAAAGCATAGACCATAAAATCATAGACCTATAAGAGATTTTAAAAGTCATCTAATTCAACCCCCTGTTTTACAAATAAGGAAAAATGAGAATCAAAGATGTTATGGGACTTGTCCAATGCCACGCAAGTAGATCTAAATTTGGACAAACGATCTTCCTGATCCAAACTCAGCACTCTAAAGCCATTGCATTTGGTAATGACATTTCAGATTTTGCTACCTATACAATACAGAAGTATAACCTCCATATATTTAACTCTAAAAAATGTCCCAGTATACTGCTTTACCATAAATAAAGCTTTTTTGGTTAGCATGATTATTACCTGTGGCTGGGTTGATGCTGGCAGCAATATGAAAGTGGCAAAGTGCATTGCCTTGCAGAGGAGTATTCCTATGGACCTGATGAGGATTCTGCTGATGTGGTAGGTAGCCAGTATGTGCTACAAGTGCAAGTGATCTCCTTCTTCCTTTACGAAAATGCCTCAGGTTTACCTATGTGAATAAGACTGTTTTTAGAGTGCCTTACTCTCATAAACTACATGTACTCTTAAAATAATATTGTTTCTGTGAGCTATAAATACATTGATAACTGTGTAATAAATGCTCAGGAATCTTCTCTCCTAAAGTGATTGGCTATATTAACTCCAACACTATTTCTCTAACTCAAGTTTGAGTTATGAAAAAAGTAAAAAAAAGAAAGTTTATTTCATGGCTACTTCAGTTCTCTTGCTAAGATTGCATTTATTTTCCTCAAATCAATGAGACAACTAAACCATAGCACTCACTTCCAAAGCATTTTGAACTCGTTCCTTACTGGAAGGATTCCTCTTGAAGTTATTTGTTAAATTTGGGTCAGCCCAGTGGTTATAGTTTCCTTCATATAAGAGACTATCATTTGGTAAAAAAGTCTCTACCCATAGCCGGCACACATTATCTTTGCAGCAAGTCAATAATACATTACAAACAGAAGCCCTGTGGAAGAAAACAATATTAAGAATCCAAATTTAGTGCAGAAAATTAACATGATAACTAGTATTACTTAAATGTACATTCAGTTTTTAAAGTATCAATGAAGAAAAATTTACAGCAGATATAAAGCAATACCACTTTTGAGTTTATATCCCAAAGTTCATATTGGCCTCACTCTTTATTTGGGCATTTAAATATTTTCTGCTTCTGAAATTTTATAGTTACATTTATCTCCAAAGTAAGCAAAGAAGTCATTATTCACAATGACTTCAGATGACATTCATACTACTGAAAAAATAATTACTGACCTAGGCATATATTTGCTGGTCTTCCGCCAGGAAAATCCATTTACAGCTCTAGGATGTGCCAGGTAAACAAATGAAAAGTCAACCTCTCCTCCTTGTGTTTGCTTTTCTGGACCTCTATCTTGAGAGATAACTGTTGATCGCCAGTTGTCTGTACTATACCACACTTTCAAAAGGCAGTCATTCTAAAGGAAAAAAAATAGAATGAATAATACAACCAAAAGAAGGTGAAAATCATTCTTTTTAGGTTAGAATCATGAGGTTTAATTTTATTTTAGAGAAGCTAAAATATTTTCTTATAAATCTTTATGTTTTGAAGTACTTATGCTGAGATGCTATTTTCTATCAGTTTTGTAATTTTCTTTAAATGATGTTTTTTAGCTTTTTTAAAAACTCCAAAAATAATGTCCAATGGCATGAGTATCCATCAGGATGGTCCAATAATCATTGAAGATGTGCTTTAATGTTAATAAGTACTTTTATTTGCTCTATTAGATTAGAAATGAGATTTAATCTGTGTTCTATTCCAGAGAACAAACTCCTTCTATTGATATAGACTGGCAACTGTTCTACAATTTATAGTATTAGACAGTCGCCTCATTTTTACTGGTTCAGGTAATTTTTATCCCTATTTCACAAATGAGAAAACTGAGGCTCAAAGAGGTTAAGTGATTTACCATTTGGTCAGTAAACAAACATTTATTAAGCACTTACTATGTGCTAAGTGTGAATAAAAGATCAAATGAGGGTTTTTTAAGGATGTGGGCAGATGGGCATGTTTGTAGAGAGATGGAAAGGAGCCAGAAGAGGGAACAATTAAAGATAAAGACAAAATGTGAATGATAGAAGGGGCAATTTCTAAGAAAGATGAGATGGAACAAGATCACCTGAGCAGGAAAAGGGGTTAGCCTTTGTAAGGAATAAGGCCACCTAATCATACAAGACAGGAGTGAAAGAGGAGTTAGTGGCAGAGGCATCTAAGTGATATGACATGAAGAAGAGAGAACTTAGAGCATATGGCCTAATTTTCTTCTGTAAAAGGTGATAAGTTGATAAGGGAGGTATATTTGTATCATCTAGCAACACTAAGTTACCATTTAAGGTTATACACAAATTTGTAGTGGATCCAGTCAGAATAATTGCATGATTTCCTCTACCTTCATTCAAAAGTACATGTGTAGGCACAAAGGCAATACATGGTGGGAGTGATACAAAGCTAAGGCTGAGTATGGCCAATTGGGTTATTATGGGGACTAAATTCTCAAAAGAACAATGTAGAGTTCAACTGGTTCGCCAAAGGGTCAAAATTAAAAAAAAATAAAGAGAGAGAGAGAGAGAGAAAGAGAGAGAGAGAGAGAGAGAGAGAGAGAGAGAGTGAGAGAGAGAGAG
>NC_058130.1:277479625-277502532 GCF_016433145.1 Gracilinanus agilis | reverse complement strand
GAGAGAGAGAGAGAGAGAGAGAGAGAGAGAGAGAGAGAGAGAGAGAGAGAGAGAGAGAGAGAGAGAGAGAGAGAGAGAGAGAGAGAAAGTGTGACTAGAGAAGGAATGATATCCTGGAAGCAAATTGAGTCATAAGCCATTGAAGGTCATAATGCTTTGGTGGGGTTTGATAAGAGAAGGCAGAATAAGAGGTAGAAACCAAAAGATTATGGTCAGATAAGCATCCAGAGGACAATAAAAAGTGAGGGACAGAATGTAAAACCAAGTCTTTTATCTCTATGTTCAGAGCTCTGTCCTCTGCACTATAGTGTAAATATGAAGTAATAGACTTCCCCTCCCCCCAATTCATTTCTTCTGAAGTAATAAAGCAGTATTTACTCATAGGCACAGGTTTCTAATGTTTAAGGACAGCAAAGTTTTAGAAGGCTTATAACTATTAAGGAAAATTATATGAAACTAATAAAATTATATAAATATATATTAATATTTAGATAATTTTCCACTGAATTAAGTGACTATCAGAAGCAAAAATATTTCAAAAATAGACAAGCCTATAATATTGAGAGATACATAGATAGATGTATTCCAAATTTTACTTATACTTCTACCTAGATTCTATAGTTATAATATTATTGGTTTAACTTATTTTTTGTTTTGTTTTGCTCTTTTTAAACTGTCAAATATGAACAAGTAGTAGTAGCCAAATTTTTCAGAAAGTACTTTTAGACCAGCAGCAAGCACTAAAAAAATCCTTTCTACCCCAAACAAAAAGCTACCTAATATTTTTTAACCTGCTCTCTCTGGCTACTAGACCTTTGTCAATTCTTCATGAAAGGGAAGGGAAGCAGAAAAACATGAAAGTCTGGTATGATGAGAAGTATAAGAGCAAAGTATGGAGACTAGATCTGCCCAGGGCTCTCAGATGAATTTCTAGCAGAAAATCAAAGTAAGCTTTCTTATTTTTCTTCTGGCTTCTGACTTGAAACTTCTGGCTAGAAACTGGCTAGTAACTAAATGATGTAAAAAGGAATTCTTTAATTTCTTTAATGGGGGACCTGGAGGCCCTCTTATCATGGAGATGTGTAGGGATTAACCAACCCACAGTGACAGGAAGTAGAAACCACAGAGACAGGAAGGAGAAACCATAGAGACAGGAAGGAAGAACTATAGAGATAGGAAGTGAGGTAGGGGAAGGTTATAAAAGGCTGCCAGCATCAGTTGGTCAGTCTGTCAGTTACTGACAGTTAGGGGGGTCAGTTGCTGACAGGGCTGGCAGTTGCGGGAAAGTTGGCTACTGGACCTGAGTTGGTCCTTGGGGGTTGGTTGCTGGTAGTGTGGGTTGGTGATTAGTTGGTGATTAGGATATTATATATATAATTATGTACACACATATGCATATGTGTGTACATAATTATATATATACATATATACATATATTCTGAGCTAAAGGGTGATCAGCTGGACTTTCTCTAACGGTAGTTATGAGTGGCAGTTATAGGGAAATATAGGCAGTTTTAGGTAGTAACTATATGTAGTTATAGGATAACTAGTTGTGATAATGAGATTAAACCTACCCTGCCCATTTTTAGATTTAATCACCAAAGGTGTAAACACCACCACTTAATTCACAAGTGGGGAAGTCTATAACCCAGGTGTAAGAAAGTGGATGACATAACAGAATTGACTGACTGCCTCCTGGGCAGTCATAAGCAAAGCATTTGTTGAGATTGGACACGTAAAGTAGAGGAAGGCACAGGAAGTGAGGCAAAAGAAGTGCCTTTAAAAGGGAGTGACAACTTCCTGTGAATGGGTTCTGCTCTTCTCTTTGGCCTGGAACTGGGATCTTGGACTTGGTGAGATGTTCTTAAATCTCTCCCTTAGAACTACACATGGTAAGTGAAAAAGGCTGACTCCTTTAGCTGCCCTGGAGGTATTAGCCTCCAGAAGGGCCCTTGATTAGGAGGAGACCTCGTGGCTAAAACCTTTATTAATTGACTTTTAGGCTCTAGGCTGGGGCCTCTGGAGCCCTGCCAGAGTAAAGCCAAGACCTGTAAGGGGGGAAAAGGGGTTTTGGGGGTTCAATATATTAAAAGATGGTTGCCAGAGGATTGAACTATTATCAATTTTCAATTAAGAACAATCTCAAGTAAAAATTGACTTTTATGGAAGTTTATTTACAATTAAGAAGAGAGAGAGGATATAAGGAAATAAGAATGTAAGCCAGTAGGTAATTTACTAAGATCCTCTAATTAATCCAGGTAGAACTAATTAACCCTCAGCTGAGAGTCAGAGGGCCAGAGGCCTGGAGGTGAATGAAGCAAAAATTCATTCACAGAGTCTATTAAAAGTTTCTTAAGGGAAGTTCAGGAAGATTCAGTCTTTAAACTCACCATGTGGAATTCAAAAGAAGATATTTAAAGTAGTCTCACCAAGGTCTCAACATTCCTTCATGGACCAGAAGAGCTCCTTCATCAGCCACCCTCTTCGCCAGAAGCTCCCAGCTGACTGAGTCCCTCCTTTTAAAGGGGTCACTTATGCATCACTTCCTGTGCCTCCCTCCTAATCTGCATGTCCAATCACAATAGATGCTTCTCATAGAATGCCTAGGGGGTAGTCAGTTGATTCTGATTCATCACTCACTCTAGAACATGTGGGTTAGGACCTCCCAGATTTTGGAGGTGCTCTCATCTTTGGTGATTAAATCTAAAGATGGGCAGTGTAGACTTAATCTAATTATCACAGACCTGAACACATAATCTAGTTCTTTAAGCTAGATCTCTTATTCTACCATCCTCTCATTTCTCTACTTTCACTCTCTCCTATATTTTATAAATAAATTACTAAAAAATCATTTTGGAATTGGTATTTATTCAACTCCTGGCAACCACCCCTTTAAATATTTAGTCCAACCAAAACCCTTTTAACCACCCCTTAAATAGTATAGACATTAGGAAATTTTCTTTCTCTGCCTCTTTTCTATACTTCTCTCCTTTACTATATTCATTTTACTATCTATATTTTAATTAAACTAACTTATTAACTGTTAAAAACTGCTAGAAGTTTTCTTTTCTCTGGCTTAAAGGGATAATATTAATTTACAATTCTACTATATTCTCATTAAAACTTAAATTATTAAAAGCTGTTTTCTTATTTTGTCAAAACTCCTAATTTAACCCTTAAAATAACAAGAGTATTCCACTTTTAAAATTTAAAACAGCCCTTGTGATACAATTATTTGGAAGATATTCCAGTGAGGCTTGATGTTCTATAACCTCCCATCTCTCTCCCTTACAAAAACAAAAGGAAAAAAACACAAAACCCTAAAAAAAGCCAAAGTGAAAATAAAAGTGACCAAAACAGAAGGGAAGCTCACTGCAGTTAGAAGACTTCTTAAGCTTCAGGATAAACCACAGAAAATCTTAAGATAAAGGGGCCCTACTATATATTGCTCTTGAAACAATGTCGTGCCTGTGCACCAAGCAAAGAAATGTTTGTAATTGTATTTCAAGCAATGCATGTCATATGTTGCAAGTTTCCACTTTGCAATAAAGACTGTTTGCTGAAGAATGGTCACAACACCATAGTCTAAAATATGTTGACAGCTTGAATTTTATTCATATGAAAGGACCAGTTAGTTATCTAAATAAAATTAAGGCTATGACAATAGTATTATATTCTGTGTCTGCAAATACAAAACAAAACACAATCAGAAGTTTTAATAATTACCTTTCCTGCAGTAGCAAAAAATTCTCCATCAGGTGAAAACTTCATTAAATGAACTTGGGAAGCAGTTCTATAAAATATAAAAGCAATTATCTTCATCACCCTAAGCATTTCAAGGATGATAAAATTAGCAAGGTACTCAATACTGTTTCTCTGATCAGAAAGTCAGACTAACACAACTGAAAATACACTGCTCTCCTATCAAATCCACTTCTATATTCTCTCATAAAATAACCAATTTACAAACAAGTTAACAAAAAAAATTCAAGACTTAGGAAGTAAAGTAACAAATGATTTAAAACCCAAGATGATTTCAAAAGTCAAAATGTTTACATTAATTCTACACATATGCAAAAAATACAAAAAGAATTCTCTCTTTAAAGATGAAAATTTTAAGGATAGATAGAATTAATTTTTAAAAGCTGGGCTCATGTGTTTTAAATAGACTACAGTATAGACTTCTGCTAAAAAGAAGCTGAGATTTCAAAAGCAAGGCCTCTGGTAATTACATTTCTAGAATTTCATATATTCTTTCTAACATCAAGAAGTTTGGACTTTAATAACAGTATTTCCAAGCTAAAATATCTGAAGGGATTTAATTGACCAAGAGCAGTCTTACATATGGGCATGACTCATTAAAATATAATCTTCTTCTGACACTTTGTTCAGACTATTAATGCTGCCCTTTTAGTTTTGTTTTATTCAAAACAAGTTCATTTCCCATTATCATCTTATCTCTTCTATGCTCTGCTATGCTTTACCTACCTACTCAATCTCTCTACCCCCAATCTATCTTTAGATAGATATAGGTAATCGTTTTTTTTTTAAACCTTTACTTTCTTTCTTAACATTAATATAAGTTTTGGTATCAAGGCAAAAGAGCAATAAGGGTTGGGAAATTGTGATTTCCCCAAAGACATACAGCTAGGAAGCATCAGAGGCCATATCTGAACCCAGAACCCCCCCAATTCTAGGTCTGGCTCTCTATCCACTAAGCTGTCTCAATAATAGCTAATCTAAACACTAAACAAATTAATATCCTCTTCCTAATTCAACAAACATGGAAGTGTGTGATTTTGTCCTCTTAAGAAAAATATGGGTGCTATCTATAAAAGAGATTTGTAGAACTATTCTTCTGTATAAATTTTAGGAAAGTGGAAAGAAAAAGAATTCCAAATAAAGAATAATAAAAACCTATCTTCCCTACCCCCTTTTTGATTTTACAGTCGTTTCTAACGCCTAAAAGTTAAATTAAGGAAGAACTGTTAAACATTTTTAAGGGGGGCAGCTGGGTAGCTCAGTGGATTGAGAGCCAGGCCTGGAGACGGGAGGTCCTAGGTTCAAATCCGGCCTCAGACACTTCCCAGCTGTGTGACCCTGGGCAAGTCACTTGACCCCCATTGCCCACCCTTACCAATCTTCCACCTATAAGTCAATACACAGAAGTTAAAGGGTTTAAAATAAAAAAAAAAAACATTTTTAAAAATATTGTGTTAAGGGAGAAAAAGCATTGCCTCTAGAGTCAGAAGACTTATTCTTCTGAGTTCAAATCTTGCCTCACTCTTATACCTGTGTGACTTTAGTCAAGTCATAACCTCCCTGGGGTTTCAATTTTCCATTCTGCAAAAAATGAGGGGGTTAAAATTAGGGAGACTTGATGCCCCTCCTAAGTATAGTTCTATAAATTTATGATTTTAAAATAATTTTAAATTGATTTTATTTGCATACTTGCTACTTACCTACAGTGCCAAATACATCGCCAATCCCCAAAATTAAGATCTGCTTTTTCAGGATTTTCATCTTCAGATTGCTTCTCCACGTTATTATTAGACCAAAGTTGCAAACAGTTAGAACCAGTTAAGAGACGACTGCCTAAAATAATATAAGGCATAATTTATTGTTTCTCTTTGCAATATTACATATAATCATATATTGAAATTATACAAAATATTTCATGTATTAAAGTTTTATAAAATATTACAAAATTTTCCCTCTCAGCTGAGAACTCTGTCACATATGTCTCTGAAAAAAAATTTTAGGTCATTCCCCTAGAGCACTGATGGCGAACCTATGGTACAGATGCCAAAGATGGCACACAGAGCTCTCTGTGACTGAGTAGTCACCCTCCCTACCTACCCCACCCCACCCCCAGTCCCAGAGTTCATTACTAGAAAGGCAGAAGGACACAGGTATGGCTGCTCCCTCCCCCTCTCCACTGTGCCTGATGACATTTTTTTACATCACCCACACCTCTGTCCAGCAGCCCAATGGGAGCACATAGGGTATAAGGTGAGTAGCTCACAGGCCGTAGAGCTGGGCCACTCCCCTCCCACTCCATATACTCTTTGAGGACATTCCTCATTTCACCCTCCCCTCCATCCACCAGCCCAATGGGAGCACTTCCTCTCACCCCTGTGTAGGGGAAAGGGAAGGAGGGGCATGGCACACAGGTTTCTGGTGGGGGGCCAGCATGGCACTCCATTTAGGGGTCAGGTTGGGGGTGGGGCCCAGTAATCCATCTCTAAAAGGTTTACCATCACGGCCTTAAAAGTTCTATCTTCTCCCTTTGTCTTCTCATCTGACATCACAAAGATAACTTCTGCTGCCATCTCCTCTTTCACCCTTATTTCAAGCACCATAAAGTGTTCCTTCTCACCAAAGCAAACTACTGTACATGCAAAAGTGATGCCATTCCATTCAGTCTTCTTCATAAGACTGGTCCCTCTATCACCCCCTACTCTCTCATCAAACTTTAGTCACTCCATGTCTACTGGCTACTTCACTACTGATTACAAACCTGTCCATGTTTTTTCCCATCTTCAAAAACCCTCACCAGACCAACTGTCCAACCCTGCTAGTAATTATCCCATGTCTTTCCTCCCTTTCATAGCTAAAAGACAATCTACAATTGGTACCTTACCTCCTTTCTTTTCACTTCTGATCTCTATATTCTGCCTTCCAATTTCATTCAACTGAAACTGCTATTTCCAAAGTTACCAATGACCTATTAAATGTCAAATATAATGGCCTTTTCTAAATTCTCATGTCTTGTCTACTTGCAAGTTTTTGACAATATTTAACATTCTCTTTTCCTTGTGCTCTTTCTCTTGGTTTTTGAAACATTACTCTCTCCTAGTTCCCCTAATGTTAAAACTACTACTTTCCAGAATTCTTTGCTGAACCTTCATCCAGTACATTATTATAGGTGTTCCCTAAGACTGTGTTGGGCCCTATTCTATTCTCCCTATATATTATTTCACTGGGTGATCTCATCGGTTCCCATGGATGCTATTATCATCTCTATGCTAAAGATCCTCAGATTTAATTATCCAATCCTAACCTCTCTCTTGACCTCCAGATCACATTTCCAACTACTTATTGGACATCTTAAATTAGATGAACTATAGACATCTTAAACATAACATGTGCAAAACTAAACTCATTATCTTTCCCAGAAAATACTTCCCTCTTCCTAACTTTCTCATTCCCATTATCACCATACTCCCAGTTGCCCATTCACAATCTAAGTATCATACTCAACTCCACACTCTCATCCTCATATCAAATCAGTTGCCATGTCCTCTCATTTCTATCTTCACTACAACTCTAGGATATAAGCCCTTCTTTCCTCAAAAACTGCCACCACCCAAAAGAAGGCTCTCATCACCTCATGCCTGTACTATTGCAAAAGCCTAGATAACCTACCTCTCTCCCTCTCTCCCTTCCTGATTATCCTCTGTCTAACACATCTCCACTGAGTTGTGAAGTTAATCTTCCACTCTATCTTTCATATTTCTACCACACTAATGTACTTAGATCTCTCATTTGCTGAAAAACCTTCAGTTCTTCACTACTGCCTACCAAATAAGAGTTCAAACTCAAACATCTGGTACATTCTACCTTCTTTGGCTTACTCTGTATTACTTCTCTCAACTTTGTCTCTCCCCAGAATTCGCAGATCCCTCTATACTTTTTAAGTGTTTGTGGAATTACTGGTACTTAAGAAATATTTACTGAATTATTAGAAAAACAATAATATAAATCAAACATAAATTATAAAACTTGCAGATTATGAAAAGAAAGGTATATCTTTCTTATTCTGAAGGGTAAACAAACAAAAATTAAGAAGACAACCAGTAGTTGCTGTTTATAGACTATAATCTACCACCAAACTGAATTAAGAAAATGTTCATTCCTTTTTAATAACACTGTTTAAATGAATAATTAAGAGTTTAATAGCATTAAATAAATAGCATTGCTACAACAAACACAAGGAAAAGTGATGAGCCATTGCCTCCTCCTTCAGTTCTGAAATAATCAAAATAATTATAATACTTTTTTAAATGATCTCATGTAAAAATTACATTATCAGTATATGGAACCTAAATGGAAAGTCACAATGTAATAATGCTTTTTTTTTTTAATATGTTCAAAGATCTTTTATCCAAGGATATATGGAAATGTCAAGTTGAAATTTTACCAAACTAAAATTTAATATGGGAATAGTTTTATAGCTAGACAAAATATCAAAATGTTTCATTGAATATAGTTTTCTTACCTGTAGGGTCCCAAGTAATATTGTGTGCTATGGACTCCAGAAAAAATTGGCCACTTTTCTGCCATTGATTATATAATTCCTAAAAACAAAAGCAATGATTAAGATAAGCACTACTGGCACCTCTTTCTTCTCTTTTATAAATGTACAAATTACTGTTTATTCCCACTGAAGGAAATTCAAATAATTCAGTTAGCTACCAGTAAATGAGATAAAGGAGAATGGTATACAGATATTTTATATTCCTTGGAGCTCAACCATCTTTCCTTCATACTACTCACCTATTTACAAACTCCACACTGTCATTTCTATCTCCACCAAAGTTCAACTGAATGTTAAACAATAGAGCATAATCCTTTGGTTATCATTCCCATACATCACCTCACATTCAGACACTGCTTTTCATATACTGATATTCACTTGTTTAATAAACATCTAAACTTAATCTGTAATTCATCTTTGTGATTCTCATTTTCAAAGCAACTTTTTCATGTTGTTATAATTCATTGCCAAGAGGCCGTTATATCAGAACTAATAAAATAAAATATCCATAAGAGATGTTGTAAAAGCTTAATTTAAGTTTTGCCATTCACAAAAGAATGTTTTGAGAATCACAGGCACAAAGATCAAGTAATATTGCCTTTTTATGAGGACCTAAATGCTTTCTCATACTTCTCCAAATAAGTTTCCAGTCTAATCTCTCTATGAAATACATATTTATTGCCATTTTTGTAGAGTCTACACTATTTGTCCAAAAAAGTAATTGCTTTTCCTTCAGTCTTTCACAACTACTATCATGATTACCAATTTTGTACACTTAGAAGGGAAAGATAAGTTATTATTGCTTCTTCTACTTGATATTTTACTTCATAAATATATATTTTACATAGTGGTATAATTTTAAAATAGTTATATAGTAGCTTTTAATTATTATAATTATTCTGTTATATGAGAGTCCACACAAACACTGGTATATAGGTTACTGTTAAGAACTTTTATGCAGGGAGTAACAAGGTGGCTTAGTGGATAAAGCACCAGATATGGAGGTAGGAAGTCCTGAGTTCAAATCTGAGCTACATTGTAGCTATGTAACTCTGGGCAAATCATTTAACCTCAACTGTCTAGCCCTTATCATTCTGCCTTGGAATCAATTCTTAGTATCAACTCTAGGACAGAAGGTAAGTTTTTAAAAAAAAAAAAAAGAGATGGACAACTGGGTGGCTGCTCAGTGGATAGAGCATAGAGTGTCAGGTCTGGAGTTGAGAGGACCCAGGTTCAATCTGACTCAGACATTTTCCAGCTATGTGACCCTGGGCAAGGCATTTAACCTGAATGTCTAGCCCTAGCTACTCTCTTGTCTTAGAACTGGCACTAAGACAAAAGAATTTTTTTAAAAAGATAAGAGTTTACTTGAGGTTTTAAAGAGTCTTGTAAAACAGATTTTAAAACCCTTTGAGGAAATTCTTCCTTTATGTTAGAAAGTGGAAAGACCAATGACATAGGTGTAAAAAAGATTTAGATCCTAGTCTTAGACCTGTCATGAATTAGATATATGATCTTATACAAATTACTAAACTTCTCTAAATCTCCATTTCCTCAAAATGGAGTTAATGACACCTAATGAGATATAGAGTAAAGTGATTTGAGGAAAATAAAGTCCTATGTAAATGTGAGGCATATTATTATTTTATCTGACTGATATTTTATGTAATTTTGGAAATCTCCAGTTTCTTCAAGTTTTGTGAGTGTGAAACCCTCTAATCCCTTTTGTGATTATAATAGTATTATTCTTTATGATTATTTTAATAACATAATCATTAGTCTTGACTTAGTCAAATAATATAGTTTGTTTTATTATATGGATTATAAACATTAGCTAAGAAGGAAAATACAGTTTAGGGTGATATAAAATCTTGTTTACATTTTTACCATAAGTCTATAACCCAAGAATTACTACATAGCCCACTATACTCCTCTTTTTTGAATAACAAGATAGTCAGATGGGTTGAAGGACTACTTTTTTTTTGCATAACAAGATAGACAGACAGAACTGCTGGCTCCTATACTTCATAATAATTGTCAGCAGAAAAACAACTAGCCCCCAACCCCTTATTGCAGAGGCCTTGGAAATGTCAGCTATAATAATAGACATGTTACCACCCATAGTGATTTTTTTTTACACATTCTAGTTTAATCAGCATTTGCGTCATTAATTAAGAACTGCCCTGTGAATGATTTTGCATTCATTTTATTTTAATTGTGATTGTATTTTCTATCATTGTGCCATCAGATTTCTTGGCATAAAAAAGCTATCTCCTATGGCCTGGGGTCTCTAGTTCCAATCTTGACCAGGTCTGGCTTTATTGGGAGTTTGACCTCCTCTCAATAAACCTATTTAGCTTGGAGTTTTTATGTTGGTGTGATAAATTTTTGCCACAGTTTCATCCTGAAAGGAGCTAGAAAAAAGACTGTTCACTTATCTCTGTCATATTTCTTATTTATAAAATCATTATGAGGGGGCAGCTGGGTAGCTCAGTGGATTGAGAGCCAGGCCTAGAGACAGGAGGTCCTAGGTTCAAATCCGGCCTCAGACACTTCCCAGCTGTGTGACCCTGGGCAAGTCACTTGACCCCCATTGCCTACCCTTACCACTCTTCCACCTATAAGTCAATACACAGAAGTTAAGGGTTTAAAATTTAAAAAAAAATCATTATGTGCAACCCTAAAGTTAGCTAAATTATCCTCATTCTTTTTGTTACAAGCCTTATTTCCACTCTAAAACACTCAACTTCTTTACCATACCTTGAAGCCTATATGAACTATTCCTAAGTAATTACAAACTATGGTAAAGGTAAGAAGAAAAATATGAGTGTGTTAAACATGTCGAAGATATAGTTATATACCTTTGAAAATGTAATAAAGGAGACAGAAATGAAAATTATCACTAGACCAGATTATCATCATTTTTCCAATTACTGTACTGCTTATTGCTAAACTTTAATCAAGTACTTCTCAATAAAACAAGCAAGAATCAGTAGAGTCAAAACAGTTTCAAGATATTTCATCTGAACTAGTTTACTGTCCTAGTAAAATAAAACTATGTACTTAAGAAAATGTTTAACATGCCCTTAACAATACAGAAATCCATATGCTATCTATAGAATTATCTTCCTAAATATTGGTGGTCACAGCAATTCATACAAGATCAGAAAAAGAATCTTTCAGTAAACAAGAAATCTTAAACCCTAAAAGAAAAAAATGATAAAAACTGCTTACCACATTAGGAGTGTTCTTTTGCTTTAGTAGGTTAACTGGTTCAAAAACACAAATAATGTTTCCATATGATGCTGCAATCTTTAAGAAGACAAATAAAAATGTATATGTAACATAGCAAACAAATGTTTATTCCATTTTTATGCAGATTACTAATTGTTTTTTGTGGCTTTCTTTTATAAAATCTTCCAGGAGAATATTTGACCTTTATTAGACTTAAAAACAGAATTTAAATTGATCAGAAAAAATTAGAATAATTTGAATTAAAAATAACATTTTTAGAATTAAAATTTCATTCAGGTCATAATATTTGTACCATCCAAACAAGCCTTCCTGATTCTATAATATGCAGAATCATGGAAAGACCATCAGGGTTCAATTTCTGGCTTTAGTGCTTACTATCTATGGCACCTTAGGCAACTCCTTTAACTTCTCTGAGCCTAAGTTTCTCCATCTGTAAAATGAAGCAATTGAATTAAGTAATCTCCAATCTTCCTTTTAGTTCTAAATCCCAGATCAGATATCATAGGTAATTGAAATATGGCATGTAGAGTATAATTCATAACTATTAATTTGTTACTCTCTCAAATCTATTTATTGAGTCAAATTGAATGCATAATTCAAAGCTCCTATCTGGGATAGCATTTTTCCCAACTATCCCTCAAATATTTCCTTCTTTTAAAATGAAGTAAATCTATTTCTATAGGTACAGGCACCTTCCCTTAGTGTGCCACAAAAATAGTCTTCTAAAGAACTTAGAGATCATAGAGATCAGAGCACAACTCTGATTTTTTCTTTCATGTTTGAAAAACAAAAAGAATTGAGGTATTGAAAGATCAAGTACTCTGTTCAAGGTCACACAGCAGCAGAAGTTTCCTGGGTTCACAGATTAGGAACTTTGGAGTTTGATTCTCTTCATTTTATAAAAGAAAAACCAAATGCCAGTGAGATGAAGGGAATGTACAAAGTTCACAAGTACATCTAGGGCTAGATTCTGGAGACTTCATTCTGACTCCAAAGCTCTCTCACAATCATATTCAAGAAGAAACTGCCTTGATAAACTGCTCCATCCCAAATTTAAAACTCTCCTAATTTAAACGAAACCTTTAAGAAGTTCCACATTAAATAGCTGTTTTTGAGAGCCTCAAAACTATAACAAAACTGCTTACACTAAACTCTCTGGCTCCTATACAATCCTTTGACCTCTTAAAACCTTCTGATGTTTTAAATCTAAAAAATAAACAAAAGAAACTTTGAAATCACTCAAAATGTATTTAATACTTCATTTGTTGCAATATTTAATACCTTTTCATCCTTCCATTTATTTCCTGATAAGTAAATTCTCTAAAATGGGAATTTTACTTTCTTCCTTTAATTTCTACTTATGTTTCATGGATTAAACAGGAATATCATCTGAGTTAGATTTTTTCTTAAAAGTAAAAAAAAAGTTTCATCAAGACAGAAATTAATATAAGTAATCCATGCAACAAAATCTAGTATGGTCTAAAACTCCCAATGTAATTTGGTCAAAGATGCAAAACTCTAAAGAAAAACTAAATAATGGAAAAATCTAGTTTAATATATAAAATGTTTCCTGAATTATGTATCATAGAATATTTCCTAAAATGGCAACTCTTCTGAATCATTGTGACAATGATACGTGAATAATTCATTCCATTCTTACTAACACAAATCATAATTTATGACATATTTCATTTTTTCCACAGCAATCCTTTGTATTCTCACTTAAGGCATACTCAACCTGTAGGCCAGATTTAAATAGTTACAATGTAGCAATCTCCTTCCCACCTCCAAACTGAAAAAAAAAATCAGTTATAGGCTAGGCCCATGATGGTGAACCTATGGCACGTGTGCCAAACTTGGCACACAGAAGACTCTCTGAGAGCACAGTTAGTCTTGGCCCTCTGAGAGGCTGGCCCACCCCCAAATGCAGGGGGTGGGGCATTCTAACCTCTTTCCACTTTTGTAGGAACAGAGCACACAAGTGAGCTCAGCTCAGCCTAGGGCATGGCTGCTCCCCTCTGCCCCACTCCCCACCCTACCCCCAGGCTCCTGGGAGCAGAGGAGGAAGTCAATCCCCTCAGATTGGAGATAGATTCTATGTACCTATCACCCTGCAAAAGGTACAAAGTCCTTTCATCTTTGTGAACCCTTACAGAGTGAATAACAGATAATAATCCTGCTTTTGTAAGCAAAGAATTGATTGAGTCCAGGCCCTACAGACTACACAGACCCTAATTAAAATAACCCCCTGGGCAAATCCAGGGCAGAGCCCCATTTACCAAGCCCTGAGGAAATATGCTAATCAGATCTTCCCTGATCCTTCAAAGGAGGATGGAGAAGGGGGGCATTTGGGTGGCTCAGTGAATTAAGAGCCAGGACTAGAGACAGGAGGTTCTACTTTCAAATCTGGCCTCAGATACTTCCTAGCTGTGTGAACCCAGGCCCCCCTTGATCCCCATTGCCTAGCCCTTACCACTCCTCTGCCTTAGAACCAATACACATTGACTCCAAGACAGAAGGTAAGGGTTTAAGTAAATAAATAAACAACTTAGAAGAAAAAAAAATTTAAGTTGTATACTCAATTTTTCCACTTCCTTTCCTTTTATTCAACTTTTTGTAATCTGACTTTAGACTTCATAACTCATTTGAAACTGCTCTCTCAAAATTTACCAATAATTTTTCTTTTTTTTTTAAGTTAGCAATTCCCTCAGTCCTCATTCTACTTGACCTATCTTGCTACACTTGACACTGCTGACCACCTTTTCCTACATATGCTTTCCTTTCTGGGTTTTCATGACATTATTCCTTCTTGGTTCCCCTCCTACTTGTCTGACCACTCCTTCTCAGTCTCTTTAATGATTAACTGAGGGTATTTTCTGATATATTTTCTTGAACCTCTTTTCTTTTCTAATGAGAGGTTCTTAAATTTGTATGTATTGTCGACCAATCTGGTGAATTCTGGGCCCCTTCCCAGAATGATGCTTTCAAATGCATTAAATAAGATACAAAGGATTACAAAGGAAATCAATCATATAGAATTAGTTATCAAAATACTTTTAAAACAATTAAGACTCCAATTTAAGAATCTTTATTCTAATGTTCTCCCTTGATAATTTCATCAGATCCCATGGGTTTAAATACTATCTTTATACAGCTGCCTCCTAGATTGTACACCCAGCCCCAGTCACTCCCCTGAGCTCCAGTTCCATATCATGAATCACCTACCTAAGTGATGGGCAAACTTTTAAAGAGGGGGCCAAAGGAAAGGAAATGCTTATCTGTCAGTCTGTCTCTAAGGCAACTCTTTCAAAGTTTCATTGTATTGTATCCTACTCATTGTATTCGTCAGATTAGGAATAATGTCCTGCGGCTGGATAGAACATTTCAGGGGACTGCATCTGGCTGGATAGAACATTTCAGGGGACTGCATCTGGCCCCCAGGCCATAGTTTGCCCATCACTGGCCTACTTGAACATTTCAAACTAGATGTCCTGGAAACATTAAATTTAAAATGTCTAAATATGAACTCATCATATTTTCACAAAATCTTCACCTCTTTCCCCTATTTCTTGAAGACTACAACAATCTTTCTCATTTCTCTCATTCATAAACTCAGCTCCTCACTCTCTAACATTCAATAGAGTCAATCAATTGCCAGATCATGTTTTTACCTTTATAACCTCTTGTAGCAGATCATTTTCCTCTACTCAGAAAACTACTTTAGTTTAGGCCCTCATCAACTCTCATTATTTCGACGATCTCCTAAATCATTTCTTTTGACTCAAATCTCTCACTATCCTACCTCCAGCTACAAAAGTATTATTCTGTATTCAAGTTTGAACAGGTTATTCCACTATTCAGTCAATTCCAATGGCTTCCAAAGGTCTCTAGGATAAAAAAAAAAAAAAAAAAGAATTCCTCTGATTTAGCTCTTGAAGTACAACTCAGTTCCAATCTTTTCAGCCTGTTGGACATGACTTCTGATTCTGTGATCTGGTCAAACTGATCTTCTCTCTGTTCCTCATATGTAGCATTCTTTCTCCCCTCTCCATGCTTTTGTATTGACCATGCCCATCTTCCATGACTGCAATTCACTCCCTTCTTATCACTGCTTCAAAGAGTCTCTCTCTTCCTTTAGAATACAGCATAAGCACTAAATAAGTTTTTCCTGATTCCCTCATCCAGTAGTGTGTGATAATGAGATTAAATCTACCTTGCCCATTCTTAAATCTAATCACCAAAAGTGTAAACAACTCCACTTAACTCACAAGTTGGGAGGTCTGTGACCCATGTGTGCAAAAATGGGTGACAAATCAGAATTGACTAACTGGCCCCTGGGAAGTCCTAAGAAAAGTGTCTATTGTGATTGGACGCGTAAAATGGCCTGGATGAATTAAGAGAACTTCCGGAGCTCAGCCCCTTTTACCTCTTCTTGTTCATGGCTTGGACTTGGAGAAGCTCTGGCTGGGACCTTGAACTTGGTGAGATTGTTCTTAAATCTCATATTAAAAATATTTAGTTCTTTAAACTAGATCTCTTATTCTACTCTCTTCTCATCTCTCTACTTTCACTTTCTCCTATATTTTATAAATAAATTACTAAAATCATTTTAGGAATTGGCATTTATTCATTCCTTGACGACCACACCTTTAAATATTAATATCCAACCAAAAAACCCCTTTCTCCTCTTATAAGTATCCTTCCCAAACTATCTTGCATTTAACTAAGAATTTAAATTTATTAACTTTATACTAATTCTGCATATATTATACATGTAAATATTCTCCTTTAGAATATAAGCTCCTTTAAAATAGGGGTTATTTCATTCATTATACTTATGTCCATTAGAAATGATTATTGAACATTTCAAACTACATGTGCCAGTGATATCTTAAAACCAATGTATCCAAAACTAAATTCATTATCTTTACCCCTAAATCATCCTCCTCTTCCATATTTCTGCTATTTCTGTTGAAGGCACCAAACAGCCTTTCCCAGTCTGTAACCTTGGTATTATCATGAGCTCCTCACTCTCCTTCACTCCACACATCCAAACAGATGCCAAATCTTATTCTTTTAATCTTCACATCTTTCACATCTGACCCCTTCTCTCCCCTCAAATAATAACTACCTTAGTTCAGACTATCACCCCATACCTAGATTATTACAAAAGCCTTTTAATTGATTTCTATGACTCAAGACTCTCATCCCTCCAGTCCATTCATACAAGGCTACCAAAGTAATTTTCCTTAAGTGCCAATATGACTATGTGCTTCTCCAACTCAGACAACTCCAATGACTTCCTACTGCCTCTAGGATAAAATAAAACTCTGCTGTTTAGCTTTTAACTCTAGAAGGACTAAAATTTAAGAATATCTTGAAAGAACAAACTATCAATTGATAGTGTATTTTTTAATATATGAGGCAAAGAAAACAGATAATATGTAGAAAATTGTTATTTTCAAGTAAATTTATGCTATTTTGCATCAACTGACATGTCAAGATCCTTCTAGCTTTAAAGTACTATATCTGTGGTAGTGAACCTATGGCATGCATGCCAGAGGGGACACTCAGGCCTGTCAATAGTCACCCCAGCACAGGGTTCACCAGAGTTCATTACTAGAAAGCCTTGTCTCTCTTACTCACACACCATACTCTGGCTCTCATTTTTATGCTTTTGCACTGTCCATCCTCTATTCTTAGAAGGTACTTCCCTCTCTCTAGGAGCCAGGAAAGGAGTCAGCCTTTTTCACTCACCCATGTGGTAGTCCAAAGAGAAGATGCTCCACTAGCCTTCAGATCCTCCAAAAGAGCTCCAACTCCAACTCTGAAAAACTTCTCCCAAAAACTCCCTTCCACAGGAAGATGCAACTACTTTTAAAGACCTTTCTTTATGTCATTTCCTGTGGACCAATTGTAGTTTATAAATTTTCTTAGGACTGCCCAGGGGGCAAACAGTCATTTCTGAGTTGTCACCCACTTTAGCATGTGGGTTGCAAACCTTCCCCCACTTAAGCATAAAGTAGGGGTATGTAAGCTTCTGGTGATTGAATCTAAAAGAAGGCTGGGGAGATTTAATCCCATCTTCACAATCCCCCCTGTCTCCCCAATGGGATCCTATCTTCCCTGACTAGTCTCCCCAAAGAATCATTTGACATAGGAGAGATATAGCTTTCGGAGAGCCAGGAGGAAGAACTCCTCCCTTCCTCCCCTTTTTGGAGGAAGCCTCATGGCTAGAACCCTTGTTTTATTCAACAGTCCCTCAGACTCATGGTCCTCTAGTGGAGGGTTAACAAACTCTACCTGGTTCAAACCAGTTCAGAGCAATTATCTAGTGTGATAAGCTAGAAACCTTCTCTACCGGATTTCTCATTTCTCTTCTTCACTCTTTCCCTCTATTTTGTAAATAAAGCTGTTAAAAAGTTATTTGACTTGAGATATTAATTTCAGCTACCACATTCTCTTATATTTAGTCCAACTTTAATTTTTAACCCTTACATTTCTGGCAGACCATGAAGGTTATGACAGTACCCTCAAATTTCCCTCAATTGTCTTGAATTTTCCTTCCCTTTGTTACTATCTCAATTCAGCTTTTTCAGTAGCTGGTTCTACAATTTACAGCTGGGAAAGAGAGGTTAGTCCAAATATTTTTTTTCCTTTTTCCCTTAAAATACATAAATAGAACACAGCTGTTTTTTACTTACCAGCAACACAAGCTGGCTGGTGTTGCCCTCTCCCCCCCCCCCAAGGTAACAATTAGCTGTGTTTTCCCCTCAGGGCTTTTTACCTGGATAGATGCTTCCCCCATCCACCCCTCCCCTGAGGGGGAAACAATCCAATTAGCTGGCCCTCAGGTTTTTTCACCTGGGGGGACTCTACCTTGAAGCCCAAACTTCCAGAGTACTAGAGGAAGGTAGTGAGCTCAGCTCAGCTGTTTATTATTAGAGGGAGTTCAATATTAAGCTGAAACTGACAAATTTTTAACCTTGTTTTGCTCCTGGAAGTCTACTTTCTTTTTCTGAGCCCCCACATGCCTTCCACTTAAGTGGGAGGTAAAACTTGGAGAAATCACTCAGGAAGAACAGTATTCAAATAACAAAAAACTGGCCCTTTTTACCCTGAGATGCTTTTAGAGCCCAAATAAAGGGGAAAAGTAATTTATAAAAACTCTTTTTGCCCTAAGCCAACCCAGAAACGCAGTTGTTTTGCCCAAAGAAGTCAGCATGTGGTAAGAAACACATGGTCCTAGCATTTTCTCTAAAAAGAAAAAAAAACCACACTCTGCCTTAGCCCAAAGGCTTTTTCACCTGCCCTCTACCCAAAAGCTAAGTATATCAAGGTGTGTCTACATCCTTAAAAAAGATCACACCCTGACCCTAACCCCTAGCCAGTATTGCAAGCATGGCCCAGTTTCCTGCCTATCTCAAACAGTTCCCATTCCAGGAAAGCATTACAGAGCTTGCACAGTTCAAAGTTATCTTCTCTTACTACTGTTCCTCATATCACTGGCCCTTGCAATTAGCCTGAGTAATCCTGAGATTCAGGGGGGTGAGATTCATCTCCCTATATCTTCTTCTCATTTTGGCCTGCCGGTCTCTGCAACACACCCAATATGGAGTTCATCCACACTATGCCCAGTGCAGATATGGGGAACCCCAGAGGTGTGACCAAAGGAATCTAGATGGATGATGATACTGGGGAGAGGAAGGAACCTTAATGAGTCTAGAGGTGAATTTTAAGCCTTTTCAGACCCCATTGCCTTATTGGTGCTAACTGTTTGTTCCCTTCCAAAATAGTGAACAAGTCTTTGTAACACAGCTATTGGAATTGGAGAAAAGGACTCTTGAATTTAGTGCCTGTAACCTGTCACATATATTGTATTTGCTGATTGTTTGCTTTAAGGTTTAATTTTGTTTTGTTAAGTTCACATATTAATCTAATAAAATATATTCTGTTACACTATGTCACTTTCTGTTACTGTATTTTGGCCTTTAGCTATATGTGCTGTTACATTGTCTTTATTTGTACCTCCCCCATGACTGGACTGGAGAAAATACCATTGTAAAAGTCCATTAACAAGTTGCACAAACCTTTTTCCATGGTAAAACTATAGGTCCTTATGGATGCTGGGTTTGTCACCAGATCCAACGAGGTCACATATTGCCTATATGGCCTTTTGTTCCTTTGCCTTTGTTAATTGTCACAAAGATGATAATGGATGGACTCCATCAAACTGGTTACAACCTGTATACAATCTTTGGAGAATTTAATGACCCAAGAATGTAAATTGATTTTAAGGGGTCTTCAGAAGTAATTTTTCAAGATATGTAGTAGCATCCCTACCTCTGACTGATCATTTGCCTGTCTTTCAGTTGTTTATAATAAGAGGTAATGGGGCCATTTAGTAGTTGAGGTGCTGTTGTATTCCCCACCTCCAAATTTCTGGAAGGTGGGAAGGTTTTCATAGATGGTGTGGTACCTTTGGATAGCTCCCAAGAGGGAGCATTTCCCAAGAAGCCTGATGGCTTCTATATCTTCAGCTTACTCTACTCTCCCACCAGAATGATCTAGATTCTTGGTGACATTTTAGACTCAAAAGGTTTATATCAGCAATACAGAGGTTTGTGTTTTTTCTGGGCTCCTCTGCCACATTTTGGAATGTCAAGGCTGAAAGATTGGCTAGATCTGGAGAATTTGTGACAAGTATCCATGAGTTCGTAAGTTTTTTTAAAAGTCACACAGCAAGGGGGCAGTTGGGTAGCTCAGTGGATTGAGAGTCAGGCCTAGAGATGGGAGGTCCTAGGTTCAAATCCGGCCTCAGACACTCCCCAGCTGTGTGACCCTGGGCAAGTCACTTGACCCCCATTGCCTACCCTTACCACTCTTCCACCTATAAGTCAATACACAAAAGTTAAGGGTTTAAAATTAAAAAAGTCACACAGCAACTCATGTGAATTATAATAATAGCGGATTTGTTTGCTATTGTCATTAAATGGCCTATTGTGATTTTGGGGAATTTTGGTGCTTCTTTAAATGTACATTACTTGTTGTACTACTGTTTTATAAAGCTGTTACTTGGTGAAAATCATTTCCACTCACACTGTGGATCATGGCCAAGTTCAAAAGGAAATAGATCTCTTTTTTGGGTGAGAAACCTTGTATTCTACCTCTCCTTGACTGACACAATGTGTCACTGACTGTAATCTATATATTTTTTTTATTTTTAAAACATTTTTATTATTGTTTTCCTTGTATGTGCAATACAGTATTTGAAGTTTTTTCCTCTCATTTTTTGTATTCAAAGTGCATTACCAGTATTGAGTTTTTTTTATTTTTCATTGTTTAAAATGTTCATTAGCTCTAATGTCCATGCATGCCCAGAAGCTTTAGACTATGTAAACATACCATTGATTGTTAAAATATTATGGGACTTCACTTAATTATTGTGTCAGATTCCAGTAGAAGGGAACACAAATAGAGCCACTGCACAATGCCAAGGAGCACAAAGTTAATCTGCACAGTGCCTATGAGCACAAGATCAAGGAGATCAACCAATCCCAGTGGGATTGATGAAAATCTATGCCAAGACAGAGGACTTGTTTTGGGTTTCAAGGAAGCAGCTGTTTGACAATGTCAGACGCAAGATTTTCCCATGCCATATTCAACAAGTACCCAGACTTGGCTACCAACCTGGCTCCCCTATCCTTGAGGATGAAGGTAAAAATCAGACATACTTCCCTTTTACTACAAAATCGAGTCCTTTTTTTTTTTCTGTATGTATATGGCAACTTCCTGTAGTCCTGGCTGTAAATAAGTTAAGTGCATATTATTGCACGTGTCCTATAGAATTGTGGGACAGAAATCATTTAATGGGCCCTGATTCAAGGACCTGTTATAGGTTTATTTTTCCTTACTTAGAACTTTTACACATAAGACTTTGATATTTTATGTTTTTTTATGTTTTTGATTTTCTTTTTTAACACCCTCCTCGGGGGGATTGTATAACTGTCATAAAATTCTAGTTTTATAAAAAATGTTTTCTTGTTTGAGAGTAATTTTAGGATAAGAAACTTGCTACCTCACCAAATTAAAAAAGTGAACTGCTTGGAAAAGGTACCATGAAGATGCCTGAGGAAACCACACACTGCACCAAAAGATCCAGAATGAACTTTGGGTTATAGTGAAATTGAATTGTGGGAGGTTGAATGCATTTATTTTGAATGTAAACTCTTATGCCAAAGGGGACTGCCCCCTAATTGACTTTTTGTCAACGCCCCTAGCAAACATTGGTTTTGCTCTATCCTATTTCTCTCTTATCTCTAACTATTGTAGTTTCCTCTTAAAAAGTACAATATTGTATGTACCTTTAGTTAGAAGATCTTTAGAAGTATAAGATAGTTATGTTTAAATGATGCATTAGGGAGACTACTCTCCCAAAGGATCACAGGAGGATTGTGTAATTAGAATCTGTTACCCTAAAAACTACAATTCCCAACATCCCATTCTCCTCACGTTATGTGATGTAGGGAGGATATAAATTTGGAGTAGCCTCGCCTCTCGCTATCTTCTCTTACTGATGCAGCTTTGGTGGAGCGGGCTCTTTTAAAAAGGCAAGGAGAACTTGATCATGTGGTCTTATTTTGTTAGATAATTACATTTTTATTCCTTTACTTCTGGTGATTATTAATAAACTTTATAAAATATAACACTTGGAGTATTGGACATTAATTTAAAATCCTACACCTCCCAACTCCTCCTTGTGAAGATGGGATTAACTCTCCCCTATTTATTCTTTAGATTTTAGCCACCAGGAATGTATACACTCCCATTAAACCTTAAGTGGGGGAGGGGGGCTTATGACCCCCATAAGCTAGTGAGTAACAAATCAAAAATGACTGACTGCCCCCTGGGAAGTCCAATGCAAAGTTAAAGCTGCCATCTTTAAAAATGGTGGTAACTTCCTGTGAATAGCTTTTGCCCTTCTGAACTTGGCCTTGGAGGAGAGGAGCTTGGGCTTGAGAACTCAGACTGCTTCCCTTTGGACTGCCACGTGGGTGAGTGAAAAGGCTGACTCCTTTTCCTAGTTTTTCTGGAAGGACTAGCTTTTGGAGAGGTCCCTCATCTTTGGGAAGGCCTCATGGATAGAATCCTTGTTTAATTTACCTTTGGGCCTCCCCTCTGCTGAGGCCTCTGAAGTACTGTCTGGTTCAGACCTGGCCGGAGTAATTCATTCTAATTCATTCTCATTCAAATTCTTTCTCTCTCTCTCTCTCTCTCTCTCTCTCTCTCTCTCTCTCGCTCTCTCTCTCTCTCTCTCTCTCTCTCTCTCTCT
>NC_058130.1:277461875-277479264 GCF_016433145.1 Gracilinanus agilis | reverse complement strand
CTGCCAACCCCAGACTGGTATTGCTGGCGCTCTCTCTCTCTCTCTCTCGCTCTCTCTCTCTCTCTCTCTCTCTCTCTCTCTCTCTCTCTCTCTTACTTTCACTTTCTTTTTGTAAATAAACTACTATAAAAGTCATTCTGACTTGAATAATTAACTTCAGTGACCACATTCATATATTTAGCTCAACCTCATAATTTTACCCTTTACATTCTTACAGCATCACTCTCTTCCTTTAAGATGTTGCTAAAGCATTTCTTACATGAAGCCTTTCCTGATTCCCAAAACTGCTAGTGTTTTTTTTCCCAAATTAGTGTATACTTAAAAATTTTGTGTCTGACATAGGTGTTTTACAAATACTTCACTGAACTGATCCAATCATTCCGGAGGGCAATTTGGAATTATTCCCAAAGGACCATAAAAGAATGCATACCTTTTGATCCAGTAATACCACTACTAGGTCTTTATCCCAAAGAGTTTTTAAAAAATGGAAAAGGACCTGTTTATACAAAAATATTTTAACTGCTCTTTTTGTGGTGGCAAATAATTATAAAATAAAGGAATGACCCTCAATTGGGAAATGGTTGAACAAATTGTGGTATATGATGGTGATAGACTACTATTGTGCTATAAAGAATGATAAATAGGATGATTTCAGAAAGAGCTGCAAAGCGGGGCATCTGGGTGGCTCAACACGTTGAGAACCAGGCCTAGAAACAGGAGATCCTAGATTCAAATCTGGCCTCAGATACGTCCTAGATGTGACCCTGGGCAAGTCACTTAAACCCCACTGGCTAGCCCTTACCATTCTTCTGCCTTGGAACCAATACACAGTATTGATTCTAAGATGAAACATAAAAGCTGATGCAGAAGGAAATAAGCATAACCAGGAGAACATTTTACACAGTAACTAAAATATTGTGGAATGATCAAATGTGATAGACTTAGCTACTAAGCAGTGCAATAATCCAGGACAGTTCTAAGGGATTTATAAAAAGAATGCTATCCACCTCCAGAAAAAGAACTGTTAGAATAGGAATGTAGATGAAACATATGATTTATCACAAACATATATTTGGGTATATGTTTTGAGGTTTTGGTTTTATAAGATTTATTCACTTACAAAAATGAATAATATGGAAATGTCTTGTGTGATAATACAAATATAACCCAGATTAAATTGCTTGTCAGCTCCAGGAAGGGGTTGGGGGGTGAGGGGAAGGCAAGAAGGGAAGGAGATAATATGGATCATATAATTTTGTAAAACATATGTGGAAATTTGTTATTAAAAATTTTTAAATAAAACAAAATATTAAAATCAATAAAAACAAATACTTCACTGATTAGCTATGTGACTTGTGATTTCTTTGGTACAGAGAGCCTCCCAGGTGAAGTAATTAATGCAGATAAAACATAATGTTACAACATATAATCTCAGAGAGTTGTCTACAAAACTTAGAAGCTAAGTGACTTCCCTAGGTTCACACTGCCAGTTAGTTATCAGAGGCAGGACTTGAAACAAAATCACACTAACTTCAATGATGGCTTCTTTATACACTTCACCATGTTTCCTCCCATGGTCTTTTAGTAAAGATATAAAAACTGATTTCTTATTTTTCCCTCAATTCAAATTTTTTTTAACATTTATCATTTATCAAATGAAGGAAAAAATTTATCCTACACTTGCTCAATGGATGTCCAGACTTAAGTATTATTTCTCTATGCAACTGTACAACTCTATACAACTCAGAAAGGGTAACCATAACGCAATGATAGATGAACAGGCTAATAATACAGCTGAATTTCTAAGCCATTCAAATTAATTCCAAAGAGGAAAAAAAAAGTTCGTATACAGTAGAACTTTACATACAGTTGCATGTAAAGTAAGTTATCAAATCAATCAGATACACGTTTCTGAAACTACTAAGTTATAAAACATACCAATAAATAACTTTTTTATACATACCTTCCCTTGCTCCATTGAACAATCAACACATCCCACTTGAATGTTCCCATGCTTAGCTCCGGGGATTATCTGCAACCTTTCAAAGTTACTTCCCAGTATTACAATATCACATCCAGAAGCATAAGCCTTTAAAAAACAAAACACAATTACAAAAAAAAAGAACCTTAAGAAGTCATATATTACTACCAATTACTAAACAAAAGAGAATTGCAAATTATAACAGTGTTTAAGTTTCTCCTTATGCTTATGATATCTCATGGGTCAGAGGCTGTACGGTGGAACGGGAGCAGAGTAAAGTTAAAAAGACTGACACTTAGCACCAGCAGGCTTCTTGCAGTCTTTATTCCATCAGGTTACTACTTGCTCTCTCAGGCTTCTGCTGTTGCAGCCTTTCAGCCAGAAGCAATGTGTATATTTATCTACTCTCTACCAAGGTAGCTCATTAAGGGAAGCAAATGGTCAATAAGCATAGTTTTAACTAGAGCCTGGCCTCTAGATCCAGGGAGGAAATTTTTCTCTGCTTTCATATCATTATACTCAAGGTTACTCTTTCTTGCAGCTGTGCCCTCATGACCCTTTTACAGGAATGTCAGGAGAAGAGGGGAAAGCAAATAGGGGGATTTAACTCCTTGATCCCCACAGTCCCCCACAATAAACAAAATCACTAAGATGTCACACCTTTTGTTCCAAAGAGCCTATTGCTAGGTATATATCAAAGAAGTTAATGATAAAAAAAAAAAAATGGCCCACAGACATTAAGTATTTATAGCAGCATTTTTTGGTTTCAGCAAAGACCTAGAAACAACTGGATGATAGCAAAACAAACTGAGGTACAATCTTGTACCTCAACAATCTTAGAGGTAACAGAGAGTTTATTGAGTAGGAAGGAGGGTGACTTCTTAAAGACCTATGATTTAAGAAAATCACTTTGGCCACCAATAACCCCAAAATGAAGATAATACAGGATTTACTATGTGAAGATTATATTCATATTCTCTAGCACTGATGCATTAACATTTTTTAATTACCTTGTACACTTTGCTAATATTAATTAACACAAAGATTTCCACATTAAAAAAAAAACAGAAAAGAAACTGTAGTATAAAACCACAAATTTCTATACAAATAGCTTACCTTTTTCAAAAAAATAATAAATTAAGCATTTTAGTTTTAAAGCTGCCCTACTTGTTAGTAATCTCTCTAGCACAATCTTCTTTTATTTTCTCCTGTGTTTTTTAAATTCTTCAATGACCCTTCTTTTTCTATATCACCATCACTTAACTCCTCTTTCCCATTGTTCTCCATTTTTTAAAAAACCTTTGTGACAAATAAACTTAACAAACAAAACATAGCTACACACCATGTTCAAAAATGCATTTCATAACAACACAGAAGATGGGTATTAAATTTTATTATTAGTTCTCTGTATTTGTGGCTGGTCACTGTATTGATCAGGGAGGAATTGACTCTCTCCAATTTATTTGTCCTTATGTTATTGTATAAATTATTCTCCTAGACCTTTTGCTCAGCATAAGTTCATACAAATCTTCTCATATTTCTCTAAATCCATCCTTTCATTTACTACTGCTAATAATATTCTACTACTTTATGTCATAATTTGTTATCATTCTCCAAGTGATAGACATAATTTTCCTATTCTTTGCTATTACAAAATGCACTGCTAAAAATGTTTTTATATCTATGACTTCTTCCCCCTTCCCCTTTCATTTCTTTGGAATAGAAGTAGTGGATTAATGTGTTAAAAAGGCATTATTGGGGGCAGCTGGGTAGCTCAGTGGATTGGGAGCCAGGCCTGGAGATGGGAGGTCCTAGGTTCAAATCTGGCCTCAGACACTTCCCAGCTGTGTGACCCTGGGGAAGTCACTTGACCCTCATTGCCTAGCTTTTACCACTCTTCTGCCTTGGGGCCAATACACAGTATTGATTCCAAGACCAAAGGTAAGGGTTAAAAAAAAAAAAGACATTATTTACAGATTAGTGACTTGCTTTTATAGGTAGACATGAACTACCCCAAAAGTTCATATTTTGTCAAGAAATGTGCTAGAGTACAAAGATAGCCAGTTCAGAAGCTCTGGGTTCAAAGTCTACCTTACATTTGTGACCTGTATGACCTTGAGTAAAGTCATTTCTCTTCCCATGCCTCAAAACTTGTTTTTTCTAATATTTTGATATTATTGATAACTTCAAAATAATTGGATTCTTTTGTAATCTTAAGTATTTTATAAACATTAAAAACATTTTGAGAAGGGGTCTATCAGTATCAGACTGTCAAAAGTGCTCATGACACAAAAAAATCCTTAAGTGAACAGGTGGATAGGTAGACAGAAAAGCAGATAAGCTGCTATTAAGGTATATGAATTTATGAAGCTATTTACTCTTCAAGAGAATAATCAGAAATATTCATTGCAATAATCATGTATGTTTATTAAATAAACCTTTGTTATAAAAAAACCACTTTAAAATAAATTAAGCTAATTAAAACACTATCAGGGTGTCCTGTGAACAAAAAGAGACTTCAAAGAATTAGAGGAGTCACTTAATGTGACCTTCAGCTTCCATGCATTCAGGCTATAATAATACATTATTTTTCCCAAAAAGAGAAGCAATGAATTACATCTAAAGATAAGAAACAGTAAAAAAAAAAAATTACTACACAGGCAGTTAGATGATTCACTGGATAGAGGGCCAGGAATGAAGACAGGGGGTCCTAGGTGACAGCTACTGACTTCAAATCCTAGGTCTTCCAAGAAAATTGTAGATCAATTAAGAAATATTTTCTAGCATCCATTACGTGACTATCCTGAGCAGAAATGTTAGAAAAGAGCATTTCAATTAAATATAACATGATCCACTTTGTCAATGTTCTTTCATTAAGAATAAGAATCTCAAAAGTGAATAATAGTTGACAACAAACCAATGCTTAGCAGGGGAAAGATCAACAGACTTGGAATCAGAAAAAATGTGACTATGATATGTTGAGATGTATGGAGTGTTCAAGGAGGACTAGCACCCCTGGTGTGAGTGTTTGCTGATTCCTTTGCAGGGCTGGTCATCCAACTTTGGAGTCTACCTTTCATCCAACTCTCACCTGTGGCTCCAAGAAGCAGTAGTATCAGTGGCCACACGCCAGTAAAACAATCTTGGCAAGCAGGCAGGCTAAACCAGGTTGATGGTAACTGATAGGCCTAAAAACTTATCAATGAGTTAGGGGGATATCTACTTCAAGCATGTGAAGATTTAACTTCCCAAGTAGAATGGATAGATGAAAACAATTAGTTGCAATGGCCATGAAGGAAGATGAAGCAGGGCCACATTGAAGAAGCCAATGTAAATGACTGCATCCTAAGTCATTTCTAGTGGTTCTGATTTTTACCTTGCCACTGGACTTCAGAGACTTTGTAAGAGAGAGTGAGGCAACTCCACTCTCTTTAAATTCAATTCAAAATCAAGACATCGATCCATGATGTTGTTGGTTATCTTCAAAAAGGATGGAGGAACAATCCATGTGATTAGGGGAAAATTACTTAATCTCTCTCAACATGAAATTTAAAAATAGCAAATACTATCTATTCTGCAAGTAAGTTTCTTTGGAAAAAGTAAAAGCCCTCAGAACATCAGGAAAACACCAAAATTAGAAAGAAGTTCAAATCCTAGAAAATGGGTTCTAGTGTTTACATGAATTATTTACAAGGTTAATTTTTTATTTATTGACCAGTGACTGATGTATATTTTTTATTTTCACATTATTCAATTTTTTTTAGAATATTTTTCCATGGTTACATGAGTCATATTCTCTCCCTCCTCTCTTCCCTGCCCCCTCCAAGAAGTTAACAAGCAATTCTACTTGTTTATACATGTCCTATTACTCAAAACCTATTTCTACATTATTCATATTTGTAATAGAATAGTCTTTTAAAACCACAATCCTCAATCATATACCCATTATAACCAAGTGAAAAATCATGTTTCTCTTCTGCATTTCTACTCCCATAGTTCTTTCTCTAGATGTAGATAACATTCTTCTTCATAAGCTCCACGGGATTATTTTGAGGTATTTTTAAAATTAGGTTTCAAGAACTATATCCAGAAAAATTACAAACATAAAATCACATGTCCCAAAGAAATTTCAGTTAGGAGGAAATATTCCCTAGTAACTTGCATATTATAAAAATACTCAAATGTACCTACAGTTGGACAGTTTACTTTAAGCATTCATTAATTCAATTAAGCATTTATTATGAGCTAGCATTTATATGACTAGCTTGAAGATTTGCAAAACACTCTACATATCTCATTTGATCTACAACATACAGAGAGCACTGTGCAAATGTGTTGAAGATAAAAAGACAAATAAAAATGAAGTTGTTTTTACTTCTTTGAACCTTAATTTCATCATATGTAAAATGGGAAAAGTGAATATATCATTCTATGGCCTAGTACCTAAAGGTTAATCACATTAACAACTGTCAGGGTTAGGAAAAACTTGACAGAAAGTGGCACTTGTGCTATGACTTGAGGCAACACAAGGAGATTAGGAAGGAGTATGATCCAGGTTGGCAGATACTAGTGGGGATACACGGGTGTAGGAGTCCAGGTATATATTAATCTTGATGTTATTTTAGGGATGCTCAAAAAGCTGACTCTTGTATTTCTTATGACTGGTTTTTGTAACCTAGAATTAAATTGAACCTTAACCTTGTCAAATTCCTAGCCCTTCCAGGAGGCTACACTCCTGAAAACTGGTCAGTTATCTCAGTCTCCTTATTTTACCAATAACAATCAATTAACATATGTATCAAACAAGCTTAGATGCCTTAGGTCATATGAACTCCAGGTCTGGGTGTTAGCTGTACCTATTGTCTTAGAATCCAGTAGTTTGTATCTCAAGATTACCTCAAGATGTTAATGTATCAGACCACTTGTCTAATTATCATTTCCCCTTCTGCCTATACATAGTAACCCCAATAAAAACACCAGTATGTCAGCTAAGAGTTAAGCTCTTCACCATCAGAGCTTCATTCCAGTGAAGCTCAATCCCAGAGACTATTTCATGTTGGAACTTTCTTTGTCTTTGTGTCTTTATTCCCACCTTATGTTCTCCTTCCCTTAGACTTGCTGTTGACCCATTTTTCTCTCAGTCCCTGGTTCCCCTTTCTGAGTGTTTTACCCCCTGGGAACTTTTGTGCAGCTACTGGTTGACTGCAATAGGTGAGGGAAGGAATATCTGATTCAGGATATAGGTAAGTAGTCCAATTTACTTGGCATTCATGAAGGAGAATAAAATGAGGTCTAAAAGGCAAATAGTCACTAAATTTAAATAAAGAAAAGTTTATAATCATTCTGACTCCTTGGATTTGTTTCAGATACACATAAGGTAATGGGATGAATTCGTATAGCAGAAGAATTAGACTGTCTTTTACTTCCTTTTGTTTAATTAGAATTTTGTACCCCAGGACTTCATTTCCCAGAATCTCACTTTCATCCTTCATTTCATCCTTATGTTTTGGAGATAAGGTTTCTGTAACCATGCCCCTCCTTGCTCTCTTCTCCTGCTTTCGTGGTCAGGTAAACTGTTCTTTACTCAGATTTTATCTATTTTCTCTACTTCAAGTTATTAATAAATCATATAAAATATAATACTTGGAGGTATTGGATATTGATTTTAATCTTGACACTTTTTTGTATCTTGGACAGTCTTTGACTCTTTTTTGTATCTGATATATTAACACAGTGCCTGGCACATAAACAAATGTTTTAATAAATGCTTAATAAATGTTTAACAGAGCCCAGGGTGCAGCTGATGCAATAGCAAAGGCTTTTGGAGCTCTCAGCCAGAGGTATTAGGGTGGTGAGACAACTACTCTGAAAGATACAGGGATCTCTTTCCTGGTTCTGGGTGCAAGGAAGCATTAGATTCTGGAGGAAGAGCACTAGTACACACTAGCACTAGAGACCACAGGGAATACTAGTCACAGTTCCAAGGTGGGAAAAGAGTGATTGTGGTTACTTCCAGTCCAGAGCACAGACTTGGAGAGTATTAAACACAACTCTCCTTACATTCTGTCATCCTAAAAGAAGTGAAAGCAGATAACATTCCCAGAGCCAGCTCTGAAGGCACAAAGAACCTAAAGCTCTCTTCACCTCAGTTACAGAGCCCAACTCTAACAGTTTTTAAAACTAAAAGAAAAGAAAAAAATTGGAAAATGAGCAAACAACAGAAAAATACATTCAACATAGAAAATTATTTTGGGGGCAGGGAAAACCAAAACACAAACTCAGAAGACAACAAAGTCAATAATGCTGTATCCAAAGCCTCCAAGAAAAATATTAATTGCTCTCAAGCTCAAAAAGAATTAATGGAGGAGCTCAAAAAATATTTTGAAAATCAAATAAGAAAAATAAAAGGAAAACTGGGAAAAGAAATGAGTGATATAGGAAAATCATGAAAAAGTCAGAAAAACATGTCTTAAAAATTAGAATTAGGTAACTGAAAGTTAATGTCTCCATGAGACATCAAGAAACAATCAAAGTCAAAAGAATGAAAAAAATAGAAGAAAATATGAAATATCACATTGGAAAAATAACTGACTTGGAAAATAAATCGAAGATATTCTAAGAATCACTGGATTACCTGAAAGCCATGATTTAAAAAAAAAAAGATCTTAAACATTATCTTTCAATAAATCATCAAGGAAACTGCCCTGAAATTCTAGAAAACCAATAAGTTAAAATAGAAATTGAAAGAATCCACCAATTGCCTATTGAAAAAGTTCTCCAAAGGATAACTCCCAGGAATATTATAGACAAATTCCATAATTCTCAGGTCAAGGAAAAATATTGCCAGCAGTCCAAAAGATATAATTCAACTATCATGAAGTCAGGATAATACCAGATTTAGCAGCTTCTATGTTAAAGGATCAGAAGCCCTGGAATAGGATATTCCAGAGAGCAAAAGAACTAGGACTTCAACCAAGAATCATTTATTCAGCAGAACTAAGCATAATCCTTCAGAGGAATAAATGGATATTCAACAAAACAGAGGACTTTCAAACACCACTGATAAAAAGACCAGAGCTGAATGGAAAATCTGACTCTCAAACATAAGACTCAAGAGAAGCACAAAAAGGTAAACCCGGAAAGAAAATGACATTCAATAAGATCAAACTGTGTACAACCCCACATGGGGAAATGATTATTGTAACATCAAAGAATTTTATCATTATTAGGGCAGTTAAGAACAACAGACACCAGCCATACCACTGCTGGATTTGTACCCCAAAAAGATAAGAAGGAAAAAATACTTGTACAAAAATATTTATAGCCACACTCTTTGTGGTGGCAAAAAATTGGAAAATAAAGGGGTATCCATCGATCAGGGAATGGATACAAATTGGAATGGAACAAATTGTAGTATCTGATGGTTATGGAATACTATTGTGCTGAAAGAAATGATGAACTGGAAGATTTCTATGTGAACTGGAAAGACCTCCAGGAATTGATGCAGAGTTAAATGAGCAGAACCAGGAGAACACTGTACACAGAAACTGAAACATTGTGGCATAATCAAATGTAACAGACTTTTCTACTAGTAGCAATGCATTGATCCAGGACAATCCAGAGGAATTTATAAGAAAGAATACCATTAACATCCAGAGAAATAACTGTGGAAGTAGAAACGGAGGAAGAAAAAAATATGATTGATCACATGGTTCAATGAGGATATGACTGGGGTTTTGGCATTAAAAGATCAATCTACTGCAAATATGAAAATGGGTTTTGAAAAATTATACATATATAACCCAATGGAATTGCTTGTCAGCTGGGGGTGGGGGGGAAGAGGAGTGGGAAAAAAAAATCACAAACCATGTAACCATGGGAAAATAATCTTAATTAATTAATTGGTTGATTAATTAATTGATGAAGACATAGACAGAGGGCAAGGATGTCAGTTGAATATGATGGGAATGATATGAAAAAAATAAAATTAAGTCATGAGAAAGAAGAACGCATTGGCAGGAGGAGAAAGGCAAAAATAGAATGGTGTAAATTATCTCACATAAAAAAAGCATGAAAGAGCCTTTATAGTGGAGGGAAAATGGGGGACATAAGAAGGGGAGTACATGAATCTTACTCTCACCAGAATTGACTTAACAAGGGAAGAATATACACAGTCAATTGGGTATAGAAATCTATCTTATCCTACAAGATAGTAGGAGCTGAGGAAAGGGGATAAGAGAATGGGGGTTGGGACAGAAGGAAAAGAGGGCAAACTGGGGGAAATGGTCAGAAACTAAATAGGGGAAATAGAATGGAAAATAATACATATAATAATCAAAATGGTGCAAATTTTTTTACACATCTCTAAAAGGCCTCCTTTCTTGAATACAAAGAGATATGAGTCAAATATATAAGAATACAAATCATTATGACCAGACAGTTCTCAAATAAAGTAATTAAAGCTCTTCATGATCAGACAAAAAAATGCAAATTAAAACAATCCTGAGGTACCATACCTCAGACTGGTTATTATGACAGAAAGAGGAAATTACAAAGACCAAACATGGCGGCATTGCAGGAAAAATGAGACACTAATGTACTGTTAGGGGAATTGTAAAATGACCCTATTTGGGATTTTCTTAGCAAAAATACTGGAATGGTTTGCTATTTCCTTCCCCAATTCATTTTATAGATGAGTAAGCCAAGGCAAACACAGTTAAGTGACTTGTCCAGACACAAAGCAGAGAAGTAACTAAGGTAAATTTGAACTCAGATCTTCCTGATTCCTGACCTGCACCACCTAAGTGGTACCTCACTCCTACTTAATATAAACTTTTACCCAAATATTTTTAGTTGAATCCCTAAAAATTCTATTTAGATGTCTTAGTGTAGTATGGAGGTACCCCTGAGTTCTCAAAAAGTTCCCAAAGTGTAAACTCTGGCACATTCTACCATGCTGAAACGTGTGGTCCTAGAGACTTATCAAGGCTGTTTTATGAAAAACAATCTGTTTTATGAAAAAACAATCTAGTTAAGTAGATAGTGACATTAACAATAGGCTAGCTGTTGATATGTAGTGCCCCTGATCCCTTATAACCCCTTCTACTGCTGCATTAATGTTAGCTAATTAGCGAAAAAGGGGCTGGGGAGTGTTAAAAATCATATTGTTTATAAACTTTAATTTGGTTACTGGTATTCTAAATGTAAAATTCTCATCCAATATACAAGTGGACATATTGTTGAAGCTGAATCATATCAATTTTTATATTCTTGCTTAAAAAAAAAGGAAACAGGAAAAGGATGTCTCAGCTGAATAGAAGGAATGGAACAGGTACTCTTAAAGAGTCCCCTTCCCCTTCACCCCCCTCCCCCGAAAAAGGGGAGAAAAGTGACTTAATTGAGTAGGTTTTATCATTTGCCCAAGTCAACAAGAAAAACTACGGAGAAAATAATTAGAGCTCATGTAACAACAATGGGTACTGAGGATAAAATGATAGCGAAATTCTACAAAGAACTTGATAAGATCCTTCAAATTAAATCAACATAAACTCTGATACCTGGTGACTTAAAGGTGGAAAAAAACAAGATTGGAGAAATATAAAGGGAATCATGGTTTATGAAGAAGGAATAACAGACCAAAGATCTTCATGCCTTTATATCATGAATAATTATATCAAGTAAAAAAAAAACTGGTAGGTGATGATCATCATTCTGCTAATACAAAGCACAATTCATTCTGCATCTGCTACTCTGCCTGGCTTCATCTCCATGGAACAAGATTCCCTTGGTTCCCTCACACACCTACTCAGATTTTTCTACTTCCTTTTGTATCTTGTTTCCCCCCATTAAACTGTAAGTTCCAAAAAGCTGGGGGGGGGGGGGAGGGAAGGGGAGGAAGATTTAAAAAAAAAAAAGTCACGACCTTTATGAACTGATGAAAAGTGAAATGAGAAGAACCAAGAGATCATGATGCAAAGTAACAACATTGTAATGATGACTGGCTATGAAAGACTTGAGCACTCTGATCAATATAAGGATCCAAGACAATGCCAAAGGATGAAAAAAATGCTATCCACCTCCAAAGAGAGAACTGATGAACTCTGAATGCAAGATGGAAGTATAATTTTCTGGATATTTTTTGTAATATGGAAATATTTTTGCATTATTTTTACATAATTATAATCATGTTGCTTGCCTTCTCAGTGAGTGAAGAAGAGGGAGGAAGGAAATTTGTAATTAGATTTTAAAAGACTATTAAAAGGAAATAAATAATAAATTAAAAAAGAAAAAAGATTATGAGCCCCAACAGGGCTATGTTTTTCTTATTTGTATCCTTGGTGCTTATTTCAATGTTTAATTATACACTTATAATGTTTATCAAATTGAAATTGAATTGAATTGAACATGGAAAATGTCAAATAACAACACAAAGAACTATAGTTTTTATTTTATGGTCAGGAAAATATTTGTTATTGATGAGTAGGGAAAAAATCATATATAACTAAAACAACACTGAATTAAACAAGTAGTTGACAATAAAAAGTGGGAAATGGACAACAAAAATTACATTTACTCTGACAATGTTAAGTCTCCATAATAAAGACAACAAGGGCAACCAATGCCTCCCAAAAACTTTAATCAAAACAACTGACTTACTTGCTAAACAGAAAAATGGCTGCCATGAAAAATAATGGTTTAGACTATAAACTCATTTGGAAAATCTCACATAGGATGATGGCCAGTATCATCTTATAAAGCAATGAAGATAAAGCCAATTTAAAGAAAGTTAAGTGGGGCAGTAATAAGATGGCTCAGTAGATTGAGAGCCAGGTCCAAAAGAAAGGAAATTCTGAGTTCAAATGTGACCTCAGATATTTCCTAACTCTGTGACCCTGGGCAAGTCACTTTAACCCATATTGCTTATCCCCTATCACTCTTCTGCAAAAAAACAAAAAAGTCAACTAACATCAGTGAATACTTTATTTTACAAATTCCTATGGATCACAGATTTATTTATTTGAGCATTCTCAGTTCCATACATGAAGTAACACTGAAAACTTCATATTTAATGTTATGGAATTAAAACTTCTCCATGAGGATGTAGACCTAAAAAGACCACACCCATGTAACTATCAATAATGTATAAATAAGTCTTGACTGACCACACCAGTGGAAATTCGAATTAGCTACAACTGGGGAGGGGGGGAGAGTCAGGAGATGGGGGAGTGAAGGGGGTGAAGGGTAAAGTAAAAACATGACTTATGTAACCAGGGAAATTTTTTCTAAAAATAAAAATTTAAAATAAATAAATAAACAAACAGCTATATCCCAATAAAATTCAATTTTTAATCCTAAAAAACAAACAAAAAAAAACTTCTCCATGATAGATAAAGTTTCTAAGAAACTCTTTCTATAATACCATTCCACATTATAAATAAGTTAGTTCAAAATAGGATTATTGAAAAGTAGGAAAATAATTAATATATTCCAGATATTACTTTCTGAAGGTAGACCATACATACAATTGTTTTTTTAAATTTTTTATTTATATTTTCAGTTTCTTATGATCACCAGAGTTATCTCCTGTATCCCTCCCATCCCCTCCATGGGAGAGCCATCCCATGACAAAGAGTATTTTTTTAGAGAGGAAATAAAGTCAACACAACTGGTTGATACATTGAAGAAGTCTGAAAACATCTACAATGAATACCACCTGTGGACCTCCAACTTCCATGAAGGAATAGGATATGTGATGTCTTCTCAATTTTTCATTTAAGTCCTGTTTGAGATTTATAATTTTGTTACACTTAAAAACATTTTTTTTGGTACATTGCTAATTCTTTCCATTTATATTCTGCCACATAATTGTTTAACAAAAGGGACTTGCTATTCTCAGACCAGCCTCTGATCTTGAAATGTGCTTTCTCCTAAGGTTCAAGGAGACACAAATGGCAAGAGTGTAGGAAAAGAAGGAAGTGACTGATATGTGAAAATAAAAAATATCAATGCAAACACTTTTTAATCCACAATATGCCCTGTATCAACCTGACTCAAATTTTTTTTCACCTGACATGAAGGGCATTCTACTGCCTAGGTGATCAAATAGCTTTGGAAAGGTTAAATGAAAATAACTCTCAAAGGAAGAAAATGATGATTGTGAATAATGATAAGATATATCTTCAGGCATAATCTCTTTCCTGGAACCAAGTTTAACATTACCAATTGCCAACTGTACATTTTTACATTGATGTCCCATCTGTATCTCCAACTCAATTTGTCTAAAATGAAATTCATGTTTCCTCCAAAATCCATCCCTCTTGCAATCTTTCCTATTTTTTTTTTTTGAGAGTATCCTTCAAGTCCCTAAGGTTTGCAACTTTGAAACCATCCTTGACTTTTCCATCTCCATCACTCCTCAAATCCAATCAGCTGCCAAGTCTTCTCAACCCTTTTTCTACATTGATTCTCTTATTCCTCCCTCTTTCCAACTCAAGTTCCAACTCCATGAGTCCTTTCTTCCTTTCTTTCTTTAACCCTTAACTTCTATTTTAGTATCAATTCTAAAACAGAATAAAGACAAGACCAAAGCATCGGGGGTTAAGTGACTTGTCCAGGTTCACACTGCTAGGAAATGTCTGAGGTTGAATCTAGGTCCTCCCAACTCCAGGCCTGGTTCTCAATCTACTCTATGCTACTACCTAGTTTGCCCCTCATAAGGTCTTCCTTGGTCTAAGTTGCTAACACTCTCTCCCTCTTGAAATTACATTGTATTTCTGTGTATTTATTTGTGTATATGATATACAACTTCCCACTCCAAATAATCTGGGAGAGTAGAGATCTTGTGGTTGATGCTTAATAAATTTGCCCAATTGAAATTAATTGTTTCATGTTCTGAAACACCACAGTCACCTCCAAAACTACAGATGGCTCAGTCAACTGCCCATAAATATCTTTTGCATTTTCAATTATAATTAGGCTGGAACATGAATAAGTTTATATGTAGGTATAAAATTCAGCCAGGTACATATAAATCAAATTATCACCAACAGGAGCTTACCTAGAGGCCTTTTGATCTGGTCTGCACATCTTCAAAGGGATACCAAAAGGACATAAGAAATAACTTAAAGATAAAAAGACCACTTTATCTAGTATGGTGAAGTCTACCCAAATAGCAATGGAAGAACTTCCATGTTTGAAAATGTTACAGAAAAATTATTTCTGTGTATGCTTTCTCTGGCATAAATCATCCTGATTGTTGAGATTTGGAGAGCAAAAGAGATACTAAAGCCAGTAGATATTGTATTACTAAGTCTAGAAAAATATACTACCATACTATCTTCAAGGAAACACATAGCAAAAGAAAAATGCTACGATCACATTCTTCTCAACATGCTGACAATTCTGAAGCCTAAGCAGAAGGCTCAGTGGCCTGAAGATGGACATTTTTTTTTTATAACATGCCTATGAAAATGCTACTTAAACTTTAGGGTTCCTGACATTATTCTAATAGGATCAAAATCACATTTTTATTTCTATCTTCCTTTGAGTGAAACAACAATTAGAAAGAACTATCCTAATACATAGTAGATTTTTCTCCCCTTCCCTACTAGAAGTCCTCAAGGATGAAAACTGAATTGTTGGGGATGTTGTAAGTGATTCTTGGTCAGGTCAGGTATGAGTTGACCTAGATGACCTTCAATCACTTCCAAACATGAGATTCTGTAGTTCCTGCAATAGAGGTCCACGGTATTGTTTAAAGAAAGAGTAATGGGTAGGGTCAGAGCAGCAAATGAGAGAGATGAGAGCTATTCCCAAATTTAGCGACAAGATTACAAAGAGACAATGGAGGAAATAGGACCAAGAAGAAGGTTATAATAGGCATCCTAGAAAGATCACCACAGCCTGAGTCAAGAATCTGGAAAATTAATTACAATTTAGCAATGTGAAGACATTACTTTGCATACTAAAATACCTGTTTTCAAAATGATAATGTGGCCTCCAATGAGCTTTTGAGAATTAGTCATAGATCACAAAAATTTCATAGTATAAATTTGACACCAAAGCCTGAAGAGATTCTGAATGCCTTCTTAGAGAAAATATTTGAAAAAATAATTAAGAAGAGAAAATAACCTAATCTCATCACTATTTTGAAAAGGGTAGTTGGAAAACCAGTCTTCCAGTAACTTTCCCTACATTAATATTCTCCAGATATTGTTTTTTCTATAAGGAGACATTTGAAAATTACTGAACCTAAGGCAACAGTTTGCCAGGTTTAAAATCTAAGAATACATTTAGAATCTATATTTGTCTGTTTAAGTCCAAATTTATCTCTTAGAGGGGAAAGTAACTCCTGCTTCGTGAAACAAAGTATCTGGACAACTCACACAATTCCAATATTACTCTATATTTGGTACAGCAGGGACGGTTAATAATCACAGAAAAGTCAAAGACACTCAGGTACAGTTCTTCTAAAATTATAACATGGAAGCAGAAGCAATGCTACATTCTGCTTTACTTTGTTCCATATATTTATGGAAAAAAATAATAGTTTTAATTAGTCAATTCAATCATGTCAAAAAGTCATCTATGGAATTTTCCTACTTCTACGAGAACAGTTGCCACACTACCTTTTGCTCTAAAACACATTACTAAAACATTTTCATGAAATTAAAATGATACATCTTACTGAGATATTTCACTGTTATGACATCCTCTGAAATAAATTCATGCTTTATAGACCTCCTTATCAGTTAGTTAAAATTAAGATAAGGTCCTGCTGGCCACTTTAAATGAATTTCATAACCTTTCAATTTACTGTATCAATTTATATTAATTCATATTGTATCAAATATTGTATTTAAGTAAATAAAATACACCTTTTTAACATTTGTTTCACTCGAGGGAAACTACAAGCAAATTTCTCTTTATTTCTTACATTTCACTACTATTTCTGAATTATACACTACTTTTACAAGAATCTAGACAAATATTTAAAGGGCTTTCTCTCCACCGAGCTATTTTTTACCATGTATTTTACACTGGAATTTCTTGTTAACTGAAAAACAAGTATCTATTGTTCTTGAGATACCCACTCTTTAAATTAAAACAGACATACGACTTTACGGTAGAAACAACAACCCCCAAAAGAACTAAAGGAATTGCTGTGGTTTATAAAACTGACAGTTTGGGGAGACTTTATTTACTCCCAAATCTCTGTATTTTCATTTGAGCATCCCTCCCACCCCCCTTTTCGGCTCAGTAACCATTCCTGCTTCACATTTTTAGGCTTGGTCCAAAATCCAAGAGACTAACATTTCCATTTCCTTCTCTCCTTCCTACCTCGTTCCCGCCCCGCCCTCACTACCCCCCTCCCCCCCTCCCCGCCAACCCACCTGTCACAAGCCCCAT
>NC_058130.1:277342721-277456985 GCF_016433145.1 Gracilinanus agilis | reverse complement strand
TGGCGGCTGCTTGTCTCAGGGGCTCGGGTGGCTCGGGACCTGCTTTGGCGGCGGAGGCGGCGGGCGCGCAGAGCTGAAGCCGCTTCGCTGGGGCCCGCGGCTCATCCCGAGCCGCGCCGCGCAGCACAGCACAGCGTAGGACAGGTGAGGGGAGAAGAGAGAGCAGATGGGAGGAGAAGAAAGTGAAGGGAAAGGGAAGGAAGGGGAGGAGGGGACTTGGAGGAAGGAGGGGCGAGGGCGGGGCGAGACGGTGCAGCGTTTCTTTCCAGCGCACCTGTCACCTCCCGCACCAGACACCTCCAGGCGGCAGCGAGATCAGATCTGGAACTATCCCCGCCGCAGCTCTTGAGTCAGGCACAGTCCCAGGAAACGATCAGTCAGCAGCTGGGGGCCAGGAAGCAGGGAGAGTGACTTCCTCTTCTGTGGCTGGAATTCGACTACAGTGGAATCTGGGTGGCGCAGTAAGCCCACTGTGTCTTTACAAGCCTCTCCCTGACCTGTCCCTTCCCGGCTACTGTCCTTACCACCCGTTCCCCCCGCCTCCGCAGGCCACGGTCCTCTAGTGTGCGTCTCTCGCTCCCAGCAGAAATATCGCGAGGTTTCTCGCGTCTCAGGTTGTTAAAGGGACTTAGAGCCGTTGTCACCTTCGTAGTGAGTGAATAGAGAGGCGTGACTCCGTCGGCTTCCTCCAGGTTGACCAATCCCCATCTTGCTATTTTAATCTCCGCCCACGGCAAAAAAAGAACGAATAGATTTGGTGCTAGTGGGCAGCCGCACTTTGTGATATATTGTTAAATCTCCTGGGGGAAGAAATGAATGGATGAGTGTGGTGTTTGGTTATCTGGTTATCTAAACGTAAGTCAAAAACTAAGTCTGCCTAAGAGACAGGCAAGCTGTATGGCTAAACCTGAATGGAAAAAAAAAAATGTGTTTATTGGAATCAGCTTTTGTCCTCGTCTAGTCAAGGCTTCCTCGTTCACTACAAATCCCAGCATGCAATCCTCCTTGTGTGGAACACGCTGTGTCCTGCGTGAAAGTGACCCTTGGAAAGCACTACTGCAGCTAGATGCATTATAAGTGCCAAGGTTATATGAGAGTTTCAAATTAATATGTTGCAAAAATAAGTATTTCAGATGAGCTTAGAGATTTGGCAAATATAATTGGGCGCTCTTTTCTCTCAAGAATTTTTTACACTCAACCCAAACTTCTTTAATTGGTACCATAAAAACAGTGTACAAAGCATTTATTAAGAATCAACTATATGCAAGACACTGTGTTAAGTCATGGGGGTACAAAAACAAAAATAAAACTACTTGCCCTCGGGGAGTTTGCATTCTTTTGGTAGAGATAAGTACATAAATAAATAATGCAGAATCAAAACTGGTTGTATTCATCTTTGGGAAGTAGAGCTCCTAAAGAGAGGAGATCAGACTTTATTGGAACTCTGAAGATTATTATGCTCCCACCTAAGATTAGGACTCTAGGGAAAATTGCTTAAACAAATTTTAGGAGTGTCTCATATCCAAGTATAGGATGGATATTTACTTACTCTACCACAAATGAAAAGTTTAAAGCTAAAGATTCATAAACCCACATTGAAAAATGCATAAAACATGAAATGCTATGTTATAAAATAGAAATATCATACTTAAAACATGGCACACTTTGTTAGATTACTGAACAGGCATTTTATTTTAATCTCTAATCTACTGTGCAATTTACTCAAGGTACTATCTTCTGGCAAGTCATACCCTGACTAAAAGCTTTCTTATTCCTTTATCTGTAGTATCTTCCAAGTGGTGATATTCTTCTCAGAATACTTGGAAGAATTATCTCATCCTGGGCAAACTATCACCAAGACTAGAGCTATTTCTCTTAATTCATTAAGTTCTTGCCAAATTTAAGAATATATATCTCAGGATCACTATTTGGTAACCTGTGCTAACCTGTTCTCTGAGAAAGAAACACAAAGCAAACATTAAGGTCAACTCTTTCTGAACCCACCAGCAATCCTCAGTATTTGAACAACATTTATTTGGGAGGTATGTAAATGAATTAGATGAAAAATACCATTTATTGTTCATGTGGCATGACCTCTGATCACAACTTAACAGATGGATCATGGACATAGAAATGGCAGAGACTTTGGATGTCAGAAGACATCCAAATCCTAATTTCTCATTTTCCAGATGAGTAAACTGATGTGAATTGCCTGTGGTCATGCCAGACCACAGTTTGGAACAGTTTTGGGACTCCAGAATCAATGCTCTTTCTGCTTTTTATTGTTTGAAGGGCTTTTGCTGTGGCGTGCACTTCATTTGTTACCCACTGAAATCAGCTCATTTTAGTTTAATGAGTTCAATAGAAATGATTCAGATGACAAATAAGCAAATAAAGGCATGATTCTTGCTTCTTTTTCTAAGGCAGTCTTTGAGCTTTGGACAGAGGTCAAATAGAACCCAGAATCATTCAGAGTCTAAAACCTTCTGGAGCAATCTTAGAAGACCAGTTTTTATTTTACATTTGCCCCAGGCTAGAAGATGCCAAGCATATTGTCTGTTTCACAGATTTTGATTCACTTCAAGGTAATTTTTTGCCAAATTAACATCCTTGGGCTATATCTGAGTAGACTAGAACTGAACAGAGTCAGCGAATGTCCTAAATTGCAACCAAAAGAGAATTGATCCAAACCCCCTAGGATTATTCTTGATTCGAGCAGAAAATCTTAGATCCAACCCAATTCAACTTTGAGAGGGCCTCAGAATGTCCTTCAGTCCAATGTTGATAATAAATAGTGTTAGTCAGACTGTCCTATCTCCCCGTTAGTAAAAAGCAGCTACAAAAGCAGCATGATTGTTTTATACTGGATTCAGTACATTAATATGCCAAATTCTTTAAGATTTGAATGTGAATTAGCAATTCATCAATTAGTGGCTGACTAATTTACAATATAAATTGCTAGGAGAAAAAAATCTGCTAGTAAGTTTTAGCTACTCACCAGTATGTATGGCCCTTGTCCCACACACCAGCCTGTGCTGTGTTATTATGGCCTCTTCCCTTATCACAGCCCATCCCCCTTCTTGAATACCAAATAAAACCCAGAGTAGTGTTGAGACTGTGGTCCTGGGAGGAAGAGCTGCTTCATCTCTTTGGAATAAGCAAATGAAATTACTCTAAAAGAGTCCTTCTGTCCAGTAATTAGCTTAAAAATAAAAGAGATTTATTAAATTGGATGCAAATTGGATTATTGAGTTGAGTTGGCCAGGAGGCAGGAGCAGGTAGAATACTGCTTCTATAGAGGAGATGGAATTTGGGCTACTAATACCCTCTTGACAACAGGGCCTATGTGACTAGAAATGGGATGATAGTGGGGTGATGGAGTGATGTTTTGGGAACTCTGGGACCCGGGATGGGTCATGTGCTTGCTTAATCCTATGCCTCAAAGTCAAAAGAGGGTGAACTTGTCCAGTTTAGGGGATGGTTAGATATCTGAGGTCAAAATAGATGCTTATCAGAAGTAAGCTGGGACGTGGCTATCTGTGTTCATCAAGAATAAGGGGAGATGGGTAGTTCAGTGGATTGAGAGCCAGACCTAGAGACAGGAGGTCCTAGGTTCAAATCTGGCCTCAGACACTTCCTAGCTGTGTGACCCTAGGCAAGTAATTTAACCCCCATTGCCTAGCCCTTACCACTCTTCTGCCTTAGAAACAGACTGACAGATGAGCATTTCCTTTCCTTTGGCCCCCTCTTTAAAAAGTTTGCCCATTGCTGACTTAGACCATAACACATAATTCAATGAGTAGCCCATTAAATTAGTCAATCATCACCTAAATCTACCCAACTGCCCCCTAAAGGAATGGCAATCACCATTTTAATTCTTTAGAGATTATGATATTCCATATTTTGTAACCATATAACATCTCTGGGAGATAAAAAGATGGGTTTTTGAATCAGGTTGGAATAATTGAAAGCTGAAAACACTATACAATTTCTCAAATGCAATTCACTCTGCTCTCTTCTTTCCCTTCAACTTTAGATCAAGTTTATTTGTCTGTCTGTAGTGCCTGTCCAAGATTTAGGTGATGATTGACTAATTTAATGGGCTACTCATTGAATTATGTGTTATGGTCTAAGTCAGCAATTGGCAAACTTTTTAAAGAGGGGGCCAAAGGAAAGGAAATGCTCATCTGTCAGTCTGTTTCTAAGGCAACTCTTTGGAAGTTTTATGGTATTGTATCCTACTCATTGTATTCATCAGATTAGGAATAATGTCCTGCAGCTGGATAGAACATTTCAGGGGTCTGCATCTGGCCTGCTGGCTGTAGTTTGCCCATCACTGGTCTAAGCAATAGGCATTTTCATCCATCTGCTTTTACCTATATGAATTGTTTGGAGGATCTCTTATAAGAGGGGATGAATCTCATTTAAAAAGCTTTGTAACATTATGGGGCTTGATGTAAATATTTTTAGTGATCTACCAGTGGGAACATCTAGGAAACCTCTTCTCCCTGGACTCAGCTCAAAGCATCCTGCATGATAATGGTGAACACATTGCAAGTTTTATGACTTGGTTCATCCTAGATCAACATTGGCGAAGTATTGGCATGCATGCAGAGCTGGCAATTGGGTAGGAGGGAGTTGCTCCATTCCCCCTCTTCCCAGCTACCAAAGACATTTTTTGCATGCCCTGCCCCTCTGTCTAGCCACCCAAAGCGAGCACTTCCTCTGTCCACTCTTTGGGCTAATTGGGTTAGGGGGCTCACAGGCAGCTTGAAATTGCAGTCTGGGCATGGGAACTTGAAAACCTTCACCAACACTGTCCTAGATCATCGCATTACTAAAGAGTTGCCAAGTTTTCACAGTTGATCATCATATAATATTGCTGTTACTGTATGCCATGTTCTTTTGGTTCTGCTTGTAAACTCTCTATCAGTTTATGCAAATCTTTCTAGCTTTTTCTGAAATCATTTTGCTTATCATTTCTTATAGCACAATTGTGTTCCACTGCCAACATGTACCACAATTTGTTCAGCCAGTCCCCAATTGATGAACATCCCCTCAAGTTCTAATTCTCTGCCACTACAAAAAGAGCTGCTATAAATATTTTTGGACAAGTAGGTCCTTTCCCTCTTTTTGCTATCTCTTTGGGATACAGACCCAGTAGTGGTATTACAGGATCAAAAGATATGCACAGTTTTATAGTCCTTTGGGCATAGTTCCAAATTGCCCTCCAGATGGGTTGGATCAGTTTACAATTCCATCAATAATACATTAGTGTCCCAATTTTGTCACATTCCCTTCAACATTTCTCAGTTCTGGAAGACTTTTATGAACTGATGCAAAGTGAAGACAGCAGAACCAGGAGAACACTGTATACAATAACAAAAATGTTGTATGAAGACCAACAATGAAGGATTAAAGTATTATCAGCAAAGCAAGGTTATGCAATAACACCAAGCTTTACATATGTTATTGAATTTGAACTTCACAACAACCCTTTGAGACAGGTACTACTAATAACTCCACTTTTACAGATTAGGAAACCGAGACAAAAGAGGTTAAAAGACCTGCATGTGGTCATAAAGCTAATAAGTGTCTGAAGAAGAGCTTGAATTCCCAGCTTTTCTACCCACAATGCACCTAGCTGCCTTTGATTATACAGAACATGTGCAGGTAATACCTGCCAGCATCTTGTCAATCATGCTCTGGGGGTATGGAGGGAGAGGGAAGGGTTAGCTTCTGGTTATGTATGACCACTGCTGACCAAGAAGACTTGATTATTCAAAAGACTTGGTAATAGACAAGTATAGGTCTCACTATGTCACTCTCCTACTTTAGAAATGCCAATGAATGAATGAATGAATGAGAAGGATTTATTAAGTACACCAGGTACTGTGCTAAGTGCTATGGATATAAATATAAAAGAGAGGAGATCCTTGCCTTGCTTAGCTTACATTCTAATAAGAGAAAAAAGAGGAGTGGTGTCTAGGAAAGGGCATTTAAGTCTAGTGTTTTAGAAGTCATAGGAATCTTGAGTGGAGAAAATTTTTTAAAAAAGGCTTCCAGAAACTATGGTAGTACTGATGTGATTATTGTTCCAGAGCAAGTGGTAAAAATTTTGGGTGGATTGGAAGGAAGGAAGGGAATAAGCCATTCAAGTTGGCTTGGCAGGAAGACACTCAGGTTCTGGAGCTGGCTAGATAACAATAGTCTCAATCACCTTCATTAAATCATTTTTTTAAATGCATGGAAAATAAAGTATACAGAAGGAGAGTCAGTGGAAACAGACAAGCAGGAGCGTTTTGAAAACATTGAATTTACTCTATATTTAAAAAAGAAAAGCAAGCTGTTTGTTATGTAGATTTGCAGCTTCATGTACAATCCCTCTTTTTTTTTATTCTACCTTGTAAATCAAAATATTTATTTGTTCTTTGTTGAGTTAAAAATTTGAAAAAAAAATTAAACAACTAAGCCCCGCTTTTTGATAATCAAAGCCCTATAGATTCCAACCCCAATCTACCTTTCTAATTTTATTGTACATTATCTGTTTCACACATAGTTCAAGTACTTAGTAAATGCTTTTTGACTGACTAATGATGATGGTGTAGTCCATCAGACCTTCCTGTCTTTTCCATCTGTGCCACTCCATCTCCTCTTTTTCTGTCTTTGCACTGACCTTCATGCTTGAGGTATACTCCTGTGTATGTATATATATATTATATACATATATATACACACCTTCAACTCTTAGAATCCCTAATTTGCTGTAAATCTTAACTTAAGAACCAACTTCTACATGAAGCCTTTCCTGATTTCCCGAGTTCCTAGTGCCTCAACTCAAATATACCTTTGTATTTATTTTATACATATACTTTGTACATCATCTCCTCTTACAAAATGTAAGCCCCTTTCTTTATATCCCAAGTGCTTACCATGTTTCAGTTGCTTTCTAAATGCCTGTTTTTGTTTTTGTTTGTTAACCCTTACTTTCTGTTTTAGTAACAACTCTGAGACAGAATAACAGAAGAACTAGGCAAATGAGGCTAAGTAACTTGCCCAGGATCACACAACTAAGAAGAATCTGAAGTCTGATATGAACCAGACCCTACCAGCTACAGGCCTGGTTCCACCTATCTGCCCCTAAATGCTTGTTCATTGACTTTTTTTTTTCATTTGTAGATGGTTAAATTTCAAAGATTCTGTCTTGATCTTAGTAACCATGTATTCATTCCTACTTACAGTTCTCATAAATGAAGATTAAATATGTGTCAAAATATGTGCGCATATAATACATTTTCTAGGTACCCACATAATATGTGAGCAGGCATATATGTGTATATGTATACTTAGCCTTTATAAAAATTAGGAGTTGTTTTCTTAACTCCCACTGTCATGAATGAGTCAGGTCCCTGAGCAAAGCTACATATCTACATGTGGTTCTAGGGATACTCTTGAGAAGCAGTGAAGAAAAAAGCAAGAACAAAAATATGAATATTTTTACCCCAATACCCAGATGTCTGCCTCTTGGAAGTCCTGGTTTTCTTCAAAAATCAAATCTGTCTGCTATATGAATTCAGATTATCTCCCCTATGCCACTTCTGTCCCTGAGAATAGTGGGCTCAAACTTAAAGCAATTTCTACAGAACCTTCCCACCAGGAAGTTCACTTCCAAATGTAACATAGTCCTTCTGTCCCTGTTACTTTTGATCTAGTTCTGTACTGGGTTAATGAGTCAGGTCCTCATGCCTGTTTGTTTTTTTTTTTTGTTTTTTTGTTTTTAATTTTTTTAGTTTTGCATGTGGTTACTTGGATCTCATCATCTCCTATTGGTTCTATTCTTTGCTCTTTTTCCTCCATAGAAATTGTTGAGGATCTAATGTTTCTTTTGCTGTTTGCTTATATTCCCAGCCTTTTTTTGGCCGTAGACTGGGAACTCTGAAAACTGCTTGCTGATTCTTTCTCCTTTGCTGACTTTTGCCCTGTGACTGTCTTCACTACTTTTTCAGAGGCTTGAAAGGGTCCAGCAATATGGACTCCTGGACCTCACTTCGGGCTGGTGCCAGGGCCTGGGACCCCAAGGGATGACTCTGAGGTGCTCCCTTGCTGGTGCAGCCACCCTCGCCAGTTCCCAAAGTCAGCCCATGCCCAGGTTCTGAATCTGGCTCAGTAGGTAAGGATGGTCAGCCAACACTCCTCTATTTGTGATTTTGCTTCTGATTCCCCCTTATCCTGTGATAATCAACTCTCTCTGTTTACCTTTCAAGTTGTGTTCAGTGGCAGAGCCCCCTCACTTGTCCTACTTTGACTCCTGTCCTTTTGAGGCTCCATCTTAAGATTGGTTTGGAAGGAAAATCAGAGTTGTTTTAGGCTGTTACTGCTACTAAGCTTCCATCTTCAGGTCCTTACTCCTAAATAGTCTTTTCTAGTCAAAAGACTTAGCATAAATTTCAGCTCTTGGACCGCCTGTGCCTTGCTCTCTTGACCTTTTGAAACTCACAAAGTTGCCTAGTCTAATAATCCTACACATAAAACAAAAAAGAAAGAGAAAGGAAAAAATAGAAGCTCATCTTCATAAGGACAAGTGGGCCCAGGTGGGGAGATTTAGGCCTACAACCTCTCTTTCCACTAAAAGGCATACTACAGTATGTCATCTCTGGTCACAGAAAAGGGGGGAAAGAACTGTTGAATCACCTTGATAATATTTTTTGTAAGCATTTTATAAGTAATATTGGTCCCCAATCAGTATTAAATGGAAAGGCTCCTCTTCTTGACATGATAGGCAGATCTAAAACAATAACAAAGCATATTCTGAAGTCCAACTGGCTATTGTATCAGCAGAGCAAGTTATACATACTCATAAAGATTGAGTTCTTTTTTTTTTTTTTTAATAAACCCTTACTTTCTTAGAATCAATACTATGTATTGGTTCTAAGACAGAAGACTGTTAAGGGCTAGGCAATAGGAGTTAAGTGACTTGCCCAGGGTTACACAACTAGAAAGTATCTGAGGCCAGATTTGATCCTAGGACCTCCTGTCTCTAGGCCTGGTTCTCAATCCATTGAGCTACCCACCTGCTCCCAAGATTAAGTTCTTATTGATCAGTTCCCTTGTTAATAATACAATAATTGCATATATACATATTCACATAATATATACATGCATATGTAGTATATATCATCTATCCTATACACAGCTTCCAGAGTAATATTCTTAAAGCACACATCTGACAATGCCATTTTCAAGAAGCTCCAGAAACTCTCAATTTTCTCTGGAATAAAATACAAACTCTTCCGTTTATCATTTAAGATACTTCATAATCTTGGATCAGCCCATTTTTTTCAGGTTTACTGTTAATCCCATTGATATACCCTATCTGACCTTTTTGCTATTCCTTTTAAACACCCTTCTATTTTTTGTCACCATACCTATGCATATTCTTTCTCCTTTGTCTGGAATATGCTTGGTTCTCAATTCTGCTTCTTGTAATTCTTAGTTACATTCAAAACTCAAATTTCATCCCCAACATGAGACCTTTCTTGATCATCTTATCTCACTGACTCAGAAGCCTTGGAGGAGGAGAAGTGTTTGGGAAAATGTTTTGTCCAGAATTCCTGAAGGTCTTGAAGAGGGGCAACTTTAGCCCTAATCTTAAATTTGAAAAGGTTTCTAAGGCAGAGACGAGGACATCAGAAAGCTATAGTGGATAGCTAATGACAGAAAGACCATTATGAAATGAATACTGTTTTGAAACCATTGGGATTGATGGTGGGACATTTGAGTATGGTATGGTAACTATAATCATTAAATATTCTCAATGTGAGCTATGGAATGGATTGGATTTCCAGTGCTGTCCAATCATGAATTGGAAGGATGACATAATGACTCTCTTCCCTAACTCATCCTCCTCCATGGAGATAGCAAGCTTCTATTTTACTAGTCATTCCCTTTACTTTATGCTTCATTTTCCCTTTTGGGCTGAGTGGTAACCAACATTTTAGAAACATTATTCTCCGAAATGTTTACTTTCATTTTAAATCTTTTAACCTTTGATAAAACTTTTTCATTAACAAAATCCAAGCTGTTGCTATGTTCATTAAATACTCAAAGACTAAGAAATGAAGGATGGAGGAGTTCCCTTTCAAACACATTTTGCCCAGCAAAGCAGGGTTTCGGGTGGAATCATACAGAGCCAGAGAGTGTGGGGAGTGTACCAATTTTATTCCACATTGTTATGATTAAAATTCTGAATATTAGTTTATATTATTTATTGAATTGTTAAAAGTGGGTCCATCACCTAGCTAACCCAAACTCACTGCTTCAGAACTGACAGCTGGTTGGCCAGAAAACCCCTCAAACATCCTTGATCCATAATTTGTATCTCCACAACATCACTTTTTCTGGGTCCCTTTGATTAGACAGACAGGATCTCAGTCCTAGTCAGAAGCTGGTGTTGCTGATACCAGGAATCTTGTGGGACAAGAGGCTAGCCCCTTCTGAAATGCCAGGGAGCATTGAGACTTCTGTCCTTCCAGAATATGCATGTATCCCCCTTATCCAGATAAGGTTAAGGCCTTGTTTTTAATTCCCAAGCTGATCTTAGGGTACCAAGAAAAGAGGTACAAACTAGTGTTTGATTTTCATACCATAAGCCTTGGGAAAGTATCTAAAGACAAATATAGTGTTGTCCCTAGAGATCATGAATTGTGAAAAAAAAATGTTGTGTGCCCCTGGGTCACTTGGCTACATCCTAGACTGTTGCTTGAAAAAAAAAGTTTTGCTTCTGGAATAGAGGGGAAAGAGGCATCTACAATGGCCTTTGCCTTAGACAGAAAGATTTGACTGTCAAGCTCCCAAGACTATTGGTATGTATAATAAATTTTTAGGCTTGAGGACAGATAACCCTAAACTTGTTCATGAGTTTCTTCCCCTAGTAGTTAGACCTTGTAGCTTAATAAATGTCCCTTTCCTGATTTCTTGCAGATAATTCCAGATAATCTGGAAATTTAAATGTCTGACATACCATTCCCCTTCCCTCCCATCAAGTGTAGTCACAAACTCCCCTTACATACATGTAGACTCAAAAGATTAAATAATTTGAATAGTTTTATTTATAAATTAATGGATGCAAAAAGGACTCACATATAAGTCTGTAAAAATAATAACTCTTAATACTTCTCAATAGCTTCTAAATCCTGTACAATCTGCATAATTTATGGGTAGGCTGGGAACAGTCAGAGTTTGTTCTTCCCTATTAGAACTCTCTTCCATGGTCCCTCTGCCTGCATCCTGCCTTGTTTTGGACTGATCTTGCCTCTCATTTCTTGAACAGAATCCAGGTCTTCATTCCTGCTATCTGTTGCTGTCCTCCAGAGCTCCACAATAGTAGGTGGTAGTTATTTCATTCCTACTCTTTATTCTTTCTTCTAAAACTGTTGCTCTGAATTGGTTCACCTTTGTGTCCACTCCAGTTTCTCTCCTTTGCTCCTAGTAAGTATTCATTTCATTGGTCCCTTTCTTTTTGCTCTCTGATTTTTTTGTTATCGTAATTCACTAGATGGCAATGCAGGAGACCAGCATTCTAATACCTGGACCATATGGAAAGAACTTCTGAGTGTATTTATAGGTCAAAAACTTACAATCAATATGACTATCCCCTCTAACAGTGAAGAACATAATCCATCTATGCTTTCTGATCCTGTATGATTCTTGGCCATGTCCTCAATTTTGAATGGGTGAAAGGAAGTGTGAGGAAGGAGGAGGAGAAGAAAGAGAGAGGAAGGTAAAGGGAATAGGAGGAAGGGAAGGAAGGTAGCTGGTCCCCAGCCTGGGTGGCGAAATTGACCCGAGCCCTGGAGCTCAATAAAAAATTCAGGCTAAACTTAGGGATAAAATAGCTGGGTTTATTTAGGTTAGGAAAGGTTAGGAAAAGCTAGGGAAAATTAAGCTCTCCAGAAGCGCTCCTCTCTCCTGGGGAAAAGGCACTCTAGGGGAAAAACGCCCAAATACCTGTGTTCTCCCTTCCCCACAAAGGAAGTGGCATGTATCTGAGGAAGTTAGGGTAGAGGATCCTGGGAGAGGTAGTCTCTCTGGGTTAGTGCATTTTAAAATGCACACCTCCCATAAACCTTCTACAGGGAATCCTTTTGGTGCTGGGGGAGCCTTTTCCTCTTTTGTCATTTGATGTACAACTCTATGTCGTTTTTATACACATACAAATACACATATCGCCTCTCCTCACACCCCACATATATAGAAATGTTTTTCAATATCATATAGGCAATATATAATTATTTTTATGGAGTATTGTGATTACCATATGTATATGGAAATATTATATAGCCTAAGCTAGCTGAGTCATAATTCAGTATTCCTACACTGAGAAGTTTATAGTATTAGGAGATTAGCAATGCAGAACACAGTGGCATAAACAAAGAACATACCATAGATTTGTTTTCTAAAATAACATGTTTGGAGTAAATGGAAAAATTTGGCTTGAATTCAAGCTAACATTTGGAACTGAAGTACTATGATGTTATAAGAATTTTCAGTTTGAGAAGAAGTAAAATCTGGACAGAGATTTCTATTAGTAACTTGCTATGAAACCTTGACTCTGTTTCTTCTATGACTCAGTTCCTTCATCTGAAAAACAGAAATTGTAATGCTGATCTATGCTTCTGTTTTGTATTAAGAAGGCTAAAATTAAAAGCATATTATAAGTGCTAGTCATTTATCATCTGATTTAAATGATATTATCAATAAGTATTTACAGTCTTGTGACAAGGTATAACTTTTATTTTGAATTTTCTGCATGCCTTTTACTCAGACAATTAAAATTATTTTTCATAGATGAACATTCCCATTTGTTTAATAAGGCAGCGTGATGATTTTGTCCAAGGTCACTCGACTAAGTAAGGAAGTGATAGAATAAGAAGAGTTTTTTTGAACCAAGGGCAATTACATAAGAATTTTATCTTCTCTAAAGAATTGCATAGTTGTTTCTAAAGTATAATACATTTGTCCTTGATATGCCTATACACAGTATATTATGCTTGGTAAATGCTTAAATGCTTTGATAATTGTTCAGTTAGAGCTAAGGAACTCATCTTCATTTTGTTCCCTGTTCATCAAGTTATCCTCAGAAAAAAATCCATTTCTTTCCCCATTTTAGTGGCAATACTTCGGCACCAAAAACTTACCTTCACATGACAGTGGAAAGCATTTACTTTCAAAGAGACAGAACTTCAGGCCCCAATTAAGGAGTTTTTCAGTGACCATCATTCCATGGTGTGAGTCAGTTAGTATCAATCCATTCTTTTAATTAAGATTATACTCCTATGTCTAATGCTGTTAATTTAAGAAGGGAAAATGTAGAGAAAGCAAGACTATAAACACCATCAAGGATGCTTGGATTCTACTTGAAAATCTCTTATCTGCCATTTCCATCTTTACATGTCCCATAGCTATTTATGGGACCTCATGGCAACCAGTTGGCACATTGGAAAGAGCACTAGACTTGGAGTCAGGAAGACTTATCTCCATGAGTTGAAGGCTGGCTTCAGACATCCAATAGCTGTGTGACCCTGGGCAAGTCACTTCACTTTGCCTCAGTTTATTATCAGTAAAATATGTTGGAGAAGGAAATGGTAAACCACCCCAATATCTTTGCTAAGAAAATCCTAAATGGGGTCATGAAGAGTTAGACATGACTGAAAAGTGGCTGAACAACATTACTGGTAACTTACTACATATCTCCCTACGGAGAAAATATATTGAAACTGTCTTGAACATATTCATATGTAACAGACATTTTCTACCATCAACTATCATTGAGATTTTAATGAAAAATTACTTCACAGTTTTATGAATATAATGCAGCTTGGAAAGGCAATGTGCTAGAGCACTGGACCTAAAATCAGGAAGACTTGGTTCAAATCCTCACCTCAGGCTTTTAGTAGCCATGTGATCATGGGCAGATCACTTAACTGAGCCTCAATTTCCTCTTCTATAAAATGGGGGGGAAAAGGGTTGATGTAAATTTTGAATGAGATAGTATATGTGAAGTGTCATATGCACAGGGTGTCCTCAGCCCATTAGTGCAAGTGTGAGTTTAATAGCTTTAATAGCCTAAAACTATAATGAAGGATATTCTATGTATCAACTATTATTATTACTTATCTTTCCACCATCACTGAAACTTAGAAAGTAAAATGGTATGTAATATTCTTCTTATATTCTTTGCTTTACCTGTCAGTATTGCAACTTGTTTGAATTTGTCTACTATTAATTAAATCAATAACTTATTTGTATGAAAAGCAACTGTTTTAGGTAGTGGACAGTTTCTTAATATTAGAGCTTATAATATCTCTATAGGCACCCTTGGGAAAAATAAAGGCAGTTTTCTAATTTCACTATGAATTTTTCAAATAATTCTCCAAGGTTATCTGCTTTTTTTTTTCCTTCCCTATCTGATTGCTTCAGGTAGGTTTAACTGAGGAAGATTGTTTATACCATTACTGATTCCTGCAGTGTCTAATTTGGTCTTGTTCTGAATCAGTTAGAAGCAGCCTCAGGAAGTAGTAACCTGTTGGCCTTGGTATAAGCTTTGTAAATGTGCATAAAGTTTGGACAAGTATTCTAAGGAGGAATAGGAAAAGTACAGGAACATGTATATATCTTTTGATTTGAATACAGAAAATTCCTTCTTATCTAGATATTTAAAAATTTACTTTTGAAAGTTGTTCTCCAGATTTTCAGTCCTAACTAAGCTATTATACCCTGCCATTCTACCATCTACTTGCCTTTGGACTACTTCCTTGCTTGTTTAGAGAATGAAATTGATTTTAATATTTGACTTACAAATAATAAAAGAAGACAGGGTATATGAGCAGATAAAAGGGGTAAGCAATAATGTAAAGCAAACAGTTATTGAAAAGAAGTTGAACTCATAAGTTATTGAAAACCCAATAATACCTCAAATAATGCTCTCCTTAGAGCAGAGAGAGCAGAGCAAAGAAGAATCTTGTATACATTGTCAGATGTGGTCAGCGTATTGCCTAATTGACTTAATTTATTAACAAGGACTCAGTCTGGAGGCAATTGGGGGAAGAGTTTTCCTCCCTAGAAATAGCTATGATGTAAAAATAAAAAGTATCAATAAAATGTATTTTAAAAGAATGAAAAGAAGGCTAACTCCCCAGGGTAAGGGAACATGGATGGCTTACAATCTACAAGCCATGAAGTGTGAGCCCCAGATCATAAAATACAAAGCCAAATAAAAAAGAATTTTTAGATCACAATATTTGTTACATTGGAGTATAAACATCACTGCTGTCAACTATTTCCATGGATAATCAAGAACTATGAACTAAGATTTAAATGAAAAATAAAACAACTTTAAAAAGCTTTGGGTTTTTTTAGCCTTTACTTTCTGCCTTAGAATTGCTACTAAGTATTAGTCCCAAGGCAGAAGAATGATAAGGGCTAGACAACTGATGTTAGATGACTTGCCTGTGGTCACCCAGGTAGGAAGTGTCTAAGGCTAGATTTGAACCTAGGACCTCCTGTCTCCAGACCTGGTTTTCTATCCATTGAGCCACTCAGATGTCCCTCCTGAACTTTTTATTTTATTTTTTATTTTTTAAGGCTTAAGACTACCTCTGGAAATAGCAGTTTGACCACAACTAGAATAAGAAATAGAATGAGAAAGCCCAGCATGATATAGAAGAAAGAAGCATTAGACTAGGACAGTGATGAGCAAACTTTTTAAAGAGGGGGCCAAAGGAAAGGCAATGCTCATCTGTCAGTCTGTTTCTAAGGCAACTCTTTTGAAGTTTCATTGTATTGTATCCTACTCATTGTATTCGTCAGATTAGGAATAATGTCATGCAGCAGGATGGAATATTTCAGGACACCCCCCACACACATCTGGCCCGTGGGCTGGACTAGGAGTACTTAGGTTTGTATCTTGCCTTTGACACTTCTCTGAGTCTCTATTTCCTTTCTGTAAAGTGGGGACAATGAACTTTATTTTCTTTCCTTTTTTTAAAAACCCTTACCTTCCGTCTTGGAATCAATACTCTGTATTGGTTCCAAATCAGAAGAGTGGTAAGGGCTTGGCAATGGGGGTAAATGATTTGCCCAGGGTCACACAGATAAAATCGTCTGAGACCAAATTTGAACCCAGGACTTCTTTTCTCTGGGCCTGGCTCTCAACTCCTTGAGTCATCTAGCTGCCTTAAAGATGAACTTTCATTATCAAATGGGAGTTAGTGCTTAGAAAATCTGAAAGTACAATATAAATGTGAGCTATTATTTTCATTCAGTAATGACACTAATAGCAGCGAAATTTGAAAATGGGGAGGATCACTATACTTACCTTTTGCCTTAAGGAATATATAAAGTGTATAAAGATGCACAATGGGATATAGTAATATAGGGTAGACTTTTTAGATTATCATTCTTATACTTTGGGAAACTCTCATTTTACTAAATTTATTTTCCTTTGTGGTGCTACATAGCAGCTTATTTGCCTGAAGGATACAATGACATCTGTTGTGTATTGGTACTCTTCTAAGTATTTTACTCAAAACACATTTTTAAAACATCTTTAGTCTAAGTACTCCTTTGATTTTCTTCCAAGATGTAAATTCTTGGTTTTATAAAAAATTAGTTCCTTTTTTAGACATAACTCTTCACAGGAATAACACTACAACATAACCTGCTATAGAAAACAATTACATGCAAGTTAAATTCCCATCTTAATGAATTAGACAGGACATTAGCATTGTTTTGATGAGACTTGGAACCAAGAACCATTTCCAGTTCTTTTCCAAGATCTCGTCTTGATCTTATTCTGTTCATGTTCAGTTATTATGTCTAAGACTCCTATCCCTATGCTTTTGTGTGATTATTCTCCACCTATTGTCCCTGGGGAGAGATTTGAAAATTACCTAGATTACCTCATTCATCTACCCATCTTCTCTTCACTTTCTTCAGCTAAGACCATGATATATACATTCAGATATATTGAAAACCATTCTTGCTGTTGTTAAGTCACTTTCAATCATTGCTGACTCTTTGTGACTACATTTGGGTTTTTCTTGGCAAAGATACTGCAGTGGTTTGACATTTCTTTCTCCAGTTCATTTTACAGATGAGAAAACTAAAACAGTGTTAAGTGACTTTCCCAGGGTCACATAGCTAGCAAATATCTGATTTTCTGGTTTTGAACTCAGGAAAATGAATCATCCTGACTCCAGGGCCAGTGCTCTAATCCATTGTTTCACCTAGCTGCTCCACAGAAAATCATAAATATAAGCAAAAGAGCATTTTAGTTAATATATGTGTAACTCATGCAAGTTATGAGGCAGCTTTATCCCAATTCCCATTCCTACTTCAGTCAGGTCCCCAAATCTTGGCCAGCTACTTTGTTTCCATAGGAGAACTCTGAGGAGTTATGGATGATTCTCTAATGTCATTGGCTTAAGCTCCTAATGTATTTTTCTATGATGATCAATTGAAAATCATGTAACTAATCATTTAGACTAAATTAATTTTTAGAAAGGGGTACTTTCTAAATTGGTAGATTAAGAACAAAGGGGTAGCTGTAGCTCAGTGGATTGAGAGCCAGGCCTAGAGACAGGTCCTAGGTTCAAATTTGTCCTCAAACCTGTCCTAGCTGTATGACCTTGGGCAAGTTACCCCCCACCCCCACCCCATTGCCTAGCCCTTACCATTCTTCTGTCTTGGAACCAATACACAGTATGGATTCTAAGGGGGAAGGTAAGGGTTTAAAATTAAAAAAAGAATAGTAGTACACTAAGACTCAAAAAGCCTGAACTATTGTCCCCCCAAGTACATATAGAATCCAAGGCAAAATGAGTTTATTCCTAGAAAGCACATGTAGCAAAAAGATAGCTCAAAACTCCTGGTTGCTGGAACTTCTTTTCTCTCATTTATAGGATGAGTGCTCAAGAAATTCTCCTCAAGCATAAGACTCTTTTCTAGGTTTCTTGTAGGATCATGAGTCTAGTCTGTCCTTAGTTGTAAGTGATACAGAAACTATTGGCAGTTGTTCTAGGGATTACATTTAAGTCTCCTATGGGGATATGGGAAGTTTAAAATTCTCGAAACCCTTTAAAGCTGGAATCAAATTGATCATGGTTGCAAAGAGATGATCTGGCCGAAGCTGAAGCCTTTTCTTCTCCAGGTCATTTTTCCTCAGTGGAGAAGTCACACTTACTTCTATTTCTGGAAATTTTCCCATTCAGATTAATTCAATGATTTTCTCCCCCCAGGACTTTAAGAATGTAAGTAAATCCCTCAGCCAATTAGAACACAATTTCTGTTTGACATCATTTTGCCTCATCAAATGGCCTTCAAAGACTTTTCAAATTTACTTTTAAGACCTATAATTGATACGCATACTCATTTAGTTAAGGTATAAAAGTTTAAAATGGGCTGGGATATTTTTGATTCCATCCTTATGTAAGTAGTGCATAATTGATTAATGAGAACTTAGTCCCAGGAACATGTGCCTTTGATATACTTATATCTAGAAGTATCTGATGACTTGGAATGGAGGGCTTTGTTCTTTACTTCAGAACAAGGGCAGCTGTTCTATGACTATTTTTGATCTGCTAACCACATAATAAAAAAAAAGGTAAAGAAATTCTAGCTGCTGAACTGGAAATGGGTGTGCATTCAAAAGGTGCTAACTATTCCTCCAAAAGCCTCTCTTCCTCTTTCCTGCCCAGCTATATATCAGCTCAAGAGTCAATGAAAAAATCCATTTCTTTATAATGTGGTTATCATCCTGGAAACAATGATAAAATACCTGTGTATTTTCTGAAGTGATGACCGAGGACCCTTCCACTTCATATCATTAAAGCACTTCCAGAAGGAAGTTCACCAAACTTGGCTTGTTTCCAGAATTGGGCTCTCATTAGTTAGTCGCCTGCTACACCTACAGTTAGCCATTCCAAAGGCAGAGACTTACAAATGAATACCAAAGGTTGTTCATTCAGAAACATAAGTTGTGTTACTGTCACTAGCTCTTATTGCCTGCTGAACTATTATGAGAAAATAATTTTCCTAAAGAAAAAGTTTCATTATGTTAAACATGGTTTTCATGGAAAGAGGATTTCACCTACAGTGTGCCAATCTTCCTTGGATCTCATCCAAATGGCTTTAGCTCTCTGAAAAAGAAGTGCTACAAGTTTATAACAGCAGTTCTATTACTTGGACCCATTCTGACAGTGTGTGACATTCTCTTTAGGGTGAGAATACCTTTTAAGTAATTCTACAAATTAACAACTTTTGGATTCTTCTTAAAGCAGATTACATTCTTCAGAAGGTCTTAATTATACAGAATTCTTTTACCAAAGTTTCAGGATTTTGTTATTGTTGATGTGATTGACTTAAACTAACATGGATATATATTATTAACTTCTTTGCAAGGCACATGCTAATGAAATGAAATTTAAAAAATAAAATCTCAGGTAAAGTAACTAGGAAACTAGGAATCTGATTAGAATCTGTCATTTGCTTATCACACATAATGTCCCACTTCCCTGGAAGACTCCACCAATAGTGTTAAGAGAATCCCATAGCAGTGTTGAATTATTTCAAGATTAGGAGATCAGCAGATTAAATTTCTTTTTTCTCAATTGGCCCCAAATCAAGTACTTTATTCTTTACCTATTATATATTTTAAAGATCTCACCTCTTTAAATGAGCTATCTTAAATTGAAGTCTCTCTTTGTTTAAAGCCCAGTACTTAATAACAAATTAGTCTGTGACTAAAGTAATTGGGGTGGGTGAAAGAAAACATTTGAATAAACATGATATATATTGTTGCTTTGCTTCATCAAACCTCCATACTACTTCAGGAGGTACTATCACTGACATTGGTAGGTATAAGGAAGGGTAGTGAAAATGTTGTGGTTAGATATTTTTGGGTGGGCTGATTTTTGTAAACATCCTTTCAACATACCAATAATAAAATTGGTAGTTAAAATGAGAAGTGGTGATATTCAGTAGTAAGGGTATGAAAAGAGAAATGCAGAATTAGCTGAAATCAGCTGAAAATGCCCTCTTCCCTATATAGACTAAGTGGGTAAAGGAAAAGTTTTATTTGGATAGGTTCTGGATCTTGGAATAGCCTTGTTCTTTTGAAACTGGGGTAATCAGAGGAGCCTCTCCTGTTGGAGAGGGATACCTTCTATTCACTGACCTGAGCATATGCTCTGGTCTTTTCTGATGGACCACATTTTCTGGTCTCTTGCTAAAAGACATGTCTAACCAATACCTATTGTTTTGTTCTTAAGTGTCTCTGAGATTGAGAATTGTACTGAAGATGATTGACTATTCAACTTGGAAGAGCCTTATTTGGAAGAACCTCCCCTTCAGTAGACTAGAAGACCTAGAGAATCTCTGTTTCCCTGAGGGAGTGCCCATGAGCTGAGTAAGTTGTGGTATATGGTAATTGAATACTATTGAGCTAGAAGAAATGACAAACAAAATGATTTCAGAAAAACCTGGAAAGACTTAAATGAAGTGATGCAAAGTAAAGTGAGCAGAACCATGAGAACAAAGTACACAGTATCAGAAATATTGTATGAAGATCAATTGTGAAACTATCATCAGCACAACAAGTTTTCAAGATATTCACAATATCCACAGTGCTATCCACAGTCAAGAAGGACCTATTGGAGTTTGACTGCAGATTAAAATATACATCTTTCACTTTATTTCCTTGATGAGTTTTTTAAATTGTATGTGGGATATATGTCTTCTGTCATGGCATAAGCAATATGGAAATATGTATTGTATAAAAGCACTGGTAGAACCTATAGTAGACTATCTATTGCCTACAGAGCAGAAAGTATAGAGAAAGAGAATCTGAATTGTAAAATGTCAGAAAACAATTATCAAAAATTATTTCTACATTTAATTGAAAAAATTAAACTAAAAAGAAATGATCTCTGTTTCCTTCTCTTTTTAGTGTTTCCTGGTTTAACTTCTTTCCCTTGGACTTAGAGAGGTGGGATTACTCTTCCTTCCCCACCTCCAGCTGCTATGGTGACTACAAGCACATAGCAATGAGAACATGTACATTAAAAAAATTTTTTTTAATTAAAAAAAAAGGAACATATACATTATTGACCTATGAATTTGACACTGGATCTCATGTTCCTAGCTCCCTATTCTCTTCTGTGTTACTTTCCTTATGCCCAGGTCCCCAAACTGCAAACAAAAGATATGGACATATCTAGCCCAAACAAGAACTTCTAACCTCTTAAACTCATTAGAGTAATCCCCTTTTTCTCTAACTAGAGGTCCAAAGGAGAGATGCATTCCAAACTAAATATGACTCTAAAGAGAGGGAGGAAGGGTTTTTCTAAAGTACTTGTAAGAACTGTAAGTCTACTGAGAGAAATGGTTCTTCCTAATTAAATTACTAATTATCTGTAGCACAACTCTCAGCCACAGGGACCTTTGAAATATGCTCCACCAGAAAGATCAGAGAATATGCATAGCTACAAAGGAAGTGCCTCTCACCCCCAATTTATTTGAATTTTTGTTAATTTCAGGTAACAAGAGGATTTTGAAGTAAAAGTAAGAACTTTTTCTTTCATACTTCCATTTTTATAATGTCAGAATTTGATGTCAGAAATTTAGAGCCTAAAACTTAGATTACCTACTGTTGAAGATTAAGCAAAAGATAGTTATGTTATTTTATTTCCAGTAAGAGTTTGTGATGTTTGTATGTAATTAATTTCTTCAACCAAGTGACTAAGATTGATTGATTGCACCTAGGTGATAAAACTCATAGATCTATAAAAATCACTTGACCCATGTGTTTCTCCATTTGAGAAAGTAAGTTAATATATTTACATCTATACACCAAAGAAATAAAAAAGAAATGTATCTGTTTTAATACAATGTTACAATAATATTTATAGCAGCTATTTTCACAATAGGTCAAAGTTGGAAAGAGGGGTATTTTCTTATTAGGAAGTGGCTAAATAGTGTCATATGGATGTGGTAGAATATTATTGTGCTGCAAGAAATTGTTAAATAAAAAATTTCAGAGGAAAATTAAAAGTTCTCTATGAACTGATACAGAGTAAAATGAGCAGAAAGAACTAGAACAATTTACAATGTTAACTTTTTGTATGCTTGTTTTTAAAATATAACTTTTTATTTTATTTTTTAAAAAATATTTTTTCTAGGTTATATGTTTCATGTTCTCTCCCTCCCTTCTTCCTCCCCCATCCTGGACATCTCTATAATGTTTTGTATATGTATATACAAAAATATACTATATATATATATATATATATATACACAAAACATTATAGAGAAAAACATATTTAAGAAACTTCAGAACTCAGCTCAATAAAGTGATAAAATATTATAATTCTTAAAATTTTCTTGGAGATTATATATTAAATTATAATTATTTATTTATTAGTAAAAGTTGGAGAGGGAGAGAGAAAAAGAAAAATCACTAGTCATCCTAACTAAAAAAAATTGCTTCTACGCTTCCCTGATCCAGTTCCCAGCTGAGGGAGAAGGGAGAGAGATGACACCCCAGCTTGTTTTCAGGCAAAGTCCATCCAGAGTACAATATTGTTCAGTTCCCTCTCTTATAAGGCCAATGATGTCACTTCTACTGGGTCTCTCTGATTGGACAGTCTGGAGGACTTTCACTAACCCCTTTTGGAAGTACCTGTTAAATTTAAATTAATAACTTTAGGTTCTTATTTTCCGTAGAGTTTATTAATAATCACTTGAAATAAAGAAAGCAAATAGAAGTTTAAAGCCTATTTTCTAACCTAAGTCTGACCACATGTTGATCCTCCTGCACAATCCTTCATCCATGCTCTAGTGCCATGTTCAGGGAAGTAAAGAGAGGGGTGAGCCCCCGCCCCCCTCCTCCAACTCTTGCATGTCTCCCTGGTGCTAAGTCCATAGCACCAGTATGCAAAATGGGATGAAGTGGGTCAGCAATCATGAGGGGGAAGGGATGAGACTCCCTCTACACAATTCCCCCTGTGATTCTTTTGGGAGACAAGCATGTTGAACTCTCCCCCAAAATTATATGCCTAGTCGCCCCAATGAATCATTTCACATAACCAGCTTATACCTCTAAAGATTCTTCTGACTAGAGGTGCATAACATATTGCACTTTACAAAGGGGAAATTGCAACAATTTGGTAATAAGAGGGAGATAAAAGAGAAAGAAAGGGAAAAGAAAAGAAAAGAAAATGACTGAAGGACACATTGACAAAATGCCAATTAGGGGACATTCCCCTTTGGCATAAGAGTTTACATTCAGAATAAATATGTTCAAATCCCTTCAGTTCAGTTCATTATATCCCAAAGTTCATTCTGGATCTTTTGATGTAGTGTGTGGTTTCCACAGCCATATTTATGGCATCTTCTCCAAAAGACCCACTTTCTTGATTTGGGGTATTGGTGAGTTTCTTTTCCTAAAAATTTCTCCAAAGGATTTCAAACCTTGGATTTTAGGATAATTATACAATCCCCCCTGAGGAAGGTGTTGACCAACACCAGAATCACTCTGGAATACATGGCTGAGTTATGAGGTATATGAATCAATTGTCAAAAGAAAACCCATACCCCCCCCCCAAAAAAAAACAAATAAAAGAGCAAAAATTAAATTCTGGATAAAAAATAAAATATCAAAATCTTATATGTATACAATTATGAGTAAAAAAGAATAAACCTGTAATAAGTCCTTGAATCACTAGCAAAGCCCAAATAAAGTGATTTATGCCCCACAAGCCTGTAGGACAATTGCAGCAATATAGCACTTTATCCATCGGCAGCCAGGACTACAGAAAATTGCCAAATTATAAGAAAGAAGGGACTAGATTTTGAGGTAAAAGGGAGGTATGATTCCCTGATCTGATTTTACCTTCACTCTCAGGGTTAGGAGAGCCAAAATGAAAGCCAAACTAAAGTACTTGTCAGAAATCTGGCATGAGGGAGACCTGTATCTGAAGTTGTCAAACAGCCACTTCCTTGAACCTCAAAACAAGTCCTCTGTCTTGGTGCAGATTCTCATCAATCCCACAGGAATTGTTGGTATCCTTGACCTTGTGCTTCCTGACACTGTGCAGTGGCTCTTTTGTGATCCCTTTCTCTGAAATCAAACACAATTATTAGTACAGGTTCCATAATATTTAACAATCAATAGCAGGTTTCCATAGTCTAAACCTTTGGGGTATGCAATGATATTAGGGCTAATAGATATTGTAAACTTATCCTTCAAGATCAAAAACATTAATACTGATTCCAAAAAAAAGAGAAAAAATATCAAATATAATAAAAATTTGCAAATATAAAGAAAACAATAATAATTAAAAATAATAAATTCATAGTTCATTTTCCATGTGACAATGTGTCAACCAAGCAGAGGCACAACATAAAAGTTTCTCACTCAAAAATGAGATCTATTTCCCTTTTAACTTGTCCATGATCCACAGTGTGCGGGTACATGATTTTTTCACCAGGTAACAGCTTTTTAAAAACAGTAGTACAACAACTAATGCAGATTCTAAGAAGTACCAAAATCCCCTAAGTCATAAGAGCCCATTTGATGACAACTTCAAACAAACCTGGTCCCTGCTGCCATGAGAGATCCACCAGCTATCATTTGGATTCACATGACTCTTTATAGCTACTTTCAGTGTGTCATTTAAAACCCTTTGAAGCTCATGGATATTTGTTACAAATTCTCCAGATATATTTACATATGAACAAGACTGATTAATAAAGGCATATGCACCTCCTGATGTTGCTGTGAGCATGTCAAGGGCCAGCCGATATTGCAAAACTGTTTTTCCTAAGAAGTCAATCTCTTCCTGTAGATAAGAGATGGCCTTAGTGGTTTGGGAGATGGCTTGAACTGTGTCTTGAGCCGGATCTTTCCACTTCAGCTGAGATATTCCGAATAGAGTCTTATTGCCATCATTCCAAAATTTGGCAGATCTTATCCTGGTGGAAGGGTAGAGTAAGCTGAAGAGTTATAAATATAGAACTGTCCAGGGGTCACCAAGCCCCATGAGAAATCCTCCCTCCTCCAGGATGAAATTGTAATAGCCATAAAAGGCATGTATTTATATATCCCATCCATCGCATTTTTAAGCTATATTCTAGCACAGATAAATGTGGAGGTGGGGAATTCAATAGTACTATTGCACTTCACTTCGTGTCCCAGGTAATTACTACTCTCTTCAATGGACCCTTACCTCTTGTTACACACAAGTCAAAGGTAGGTGAATTATCGGTAAGAGGTAGTAGTACTTCTAGATATCTGAAAATTACTACATGGAATTGGGGAATGATCCCCAAAACAAGAATAAACCAGAGACAAAACAGAATCAGTAAAATGGGTTCTCCTATCTGAATCAATTAGTGCTGGTGGGCCAAAGCAAGGGACCATCTCCCTTAAAGGACCTTAGCAACAAAAGCTGCTGTGGCTTGGGCGCTAGGAAAGGATTCTGACCATCTGGTCAGCTGATCCACTATGGCCAGGCAAACATTATGATGTCCAGCCTTAGGCATGGTAATGAAGTCAATTTGTAAATGCTCAAAAAGTATGTAAGCCAGAGGACACCCACCAAAAGCCTCTCCTCAAAAAGTATGTTGATTGTATGCTTGGCAAATGGCACATTCTTATGAATGGATAAGCATATTTGGTGATTAAAACTTCTAAGCAGAGGGGTTTTCCTTCAGATGACACCCATACCCCACTGATCTGTTTTGCTTTCAACTTTAGTTTCCATTTTCCTCCTTCTGTTCATTATAAGAGAGAGACAAATTTGAATCGTTACTAGTTGTCAAAGTCAAAATTAATTTAAGTCTCTGAGGCAGTAAGCTTTGCTGCAGCATCTGCCTGGTGGTTCCATCTAGAAACAGGGTCAGTACCACTTGTGTGGGTAGAGCAATGAACTACGGCTAGAGCTTCAGGTAGCTGGAGAGCAGAAAGCACTTCTTGAATGATCTTTGCATTTGCAATACACTTTCCAGCAGAGGTTAAAAATCCCCTTTGAAGCCATAGCATACCTATTTTGGAATATTGGCATATTCCAAAAGCATATCTAGAGTTCATGTAAATTGTTGCCTTCTTATCTTTGGCAATTATACAGGCATGTTTTAGAACTACCAGTTCTGTACCTTGAGCATTTATATTTGAGGGCAGTGAATCTGACCACACAGTGACAAATTCTGTGACTACAGCAGCTCCAGGGTACCGTATGCCATCCCTCATGCAAGAAGAACCATCAGTGAATAAAACTAAGTCTGGGTTATCTAAAGGAGTATGTAGGAGATTATCAAGGCTTTTCGACCATGGACACTAATGATTCACAATTATGCTATGATTCTCCTGAAATTGATAAATCTGGAAGCAAGATGGCAGGATTAAGCACTATACAGTGTTTCAAGGCAATATTCTCATTACTTAACAAAGTTACCTCATATCTAGCAAGTCTTTAATCAGAAAATGCCTGTGTTCTATGCCTTAGCAACAATGCTGCAACTTCATGTGGGCACATTATGATTAATGGGCAACCCAGTACTAAATCAGGAGATTTAGTTACGAACAAATTTGTGGCAGTTACTCCTCTAAGACAGGGTGGAGTTCCTGAAGCTATTGGGTCCAGCTGGACTGAATAATAAGCAACTGGGCACTGAACAGATCCTAAAGTTTGAGTTAAAACACCTGAAGCTAACCCCCTCTGTTCATGTACATACAAGGTAAATGGCTTTTTGTTATCTGGAATACCCAGAGCAGGGGCAGACAGGATAGCTTGTTTTAATTCTGAAAGAGCTGACAGGTGTTCTACCTCTAATCTAAGTGGTTCAGGGACTGAGTTTTTTGTTTGTTTGTTTGTTTTTTTGTCAGAGCTATAAGTGGTTTAGTGATTACTCCATAGGGATGGATCTACTGATTACAAAATCCTGTTGCTCCTAAAATTGCCCTCAACTGTTTCTTAGTGGAGGGGGCAATCAATTTCTGAATAGCTTCAATGCGCTTAGGGGAAATGGAGAGGGCACCAGCAGTTAGAGAAAACCTTAAATATTCCACTTTAGAGATACACCACTGATCCTTTGCCTTTGAGATCTTGTGGCCTCTCCTATGTAGCTCTAAGAGAAGATACTTGCTATCTTTCTGGCACACTGTGGCATTTAGTGAGGCCAAGAGCAGATCATCTACAAATTGTATCAAACACTCTCCTGAAAAATGATATTAGCTAAATCTCATCTTAAACTTTGTGAGAACAGGGTTGGACTATCAATGAACTCTTGTGGTAACCTGGACCATGACCACTGAGAGCTTTTCCAGGTGAAGGCAAATATATTCCTGGAATTTTCATGGAATAGGGATTGAGAAGAATGCTGAACTCAGATCCACCACAGTAAAATATGTGTCTGTGCTGGGAATAGAGGAGAAAATTGTGACTGGGTTGGGAACTACAGAGTGCCTTTTTATGACATTTATTTATAGATTTATTTACAGCCCTTAAATCCTGAACACATCTATAAACATGTTTTCCATCTGGTCCTAGCTTTGGCTTTTTTATAGGGCGAATAGGTGTATTATATTCAGATTTACATGGAATTATTATTCCTTGTTTAATTAAGGAATCTATCACTAGAGAAATTCCCTCAGTGGCCTCTTTTGATAGGGGATACTGAGGAATTGAAGGACATGGACCATCTTTTGTCTCAATCTGAACAGGAACAACTGATTTGAGTAGGTCTACATCAGAAGAAGGTGTGACCCAGAGATACTCAGGTATATCAGCTGAGATTCCAAAGGTGGGGGTTCCTTCACCTCCTTATTTTCTGAAAGAAGGACAGGAAACAAATTTAAGGATTCCTCAGGCAATTCTAGAATCATAGAACCATCTTGAGAGCATGTTATTGTGGCTCTAAGTTTGCATAAAAGATCTCTCCCTAACAAATTTGTAGGGAATCTGGCATTAAAAAGGAAGAATGTTCTACTGAGAGGAGCACCACAGACACCATTGGAGAAGAAAGCTTTGGGACCTTTAGAGGTGCTCCAGATACACTTACTACATTTAAAGAGCCAATAAGATTACATTCAGAATCAGATTTACTCACCAAAACTGACCTGGAAGCTCCAGTGTCTGAGAGGCAATCATAATATGTGTTCCCTACTTTCAGGGTCACATGAGGATCTTTGTTTTGGGGAGGGTTAGCTGGGATGGGGAGGGATAACTGGGTTATCAGGGTCTGGGAAATGGAAGGTTTCACCTCCCAACCCCAGAGCCCTTCCCACCCCCACCCCCACCCCCACTATCAGAAAGATCCCTGGCTATTCCTCTGGGATCTTCCACACTAAGGGGGGTTCCTGCACTGAACATAATGGTTTTGGTGTGAGTTATGATTTGCTTCATTTGAATTACTATCCCTCCTCTTATTATACCTCAGGCTTCTATTTCTATTTTCCTGATTCCTCTTCTTACAATTCATAATTATGTGACCCGTCTTTCCACAAAAATAACATGTTAGTGGTTGCTTTATGGATTCCTGTAAGGGAGATATGACCTTTCCCTGTTTTGCTTTTCCAATTGTTTCAGTTAATGCTTTTATTTCTTTCCTTGATGTCTACTAAATCAATGTTCTCTTTATCTTCTTCCTGTTTTGCAGTTAATTCTCTTATTTCCTTCCTTAATGTCACCATTAAATCAGTGTTCTCTTTCTCCTTTTCCTCATGTCCATCAAAAACATGAACTACCACTCTTTTTAATTCCTCAAGGTCCTTGTTAGGCCAGTTTGGACAGCTAGTAATAAAATACTTCTTAACCACCTTACAACTGTTTTTTACAAATTATATCCTGATTTGTCTAATATTTCTTTCCCTAGAAAAGTCCAGACCTATATATCTGTCTCAATAAGCCTATCCATAAACTGAGAGGCTTTAGATGTTTTAGATAAAACTTCCTGCTTTAGATGTTCACATTTATTCACATACCAGGCCTATCAGAACAAACTCTTAATTACTAAAAAAAAAAAAAAAAAAAAAAAATGCATTCCAAGGCTGGCATCCTCCACTGAACTTAGGTCTCATTTAGAATCTTCAGTTGGCCAACAAATTGTTCCCTCTCCCTGGGCCTGATTAACTAGAGAAAGAATCTTATTTTTTTCCCTTTCTGTTAGCAATATTTGGAGCAAATCTTCCACGTCAATCCATGTGAAATTATACGTGCAGAAAATGCTTTCAATCTTATTTATGACTACAATGGGCTCATTTTCAAAGGAAGTTTTTTCTCTGACTCTCAATGTCTTGTGGAGAGAAAGGTGTATGATGTCTAATGTTCACTAAGTCCCCTCATTTATTATAAGTTGGCACACCCCTTAAAGGGAATAGGCCAGTGATTCCCAAAGTGGGTGCTACCGCCCCCTGGTGGGTGCTGCAGCGATCCAGGGGGGTGGTGATGGCCACAGGTGCATTTATCTTTCCTATTAATTGCTATTAAAATTAAAAAAATTAATTTCCAGGGGGCTAAGTAATATTTTTCCTGGAAAGGGGGCAGTAGGCCAAAAAAGTTTGGGAACCACTGGAATAGGCCTTTATTTGAATTGTCCATGATTACTACTGCTTGGCTTCTTGTTTGGGTTGTAGTGGAGTAGGTAGGGGAAGAACAAGGAGTGGGTGAACAGAGAGAGAGGGGTTGGTCAGGGGGTGGGGAGGCAGGACAAAAGGATCATGGGTGGGGTTAGGGGCAGGGCAGAGAGGAGGGAGTTGGACTCAGAGTGGGGTGGAGAGGAGAAGGGATGGGGCTGAAGGCAGGGGCCAGGGTGGGGAGGAGATTGAGATTGGGGGCTGGGAGGAGAGGAGGGAGGAGAAGGAGAGGGGGAGCAAGGATAGACTCAATGGGAGTGGGGCCAGGTCGGGGACAGGGGTGGGGATGAGAGGGGGAGACATAATAAGATGGGTGGAATCGAACTCTAGCTTGTGTTCAGGCACAGTCCAACTGCCTAGAAAGAACACTATTACTCAGTTCCCTCTCTTATAAGGCCAATGATGTCACTCCTACTGGGGTTCTCTTGTTGGACAGTCTGGAGTACTTCCACCAGCCCCTTCTAGAAGTACCCATGTAGCCCTTTAGTTATATGAATTGTTGGCATCCTGACTTAATGCACATATGTAGGTAAGGGGTTAATATTTTATATTAATTTCACACATCCCCCCTCTGATTCTTTGGGAGATTAGCATGTTAATTTTCCCCACCCTTGATTCTCTGGGAGATTAACTTGCTTGTCTCTTCAATAAATCATTCCATACATGATGTCTATACATTTCATGCATGCCTCACCAGGGAACATAAGGGCACAAAAGATATTCTACATTTCATGTAGATTGTAACTACAATTTAAGTGTTTCTTAACATAATAAAAATTGATAGGTACATTGACAAGGAGCCATTAGGGAACATTCCCCTCTTTGGCACAAGGGTTTTATAGTCAGAATAAAAATAACGGTGAATGGGAAGAATAAAAGTGGATGGAAGGACCAACCCCCACAGTTCAGTTCATTGTATCCAAAGGTTTACATGGAGTCTTATAATGTCATGTTTTATTTCTGGGTATATCCTCTATTGCTGTCATCTTTTTAATTCATTTGGAATCATAATGGTCCTTTCAGCATCTTCTTAAGGAGACTTGCTTTCTTGGTCCAGGTAATTGGTGATTTTTTTTTCCTAAAATTACTTTGAAAAGATCTTAGACTATGAACTTTTAGGATAATTTTACAATTCCCCCTCAGGAAGAAGAGATACTGTCTAGGACGTAATGTAAGGATAAGTGATAAGGGACAGAGGGGAAAGTATGGATTGTCTTTAAGAGGAAAGGAGAATTTAGATACAAGCCCTATGTCAGAGAGATCCACTGGCCTAAGGTAATCGCAAGGGTTTGTTACCTGAGACTCTGGGTTTCTAGGAAGCCAAGGCTCTATATCCTTGTCCTTCTTAAAGACAATTTGGGTATTTAGAGTAGTGGATAGTCAGATAGTGTTTGTGTTTTAAGTAAGAGCAGGGAGTGGATAGGCAGGGCCTATAGAAGCAATGAAGAGCAACTTCTCACAAGGTTTGTAGAAGTTGGATGGAGCTTAGATCTGTAGTTTTAGGACTCTTCCTGTCCTTTCCCTTTACACAAATTAACAAAATAAACTTGGTTTCAAAAGCCCAAGATTTTGTACTTTGTTGGACCTGGGAAGGTCTCTAGGTGGGTGTTTCTCATCTCCCATTCATCTAGGCCCAAACAATCTACCTCCTTTTGGAGGTAGGATTTTATTTCACTAACATAATCTGAATATAACATATTGACAATAGATTTGGCAAAGGATGTATGGCTAGGCTACTAGGCTATTGATGTAATAAGGCATTAAATAACATGTGGATCATTTCTCATAAAAACAAGGAGAGAAAATTTAGAAATTTAAAAATATATGTAAATATAAGTACAAGTTAAAATCATAAGATGTTTCTGATACATATTCAAAGTCTCATGGAGGTAGTTTATATCTTATAAGCATGTAGGTTAGGCGCAACAAATATTATAGTTATTCCACCATCTGCATTGACTAAAGAAAGTTGCTATACCAAATTAAAAAGAGGATAGAAGTCTGACCAAAAAAGAATGTGAACCCCTAGTCTGATTTGTACCAATCATAGGGATAGCAAGCTGGAGTTAGAGCCAAATAAGGATATATTTTAGTCTCATATCTTATAGATTGAAACAAAGAAGTCTGATCTCAGAACTTGTTGAACAGCTACTTCTCTGAGACCTCTGAGATAGCGCCCCAACTTTGGCATTTACATTTACCGCCCCCATGGAGGTTGTCGACATCAGTCATCATGTCCTCATCCACATTGATCAGTGGCTTGTTAGTATTCCCTTTTCCTAGAATCAGACTCAAACATCGGTTATAGTCCCATAATATTTAGTAACCAATGCAATGTTGTCAGGACTGTTATATGTAAACTGATCCTTCAGTATCAAATATCATAATTTCATAAACTTGAGTTTTTTTTAAATCAAATTTAAATGAGAAAGGGAAAAAAGAAAGAAGAAAATCACATCTCAAATTCCATTAAACAATGTAACAGTCAAGCATGAGCATTAAAAAAAATACAGAGTACAGAGACCAATACACTGTGGTAAAATAGAGTGTAATGAACTTCTGTACTAGCAGCAATGCAATGACCCAGGACAATTCTGTGGGACTTATGGAAAAGAACGGTACCCACATTCAGAGGAAGAACTGTGGGAGTGGAAACACAGAAGAAAAGCAACTGCTTGAACACATGGGTTGAGGCGGACATGATTGGGGATGTAGACTCGAAACGACCACACCAATGCAACTATCAACAATTTGGAAATAGGTCTTGATCAATGACACATGTTAAAACCAGTAGAAATGCATATTGGCCATGGGAGGGGGAGAGCTCAGGGGGTGAAGGGGAAAGTAAGAGCATGAATTATGTAACCATAATTTTCTATAATATAAATATTAATAAATGTTAAAAAAAATACAGAGTGATTACTTAAAAGTGAAATCTATTGCTTTGGCACAGAAAGCATGTTGATTAAATGCCAGGAAAGTGGGGCAGGCTACATATACCTGAGAGCCTGTATTGGTTATACCAGGAGCCTCTTTAAACAGAGTCCACAATCTCCTGAGTACCAAAGAATCCACTCCTGAGAATAGATAAGCATATTTTATGATAAAAGAAAAGTTCTATTCCAAATAGCTACAGCTTTTCTTTTTTAGTATCCTTTTGTCAATTGTAGGAGAAAGTCTCTCTTTTCCATATACTTGATCTCATTATTCAAAGAAATAAACATTCAGTATTAGTTTTAATTTCAAAACAGTTTTCTTTAATTAAATTTAGCAATCTGCTCAATATCCAGAGACTACAATAAGCTAAATTAATTAAATCAATTGCTTATTTTATATTCATTAGATAACCTGAACTATTATTTTCCTGCAGCATCAGATTTAGAATATTTATGAATATTAGTCTCTTATTCCCCCCTAGTTCATAAGAAGTATTGACTAATGTGGGAAAAATAAAACTAGGAAGACATTTATATGTTCTAGTAATAAAACATTAGTATCCTTTTTGGAATTCTTACATTTGTGACTGGATAATTGATTATAATCCAAAGAAACAGAATTCAAGCAATTTATTTTTCTTCCTTCTTTTTTTTAAGAGAAAAAAACAAATTCTATATCAGAGTCAATAGTCATCCAAATCTCCAATATCTGCTACATCTATAGAATCTACTTAACAGCAAATCAGAGACATTGCAGATATTGCCAAGCTTCCATTCAGCAGCAGCAGAGAAATACTCCCAGAAAGTGCAAAGCTTGTGAATGATTCATACTCAAAAGCTGAAGCTATATTCACAAAAGAGAATATTTGACAATATGACACTGATGAGCTCAAGTTGGATCTGTTCTTTTGGGGAATTCCGTTTTTAGAGGTTCTCAGTGACTGGTCCCACCATTCCCTTAAATGGAGATGGGGTTGGGGGAGAGGGAGAGGATTATAGAAAGAGAACAGTTCCCTTGATATTAGTCCAGGGGAAACATATCTCATTTCTTGTTTCCCTAGAAAAGTGTTCTGTTTTATGGGAAGAATAGGAATCTGAGAATGGGTCCAGAATGGTTGTTTACTACAACCAGTGTCCCTGGAGAAAAGGCCTTAGACTTGACTAATTAATTCATATCTAAGAGTATGATTCTGGGGCCCTACCCAGGTCTAATATTACTCTGAGGAAGATACAATATGATATATGTCTACAGGAGTATTTGAGATTTATAATACTAAGAAATTATAAGATTATATTATAATTATATAATTATAAGATTATAAAATTATAAGATTCTAAATGTTCAAAGAAAACAAATTATATTCAGCACAGTTTAAGCATTAGTTTTCTTTTATTTTGATTCTTTTACATTGATATAGTATATAACACCCCATTTTCCAACTCTTATAGATAACTGGATCACCACCATACTACAATTCTTATTCTGAGCATTTGTGCTTTCAGCAGAGGAGACAAGTTGCCAGAAACAGAAAATTGAAGTATCTTATATATAGTCTTCATGTATTATCTGTGATCAAACTAATAAGAGTATGGACTCACTTGAATCTTGGAATGTTTGATTAGTTAACTGGATCAATCATATTTTAAGAATGCTTTGAAAGACCAATTAAATGTTTTCATTAATTGGTGCTCTCAGTACTTATAATGTTAAAAAACATTTAATAGTACCTCCAAATATAATTCTAGTTGTGGAAGATTTCCTGGGTTTTAGTTCAGTCTGAGAGAGTTTCAGGAGGTCCATATTTGGCCCAACTTTAGAAGTTCTCCTCAGCCAGGTTCTTGCACCTGCCATCTAGGGAAAAGGAGAAACCGCATGCATGCTGCACCACACTTTTATTCTCCCTGCCTGCTCTTCACACAATGCAGGCATGTAAATGGAATGTGGAAAGTAGGTCGACAACTCTAGAAGTGGGGGGAAGGGAATTCTCTTTACACAGTTGTGAATATAATGATTCCTTTATGGAAAAAGGATTTTTTAAAGCTTCCTTTCATATGGAAAGACTAGGAATAACAAAATACTCTGAAATAAAATTGTACCTGTATAAAGTATTAATATGTTATGCTGAGGGTGGAACTGGAATGCTAGAATACTAGAATAGGATTGGACTTGGAGCTAAAGGACCTGGATTTAAATCCCAGCTCTGCTATTTATCTTTGTGATCTTATACAAGTCACAACTTCATTGAACCTCATTTTTCTTATATAAAATGAAGAGATTGGATTCATTGATCTCTAATGTCTTTACCAGCTGTAAGGTGAGAGTATGGTTCCAATGTGACATTGTATGTTCACCGCAACCATTAATGAGCATGAAGGTTTTCTGCCACTTGCTGATAGGTTTATTCCCTACAGCTCCAATCATCTCATCTTTTTAATAGGATAAAGGCATAGATCTTAGCCATGATATTAACTAAGGATATGGGTCTCCAGTTGTAGGACAGATACTTATCACCTTTCTTATAGATTAAAATGGTATTGGAGAGTTACTAGTCCTTTGTAATAGTTTTATTTATATGAAGTATTAAAAATAGTTAAGGGGGGGGGCAGCTGGGTAGCTCAGTGGGTTGAGAGTATAGGAAAATATAAGTGAGGTAATGGGGTCACCAGGGATATTACAATAAACTAAGTGTTTTGTGGGAACACACTCTAGGATTTATGAGAGATTGGACCAGGGTGAAGAGACCAGAGTTCACTGGATTACCACAGGAATGGCAGTTGATCTAAACTGTCACCCAGCTTCCACTAGATCAGAGTATAGTTACAGGCTAACAAGGTAAAAGGGACTTAACAACTTTAATTATGTTAGCCTAAAAGGTGGGAAAGGATTTCTATACTTAAAATCTAAAGGATAAAACCACAGGGCAATGGGAGGACTTATTCTACTCTCATCTAAGTGATCTAAACTAACAGGACCAAGGAGCTATAAATGGAGTTTCTGGGTTTCTGCCTCAAACCTGGAACCTGCCAGGCTTGAGTATAGCTAGGGCTTTTGTGGCTTTGGGATTCTCACTGCAATCCACTGATGATCTCTGGATGCCAGGAGTCAAGATGATCTCAGGTACCAAGTAGAGAGGGTTCTGCTTGAAGCACTGTCCTCCAGTTTTCAAACTTCTCCTCCTCTCTTGGCTCTGTAGATTTGTCCTTTTCTTAGATGACACACCACACAGGATCCCAGGGGAAATCAGGAAGCAAGGTGTCCTTTGCTCTGAGGTCTCCCAGGCTGGCAACAGTTTTGCCCACCACTAATGGTGCCACTCAGGGCACAGACAGACTTCCTCCTCCTTCATTCCAACCTGGAATTCCCAGCTCCAGCTCTTTCCTGCTAGGTACATCTTAATTCCTAATAACTAGCTAATCTCATCTTACTCATAACGAGAGCCAAGTCTAGAGACAGGAAGTCCTGGGTTCAAATCTGGCCTCAGACACTTCCTACCTATGTGACCCTGGGCAGGTCACTTAACCCCCATTGCCTAGTTCTTATCACTCTTCTGCCTTGGAACCAATATATAGTATTGATTCTAAGGCAGAAGTTAAGGTTTTTAAAAAATAAAAATAAAAATAGTTGTTAAAATCTATCCCTCTGTATCTGTCTTTTTCAATATCTAATGTCTAATGCCATCTAGTCCAGGAGCTGTGTTATTGTAATGCCTTAAGAGGGTCTATATTTCAGTAGGAGCATAGTTTAATCACTTGCCTTTTAGACACCTTTCATGCTTAGAGTTACCTAAACTCTTCCACCAGTTCTGATCATTTCTTAGTTAGATAAAAAGAATAATGCCATCAGCAGATTAGGGGAGTGTAGAATAATTTACCTTGTCAAATCTATGGCTAAGAAAGAATTTATGACCATGAATAAGAGACAAAAAGCATTATAGGATATAAAATGAATAATTTTGATTACATTAGAATAATAAGGGTTTGCACAAACAAAACCAATGCAACCAAGATTAGAAGGAAAGCAGAAAGGTGTAAACATTTTTTCCAAACGTCTCTGAAAAAGGCCTCTTTTCTCAAATATTTATATATAGAGAGAACTGAATCAAGTTTATAAGAATACAACATTTGATAAATGGTCAAAGGATATGAACAGGCAATTTTCAGCTGAAGAAGTTAAAGCTATCTAGTCATATGAAAAAATTCTTGCAATCACTACTAATTAAAGAAAAACAAATTAAAACAATTCTCAGGTACCACTTCTTACCTATCAGATTGGCTAATATGATAGAAAAAGAAAATGATCAATGTTGGAGAGGATGTGGGAAAATTGGAACAATTGATAGAATTGGTACTATTGATAGATTTGTCCTAATCCAATCATCCTAGAGAGCAATTTGGAAGTATGTTCGAAAATATAAAGCAAAATTATTATGAAAACCCCTCCCAGCTTATGGATAGGTTTATTGAGCTGGGAGATAGATATAGAGACTTGGATCTTTCTAGAGAAAGGGATGTCAGACAAATAAGACAGTTTGTGAAATACTGTTGTAAGGTGGTTAAAGACTATTTTAAGACTAACTGCCCAAACTGAGCTAATATGGTTTTTGAAGAATTAAGAAGAGTAGCAGTTTATGACTTTGACAACCATGAAAAAAAAAGATATAATAGCAATTTAGTGGAGGCATTAAGGAAGGAAATAAGAATTTTAACTGAAAATTTTGAAAAAGAAAAAGCAAATCAAGGAGTGGCCATAGCCCCATTGCAGGAATCCACAAATCAATGATTAATGTGTTACTTTCATGGGAAAAGGGGTCACATAATGATCAATTGTAGGAAGCAGAATCAAGTATTTAGAACTATAAGTTTTAGAAATAATAATAATAGAAACTCATATAGAAATAATAACTCAAATGAGACAAATCAAGATATGCAACAAAACACCCAAAATGAGACCTGTCCACACTATACTCAGGGTGGGAATTCCCCTCAGCATGGGGGACCCCAGAGAAATAACAAGGGATTTTTTGATGGTGTGAGGAGGGGTGTAAAGGGCTCTAGAATTAGAAAGCAAACCCTTTGATTTCCCAGACCCTGATAAGCCAGTTATCCCAGTCCATTCTCCTCCACAAAGTAATAAACCTCAGGTAACTCTAAAGGTTGGAAGAATGTACTATGATTGCCTCTTAGACACTGGAGCTTCTAGGTCAGTTTTGATGAGTAAATCAGATTCTGAATGCAATTCTATTGGCTCTTTAAATGTAGTAAGTGTACCTGTAAAGGTCCCAAAACTTTTTCATCCAGTGGGACCCCTATCAGTAGAACATTTTTTCCTTTTAATGGCTGGTTCCTCTGTAAATTTGTTAGGGAGAGATCTTTTATGCAAATTTAGAGCCACAATAACATGCTTTCAAATTGATTCTGTTATTTTTAAAAATGATAAAGGCTGATATTATGAGGATAACTAATATTTTATTTAGGTCCATGTTGGTAGAATAAAATCGACCACACGCCTATAAAAATTTCAAATTAGCGCCTCAGCCATTACATTCAGTACCTTACCTAATCTTTTCTATGTCCCCCAGATAGCGCACTCAGGTAGCCAAGAAAGCCCACCTCCAATGACCCCAGGAATCTCGTATCATTCTCTTACATCATCACACTTCCTGTCTGTCTCCATTTTTACAAGAGGAATCATGGGAAATGTAGTTTCCAAAGTCTCCAAAATGTCCACAGGATGTTTGTCATATACCTACATATCTTAAGGCTCAAATGAGCCCCAAATACCTCTAAATGGAACCCCAGAACTTATTTAAATAACACATTTCCCCCCTGAGATCCAGTAAAAAAGACTGGTCTTTTTTAGTGGATCTTCTAAACATAGTCAACTTCTAAATTACAGAAAATTGGGGATAAAAGAAAAGACAATAAAAAACTAGCCACATTGACAAAAAAGCCAATTTGGGGCAGTCCCCTATTGGTACAAGAGTGTACATTCAAAACAAATGCATTCAACTCATTCTACTCCCCATAGTTCAAATCAACTGCACCCCTAAGTTCAAATTTTGATCTTCATGATCCAGTGAAGGCTCTTCAGGCATCTTCATGGAGTCTTCACCAAACAGGTTCATTGTCTGGATTCTGGGAAGATGGCAAAATTCTTATCCTGAAATTACTTTCAAAAGAATTTAAACTTTACATTATAGATTATAAAACATACATTTCCTTCTGAGACTTATATATTACTCCCCTGAAATTACTCCTAAAAGAGTTTAAAAAAATTTTTTTATATTATAGATTTTAATATAGACATTATGATTATAAAAACTCAACACATACACCCCTGAGGAAAATTCTAAATAACATATTTCTCCCCTGAAGAGGGTACCTCAGGTCAGCTAAGGATGCATGGCTGAGTCACGGGGTTGTTTGAAAATCAATTGGCAAAAGAAATAATAAAAAAAAATAAAATTCAAATAAAGAAGAAAAAATTAACTTGTGAATTAAATGTAAAATGTGCAAAAAATGTAAGGAAAAATAAACTTATAACAGGCCTTTGAATCAAGGCCCAGTTAAAGTGATTTAAGCAGTTTGCAATTACCCATTCAGGGCCAGGAATACAGAAAATTGCCATTTTATATATAAGAGAAATAAAGTAAATGTCTTTCCCTGGTCTGATTTGCCTGCACCTTCTCAGGGAATGAGCCATAATGATAGCCAATCTTAGGTGCTTTACTGGCAGTGTAGTTCGAAGAGTCCTATGTCTTAACATATGTTAAGCATCGCAACTTTGAGTCTTACACTGAGTTCAAGTCCTTAGTATTGGCATGGGAGTTCCTCAGTCCCACCTGTATTTGTATGGTCTTTTTGACCTTGTGCTCCTTGGCACTTAGCAGATTCTTAGTCAGTCTCCGTGACCTCATGGCTCTTTAGCACTTCTTAAAGGCTCTTGTGTTCCCTTTCGCCTGGAATCAGACAGAGGCATTAAATCACAGTCCCATAATATTTACCAATAATTGGCAGGTTACCATAGTCTCAGGCTTTTCAGATATGCATTAATATTATAGCAAATATATATTTGCATTAAGCTTATATCACTGTAAAATCAAAAAAAGGATTAACAATGGTTATATATGTACTTTCAGTACAAAATGATAAAAAAGGGAAAAAATCAATTGCTCTAATTAAAAAATTAAAAGGAAAAGCAATAAGAAAATTTAAAATTTAGGGAAAAAAAATACATGCTCTCAAGGATAATAAATTGAGAGAAAAGAACACATATTGCATTGCACATGTAAGGGGAAAAAAAGAATGTTTTAAAAATAAAAAAATATACAGCTTAGAATTAGTGAAAGGGTTTTTTTACCCAAAAATGAGATTCATTTCCTGTTAAGCTTTTGCATGAACTGTGAGTGTAAATGGGTTTTACAAAAAAGCAGATTCATAATGCACATTCAAATAGAGTACCATAATTTCTAATAACACATTTAAAGAAAATAGCAAACAAACTCATTATTATAATCACTTGCTATGATGCTTAAAAAAAATCATATACTTAAACTTCTGGGTCTAAATTTTCTTCAAGAATCCTAGATCCTTCTGATAGAAAAGCAGGCTAAGACATATAGACTAACACAAGTATACAAGAGCTCTCTTGGCTTCCTGTTTTAAAAAATATATATATGACAATAATTCTTCACAATAAATATATAAAACCTTATCCTTTAAGACAACAATTCTTTAAAATAAATATATAAAAACCTTATCATTTATACAGAAGGGACTAGGATCTAAAGTAAAATTTAAAACCTTGTAAAATTACAATTTAAATTCTCAAGGCATCAAAATCTCCAAGGTTGTACACAATTATCAAGATAGAATAAAAACTTACGACATGTGATCCTATAGTTGAGATGGCAAATCCAGTATACATAAGGTAATTTACAACTTTAAAATGTGTAAGAAGTTCAGATGGTACAGAGAGCAGCATTGTATTTTATACGGTAAAAAATGAAACCTTAAATAAATTAGGAAATACAATATGAGTAACAGATAGCAAGCTATACAGTAAACAAAAAACAAACAAACACCTTTTTACCAGTCCTAATATATTTGTTCAGTTTTGGGGAGTTAAAATAAAATCATAAACAGAATTAATCTAGCATCCAAAACTTCATTACCTTAAACTAATTCAGTGCAACAGTAAAAATCAACAACAACAACAAAAATTAATTCACAAAACTAATCAGCAAAATACAGTAAGATACAGAGTCTTTTTAAAACAGAAATAAAACCCATTCAGTTCTGAGGTTTTAAAATCCACCTCTGGTCCGATTCAAGGTCCTTCCAATCAAGCTCTGCTCTGAGCTTAAGTTCAAGTCTTAGGCAAGCCTAGTAGTATGTATGGGGGTGAATTTTCCCCTTAGTTTCAGTTTAATAATCACAAGAAAGTTTGAAATAGGCCATGCAGCCTGATTGAAGAGTAAACGCTAGTTGAGCTAGGGAAAAGCTTAGGTTCAGAGATCCACGTCAGGGAGGGATGCCTAAAGAACCATGTGGAGGGCGATATTTGGGGTAAAAGCTTCTTTCAGGTTAAAAGTCATTAAAGTCTAAAAGGAAACACTCCTGGTAAAAGTCCCAAGTGCATGAGATGAGAGAGAAAGTGTCTTCCCAAGTCTGAAGCAGCAGCGGCTGAAGCAGTCTCTGGGATTGAACTCAAAATGGCCAGGGACTCAGGAGCCCGCAGTCAGGATCAGTAGCAGCAGAAGCAGAGGCTGGGGTAGGAATTTTCAGGGGTCAGAACTGGCATTGGAGCTGTCAGCAGAAGCAGCAATCAAACTCAGGAGTCAGATGGAGGTCAGCATTTTAGTAAGAATCAGTGGTAGAGGCACTGGCAGTAGCAGGCAGGGTACCGGTGCTTGGGGTTAAGGTCAGAAGCCAGAAGCAGCTTCCCTGCCCCCCCCCAGGGTAGATTGGGCTCAGCTGGCTGGCAAAACTCAGGCAAAAATAAAATGCTGCTAGCAAAAACACAGCATTTAAAGCCATTTTCCCCTTTCCCTGAAAAGCAGCCACGTGGCTGGAGAGAACAGTGAGAAAAGAAAAAACAGAACCAAAAACTCCAAAACATCAAGAGCCAGTCCATACCTCTGGAGAGGATTTTAAATACTTTGAGGCCATCTAAAAAAATGAGGGTCATGTTTCCAAACTTCTGGTTGCCATAACTGTTATTTTTAAAAAATGATTAAGGCTGATATTATGAGGATAACTAATATTTTATTCAGGCCCATGTTGGTAGAATAAAATCAACCACGTGCCTGTAAAAATTTCAAATTGGCGCCTCAGACATTACATTCAGTACCTTACCTAATCTTTTCTACGTCCCCCAGACAGCACACTCAGGTAGCCAAGAGAGCCCCGCCTCCAATGACCCCAGGAATCTTGTATCATTCTCTTACATCATTACACTTCCTGTCTGTCTCCATTTTTACAAGAGGAATCATGGGAAATGTAGTTTCCAAAGTCCCCAAAATGTCCACAGGAAGTTTGTCATATATATACATATCTTAAGGCTCAAATGAGCCCCGAATACCTCTAAATTGAATCCCAGAATTTATTTAAATAACACAATTCTATAATACTAAAATTGCCTGAAGAATCCTTAAATTTGCTCCCTGTACTTCTTTTAGACAGTCAGGAGGTGAAAGAGTACCCCACCTTTGAAAGCCCAACTGATATGCCTAAATCTCTCTGGGCCACATCTTCTTCCAATGTAGGCCTACTCAAATCAGCTGTTCCTGTTCAAATTAAGACAAAATGTAGTTTACCTCCTTCAATTCCTTAGTATCCCCTATCAAAAGAGGCAATTGAGGGAATTACCCCAGTGATAGATTCAATGATTAAGCAAGGAGTAATAATTACATGCAAATATGAATATAATACACCTATTCTTCCTGTAAAAAAAAGTCAAATCTAGGCCCAGATGGAAAACATGTATATTTATTTGTACAGGATTTAAGGGCTGTAAATAATCATGCCATAAAAAGGCATCCTGTGGTTCCCAACCCAGCCACAATTATCTTCTCTATTCCTAGCACAGCCACATATTTTAGATATGTGCTAAGCATTCTTCTCAATCCCTATTCATTAGAATTCCAGGAATATATTTGCCTTCACCTGGAAAGGTTCCCAGAGGACCTGGTCCAGGCTACCACAAAGGTCCACAAAGTGGACAGTCCCACTTTGTTCTCACAAATTTTAAAATGGGATTTAGACAATATTAAATTTCAGAATAGCTTTTTTGATACAATTTGTAGATGTTCTACTTTTGGCCTCACTAAATGCCACAGTATGCCAGGGAAGATAGCAAACCTCTTCTTTTATAGCTACAAGGTCTCAAAGGTTCATTGGTGTTTTCCAAAAGTGGAATATTTAAGGCATTGATGGGCAATCTTTTGAGCTTGGTGTTTCAGAATTCACCAAAAAACTGAGCATAACTCAGGTGGTGTGTCATTGGAGAAAAAACATAATTTTGCATTATTTATAGCTTAAATAACAAAAATGTAATATATAAATGTATTTAATAAACCAAAATAGGTAAATTAATATAGGTAGAATTGTCATCTATAGTGCACAGAGTGTCTACACTACACTACAGCAAATGTTTTATCCTTGGCATGTGGCCCCATACTTCTCTGTATGCGGTGGCATGTAGCCATGTGTCATCAAAAATGGCGATGTGTGTCAGTGTGTGTCATAGATTTGCCATCACCAATTTAAGGTTTATTTTAACTGCTGGTGCCCTCTCCATTTCCCCTAAATGCCTCAAAGATATTCAGAAATTGACCACCTCCTCCACTAAATAATAGTTGAAGGTAATTTTAGGAGCAACAGGGTGTTATGAACAGTGGATCCCTTGCTATGGGGAAATCACCAAATCCCTTATAGCTCTAACAAAAAACTCAGTCCCTGAACCACTTAGATTAGAGGTGGAATATCTGTCAGCTCTTTCAGAATTAAAAAAGGCTATTCTGTCTGTCCCTGCTCTACGTATTCCAGATTACAAAAAGTCATTTACCTTGTATGTACATGAACAGAGGGGGTTAGCTTCAGATGTTTTAACTCAAACTTTAGAATCTGCTCAGTATCCAGTTGCTTATTATGCAGCCCAGCTGGATCCAGTAGCTTCAGGAGCCCCACCCTAAGTTACTCTTAGAGGAGTAGCTGCCACAACTTTGTTAGTAACTAAATCTCCTGATTTAGTATTGGGTTGCCCATTAATCATAATGTGCCCACATGAAGTTGCAGCATTATTGCTAAGGCATAGACACTGGGCTTTTTCTGATCAAAGACTTACTATATATGAGGTGACCTTAAGTAATGAGAATATTACCTTGAAACTGGAGATAATACTATTAAAAAATTCCATAGATAAGTTGGACACTGTTTTGGCTGACACAATGAATTTCTGAATATTTTTATTATTGCTTTTCTTTTATTTGCAATAGAATATTTGAATTTTCTTTTCTTTTTTTTTGTATTTTAAGTAAATGGAATTGTTATTAATGGTTATTATTTTAAAGGATAAGTTTATGATACCCATTAACCTTAATATCAAGGCATACCCAAAAGCTTTAGACTATAGAAACCTTTTAAATATTATGGTACTTTTTATTAATGTTTGTGTCTAATTTTAAAACAAAGAATTATAAAAGAGCCACTGTACAGTGCCAAGAAGCACAAGGTCAAGGAATCCACCATTCCCTGTGGGATTGATGAGAATCTACGCCAAGATGGAGGACTTTTTGGGGGTTTGAGGAAGCAGCTGTTTGACAACATTAAGTGTTGGACTCTCCATTGCCACATTCCAACAAGCACCTTGGTTTGGCTGCCATTTTGGCTCTCTTATTCCTAAGATCAAAGGTAAAATCAGGCGAGGGAATCATAATTCCCTTTTACATCATAATCTAGTCCATTTTTTTCTTTTATGATATGGTAATTTTCTTAAGTCCTGGCTGCTATTGAGTAAGTGCAGTGTTGCTGTATTTGTCTTATAGGTTTGTAGGACATAATAATTTTAATTGGGTCTTGTTAATGATCCAAGGACTTATTGCAAGTTTGTTTATTCTTTTTTGCTTATAATTTTATTATTATTATGGGGTGATCCTGATGTTAGTTGCACTCTCCTCAGGGAGGATTGTATAGTTTTAAATGCATGGTTGTCCTAAAATCCAGAGTTTGAAAATCTTTTGGAGGAATTTTAGGAGAAGAGATTTACCAGTGTCTCAAATTGGGAAGGCGAATTTTTTTTGTAGAGGGTATCATGGAGATACCTGCAGAAACCACATGCTGCATTAAGGGATCCAGAATGAACTAAACTGAAGGGGGTTGAACACATTAATTCTGAATGTAAGCTCTTATGCCAAAGGGGACTGCTCCCTAATTGGCTTTTTGTCAATGCACCTACCAATTATTGCTTTGTTTCCTTTCTTTTTTCTTTCCCTCTTGTTCCCAGGTTGCTGTAATTTCCCTTTTGAAAGGGCAATGTTTTATATACCTTTAGTGGGAGAATTCTTAGAGATATATATTAGTTATTTGAAATGATTCATTGGCGAAACTAGGCATGTTTATCTCCCAAGACCCTCAGTTGAAGAGATTTCAACATGCTCATCTCCCAATAGAATCACAGGGGGGATTGTGAGAAGGGAATTTGTATTTTTGTTTGATCAATCAGAGATTTAGCCTTCCCTTCCATTTGTTTTGAATTTGAGTCAATCAGCAACCAGGGAATTGATCCCACAGGCATTGCCCCCTGAGTGGTTCCAGGCTAATTGAAGAATTGTGATTGGTTCCTGGGGAGTGATGTAATAGAGCTAGTGGGTGTCTTAAGGATTTATAAGATGAGACCCAGCAGGAAGCTGGGGGGATGGTTAATTTCTGAGGCTGAGATTCAGAGACAGACACTGAGTTGTTAGGCTCTGGATTATTAGGCTAGAAAATTCTTCACCTCCTTTCTATATTTCTCTCTTATTTTCTTTTTCTGTTAATAAATTTAGATATTAACACTCTCATGGCTTAAGGGTTAATTACAATTTTTGGCGACCACCAATTCTAGCCATTGTAATAGCAGTATTATGCAACAGTGAATTATGAAAAACAGCTTTTCTCAGTAATACAATGATCCAGGACAATTACAAAGGACTCATGATGAAAAATTCTATCTACTCCCAGAAAAAGAACTGGAGGAGTCTAGAGATCAAAGTATATTATTTTTCACTTTCTTTTTTTGTGTATGTATTTGTATGTGTTTAGTCTGTGCTTTCTTTCGCCACATGACTAATATGGAAGTATGCTTTGCTTGATTGTACATGTATAACCTATATCAAATTGCTTACTATCTCAGGAGGAGAAGGAGAGGGAGAGAGGCAGGGAAGGAATCTGGAACTCAATTTTTAAAAAAAGATTGTTAAAAATTGTTTTTACATGTAATTTGGAAAAATGAAATATTTTTTAGAAAAGAGTTCACTGGACCCTTTCCATTTCTTTCTCCATTCATTCATTGCTGCTTTTCACTAAATGCTCTACCTTTCTTTTCATTTTATCCACCACATCTCCTTTATTCACTCCAATGTTTGAGAAATGTGGAAAGGAAATTAACACCATTTTTTAAGTGCCATAGTGCAGTTCCTCCTCAACCTTAGTGTTATAACAGTCTCCTTTCTGTGAAACAAAGCCATGCCATTTAATCAAGGCTGAAATTAGCTGCATCATAAATACAACAGTGTAGAAAATTTGGATTGTAATTGATAAAATTTCCTTACTTCTCTCATTTCTACATAGTATTCTGCATATAACCAATAACAAAATGAGATAATATTTGTAAAGCACATTTTCCCCTCCTACACTATTCTGATCTTATTTATTCACCCATATCATACCCCTTCATCCATCTGCCATTTTGGATTTTGAGTGGGAGAAGGGAGAAGAAAGGATATAAGAAAGAATGCAGAAGAGACACTGAATCAATTGATGCCTCATAATTCAGAGTAATGAAATTAAAGATATCAAAGTAGCTAGAGAGCATCTTTACCCTATCTAATGCATAGTGTCTTATTCTATTACCTATTCCCTCAAACAATGTCCCTTTTGAACTTTTCAATGTAGTATATAAACAAAAATTTATCAAAAATGTCATGTTTAAGAGGAATATTATCACAGTATACAATAGGGACCTATGTATTGGCTAATCTATGACCTTCTTCAAATCTTTAGCTGCCTCCACTTATGGAAATTCTCCAGACCCATGGTCCCTGTGAGGAAAGGACCCTACAGGTTTTCTTTACCCCTTAACCATATACTCTTTTACCTGTTCCCTAATTATCTTAGTCCAGTCTAACCACAATTGTCACAGTAGGGCAGGGCATCCTGAGCTATAGTCTATACATCTATCAACAGTAGTGATGAGAAGAGAAAAGATGAGAGTATCAAAGAGAAGTCTGAGTTGAGGTGATACTAAGATCAAGGCAGGATCTTTTGCCAGGATCAGACCATACAGTGTGGGAAAGGAACCTAAATATCATTTACCAGCAGGGGACCAGGCTAGAGTAAAAGACTACTTGTTCTCATCTGACAACAAGATCAGAAGAGTCTCTGGAGAAACAGTAGCAGAAAGCATGTTTGTTTACCAAAGAACTAATGAAAAACTTTTCAAACCTGCCCACTCAATTTAGGCTGACAGTCTTAAGCTGCTTCAGTTGTTCAGTGGTTTTTCAGTCATGCCCAATTTTTCATGACTCCACTTGAGGTTTTCTTGGCAAAGATACTAGGAGTGGTTTTCCATTTCCTTCTCCAGCTCATTTTACAGATGAGGAAACTGAGGCAAACAGACTTAAGTGACCTGCCCAGGGTCACACAGTTAAGGTCTGAGACCAGATTTGAACTCAGGATGATGAGTCTTCCTGACTCTAGGATCAACACTCTACTCACTACACCACTGCCAAAAACCAAAGAAATAAAAAACAAACAAACTGCCCCTGCTGAATGCTAACCACTGGACCACCAGGAAACCCACTAGACTGACACTAATAACAACGTGTCATCTTCTCAGCTGATTTAAAAGAGATTTGCCATAAAGTCCTATAGTAGAACAAATAATTGGTGAAGTAAGATGAAGAGTCAAAATAAAATTAAACTTTGGAGAAAAACAGTATTATTACAATGGAGGCAGTGTATTATTAAAGATTAGGAAAATGAGGTTCAGGCAGGTTATGTGACTTACTTAAAATCACATAGGTTGTAAAAATCGGAGGCATAATTTGAATCCAGATCCCCTAATTAGAGTCTTTGCTCACTCATTTCATTGTAACACACTGCCTCCATTGTAATAATACTGTTTTTCTCCAAAGTTTAATTTTATTTATAATTATTTCTTTTGTTCTTAATTCACATTTTTTTCCTGATTATATCCTTCCTACATCCCCTATCCATCAGGTTTTACCTTGTAGCCAAAAAATGATAGGAAAAAATAGTTCAGCAAAATTAACACATTAAAAGAGTTTGATAGTATTTTCAATGTCCCACAACCCAATGTTCTCCACCTCAGCAAATAAGGGAGGTACATTTTCTCAACTTTTTCTGGGTCCAAGTTTGGCAAATATAAGTACACAGCATTTAGTTTCATTTTATTATTCTTTCCATTTAAATTGTTATAGCCATTGTATGTATTGTTTTTCTGATTCTGTTTACTTTCTCTGTATTTCATCCTGGTGTCTCCTTAACACAAACCTTCCAATGAACCCTGAAGTTCCTCTGAATATAGTGCAAATAGAAAATTTCCTTCACCTGAAATCCATTTACTCAGCATCCTTTTTAAGTTACATGCTTACCTTATGTCATCCTTTTGAGAGATAATAATGCTGAGACCCACACAGCAGGGCTCTTTATTGGGCTTTGCTTTTGGTAAAGTGCTACAGATGTGGGTCTCTGGCTTTCTGTGCTCTGCTCACTTGGCTGAAAGAATCCCTTTTTTTTTTCTCTCTCTCACTTTATTACTATAAATACTCAAAGTATTAGCATGTAACTTAGAAAGGATGCTGGATAAATGGATTTCAGGTGAAGGAAATTTTCTAATTGCATATTACCCTCTGTGATCCTTTGGGAGGTCAGTCTCCCCCATGGATCATTTTAAGCATAAATAACTTAAAACTTTAAAGATTTTTAACTAAATATATATAGTATTGCAAAATTTGCAGTTTCTAAAGGGAAATTACAATAATTTGGGGATAAAGGGAAATAAGGAGAAAAAGAACAAAACCAATATTAGGTGCATTGACAAAAAATAAAAACAATCAGGGGGCAGTCTCCTTTTGCATAAGAGTATACATTCCAAAATAAATGCATTCAACTCCCCATAGTTCAAATTCACCATAACTCAAAGTCCACTCTGGATCTTTTGGTGTAATGTGTGGTTTCTGCAGGCATCTTTGTGGTGCCTTCTCCAAAAAGTTCATCTTTTGGATTCTGGGAGATAGTCTCTTATTCTAAATTAGGCTCAAATTCAAATACAAATTCACAACAATAACATAGTCCCCCCTGAGGAGGATAATAACATAATATCCAGAGCTAAGCTCTGGGGGGATTTGAGATACTCATCCTTAGAACTCCCATCTACAGGTGAACATTGTCCTATATAGTCAATGGGTAAGCATTAATTCACATGGCTAGGTGGCCCATTCTATCCAATTGGCCCTAACCATACTCTACCTTCATCTCTGGTTAACTTTTTGTCATCCTGCTAACCTCCCTCATACCAGCTCTTTTTCCTTTCACCTCTTCCTCTAGGAATTATAGTCAAATCAATATTTTTCAATTACTAGGGAAGGCCAATCAATTCTTTTATGATTCTACTCTTTATCTCAATGAGTAAACTTTCTGAACCAAAAGAATCTCCTTGGTTATCACTGCTCTATATATGTTCTCTCTTCCTATTGGAAGGTAAATTGTGGGGCATAGAGAAGTATATTCAAACAAGGAAGAGGGAGTGAGAGGAGTTGCTGACATTTTAAACGTAACTCTCCTCTAAATTGATGGAGGAAAAAATGTGCACAGAGAGAGAGTTGGGTATATAAATTCATTTCACTCAAAGGGAAAATAGGAGTTGAAGGGGGAAGGGAGAAGGGGCAGTTAGAGGAAGAATAGATAACCAGCTGGAGTACTGATAGGCAAAACAAGCTCCAAGAATTTGTGAAAATATTTGATTTTTTTTTCCTGTGGTGGCAAAGATTTGAAATATTGAGGGGATGCCTATCAATTGGAGAATGAATGAAGAAGTTATAGTATAAATGTGATGGAATAATATTGTGATGTAAAAACTGATGAAAGGTATATATTTGGAGAAACACAGGAAGACTTTTATGAACACATGGAAAGAGAAATGAACAAAAGTATGAGAACAATTTATACAATGACAGCAATGTTATAAAGTCAAACAATTCTGAAAGATTTAGCAATTCAGATCAATGTGATGACCAATGATGATTCCAGAAAACTTAAAAGATGAAACATGCTATTTACTTTCTGATAAAGAGTTGAAGGGCTCAGCGTATAAAATGAGACCTAGTTATGTTTTGAGGGGTTTTCTGGACATAGCCAGTTCAGGAATATTTTTTTAAACCCTTATATTCCATCTTGGAGTCAATTTTGTGTATTGGGCTCCAAGACAGAAGAGTGGTAAAGGCAAGGTAATGGGGGTTAAGTGACTTGACACAGTTAGGAAGTGTCTGATGCTAGATTTGAACCTAGGACCTCCCGTCTCTAGGCCTGGTTCTCAATCCACTAAGCCACCCAGCTGCCCCCTGGGAATATTTTTCTTGACTATGTTTATGATAGGTATTTTTTTTTCTTTCTCAGGGACAAAAAAAGGCAAATTTTTGCAAAATAAAAAACATGTGCTTTAATTTTTAAAAAGATGTAAAGCATTTTATATTTCCAACTTAATTCTGTTGGGTAGGTAGTGTGATCCTATAATTCAGTGATGGTAAACCTATGACACACATGTCAGCACTGACACACATAGCCATTTTCTATGACGCATGGCCATATGAGGCTGCATATAGAAAAGTATGGGGCCTCATGCCAAGGATGAAACATTTCTGTAGTGTAGTATAGACACTTTGTGCAGTATAGATGACAATTCTACCTATAATAATTTACCTATTTTGGTTTATTAAATACAGTTATATATTGTAATTACATATTTTTGTTATTTAAACTATAAATATTGTGAAATTGTGTTTTTTTTTCTTAAAGTGACACACCACCTGAATTATGCTCGTTTTTTTGGTGAATTTGGATACACCAAGCTCAAAAGGTTGCCCATCACTGCTATAATTCCACTGGGAAACTGTAACAATAACAATAGAATTCTAGATTTTGACTAAGCAGAAAGGGGGGAGGGGTCACTACTGTGTAGCTGTGTGACACTGGGCAAGTCACTTAATCCTGTTTGCCTTATTTTTATCTTATGTAAAAAGAACTGGAGAAGGAAATGACAAGCCACTCTAGTATTTTGTCAATAAAACTCCAAATGGGATTTTAGTTGAATATATCTGAAACCAATACTGTACATGCTCTGGTAAGGAATCATTAGACAAAGCACTATTTTTCCCTCATGGAGATAAAATAATTCTTATTACAAGGGTATTATTGCCAGTTCTGGGATAAAGAAATCAGAGCAAAGAAAATCTCTGCTATTCAGAATAGATACAACTTCCACCCAGAACAATGCTAAAAGGAATAACTAGCAATGTGATGCTTGAGTTTATTGTCAAAACCTTCAAAGAAGTGAGAAAATTTTGATTAAAGATCTTGGTGTCCATTGGGCACACTAGCTAGCAGGCTGATGGAAAGCGATTCCATGTCTAGTCATGCAGAGACTGGACAACTTGCTTTTTTTCAAGATAGTCACCATGAATAGGGGAGGAGGCAAAAATAATTCACCACAATCATTTATTTCCAGTTGGTGTTAGTTGATACCCAGATGTGCTAGAGTAAACCAACTGACCTCAGGAGATGCTAAAAAAAAGAAAAGAAACAATGGTTTTCTTACCTGGAACATCAATAGTAAAAGACACTTAGAGACACAATTCTCAGAACATAACACTGTGAGCCATCTTGGGCCTTCTGCTGGTTCTGACTTAGATGGGAAAGGTTATCTGTAGCTCTGATGAAGATTATGATTATTCCATCCCATCTACTAGCCTAGGTATAAGTGCAGATCATAGGAGAAGCTAGAATATCCTACCAATAATAATTTATGGTGTCCTAGGCAAAACTGATAATGGTTACAATTGTTATAATGGTTACAAATACAAATACAATACAATGGTTACAAAAAAATTGTTACAAATGCAACTGGACATAAATGTTTATTCAAGTAATGTGTGATTTGCACATAATGATATTTATATCTGTACAAATCTATTAACTATATATAGTCCTGCTTGGTTTCTTGCATATCTATTGCTATTTTGCATATTTTGTGTTTTGATGAGCCTACTGAAGTTATTGCTTTAATTTTTTTGTTCACTATTATGCATGTTTGTCACTACTCTGTGATCCAGTAATGCTGACTTCCTTATAATTCCTTATAGTAAGATATTCCTTCTCACAACTCTGATCATATTCTTTTATCAGCTTCCATGCCAGGAGCTCTTTCTTTCCTCATCTCCATTTCCTAGGTTGCCTGATTTCCTTCAAGCCTTGGATAAAGTCCCACCTACTACTGCAAGAAACTTTTCCCAGACCTCTTTAATCTTTATGCCTTTACTTTGAGATTATCTCCAATTCAACACACACTCTCTCTCTCTCTCTCTCTCTCTGTCTCTCTCTCTGTCTCTCTCTCTCTCTCTCTCTCATTTGTACACAAACATGGTTTGAATGATTTTCCCCTTATTATACTCTAAGATCCTTTCTTTGCAAGCCTAATACTTAGGAAGGAAAGAAACAAATGTTTTTTATGCACCTAGTATATGCTAGACACTGGCCTAAGTACTTTACAAATATCACATTTGATCCTCACAACAATTTTGAGAAAGGTGCTTTTACTATCCATTTTAGAATAGAAGAAAATGAGGCAGACAGAGGTTAAATGACTTGCTCAGCATCATACAGCTAATGTCTAAGGTTGGATGTGAACTCAGGTCTTCCTGACTCCAGACTGAAAACTATGTTTGCTGTATCACATATTAAGGCAGCTGCCTTTAAGTGTTGTGCATTTACTATAGAGCCTGGCACATAGCAGATGCTTAATAAGTGCTTGCTGACTTGACTTACATGGAAATACATGTACTTCTATGATATATATGTGAGATGTCATCTTTGTAATTTAGACCTATAGTCATTGAAGCAACCTGTCACATGATGCTTTGCATTGTTGTTGGAACGATTGTTGGTGTTAAGTTAGGAAGTTCAAATATGGCCTCAGACACTAACTATGGGCAAATCACTTTAACCCTGTTTGCTTCAGTTTCCTCATCTATAAAGTGACCTGGAGAAGGAAACAGCAAACAACTCTAGTATCAAAGGCCAAGAAAAGTCAGACATTACTGCAAAAAATGACAATAAATTCTGTTTGTGGGTATGGTGATGGCATACTAACATGTTCCCTGGAAAACAGAATAATCATCTTTGTTCTGTTAGGGACTATTATATACTTTCCAGTTGCAAGTTTACCAAAAATGATTTTGCAAGGGACTACAAATTTCAAACCCAGGTAGGAAAATAACAACTCTTCTAAACTGGCTATATTAACTGCTACTTAGGAGATATGTTACTAGACCATAAGATTTTGAATTTTTTTCTTTCTTTCTGAGAAAAGAACTCTTGGAATCTAGACTAGAGGGTGGAACTTTGGTAAAAAGGGAATTTGAAGAATCTCTCCAAGGGAGTCTTTTTCCCTATGATCTCTTTGGAGTACAAACCCAGCAGTAGTATGACTGGATCAAAGGGCAGTCTTTTAGCACCCTTTAGGCATAGTTCCAAATTGCCATCCAGAATTGGATCAATTCACAACTCCACCAGCAATGCATTAATGTCCCAATTTTGCCACAGCCCCATCGACATTCATTACTCTCTCCTGCTATCATTTTAGCCATTCTGCTAGGTATGAGGTGGTATTAGTGGAAAAGTTAAATGAATTACATTATACTATACTATACTATACTATACTATACTATACTATACTATACTATACTATACTTCTATATGAATGCTATATGCTATTCTACTATGCTAATTAGAGACCTCAATGTAACCTTTTCAGACCTACATAAATCTAACTAAAAACAAGAAATAAGGATATAGAGTCTTAGAAAAAAAAAACAGATGCTAGATATTATGGAGTTACTCTTTCCTTCTACAACATATTAATGTCTACTATAATTTTTTTTTAAAACCCTTACCTTCCATCTTAGAATTAATACTGTGTATTGTGTATTGTTCCAAGGGAGAAGAGTGGTAAGGGCTAGACAATGGGGGTTAAGTGACTTGCTCAGGATCACACAGTTAGGAAATGTGTGAGGCCAGATTTAAACCTAAGACCTCCTATCTTTGGTCCTGGTTCTCACTCCATTAAGTGACCCAGCTGCCCCGCTCTACTATAATTCTTTATAGTAGTTTTTATATCTTTTGTTTTCTCATCTCTCCAACCTTCATTCTTCACCTGGGGCTTTGTATCTAAGCCAGTTTCCTTCTCCTACTATGCCTGGGGGGTGGTCAGCCCAACTTGATCTCAACCTGGATTATCTGGGGGCCTGTGCTGACCTCTAACTTAAAGGCTTTGGTCCTCCTAGATTTCTGAGGTAAAGAGCAAGGGATTTTTAGGACCCTTGACAGCATCTCAGACCAGATTGCTTAGGGATATTGGAACCCTAATATCTGAAATGTCATAGTTTAAGTATGGCTACTTGGTCACTCTTACTTTGTTGCCTTTAGCGTCCTTGCTATGGATTTTCTACCAAATTTGGACTTTCTAGAGGAGTCTCTTATCTGAGGGCCTCCAGATACAGAATATTGCAGGCTACATTGGTGTTTCTGCCCTCTCTTCTTCAGGTAGAGGTCTCTAGCTTGTTTTCCTGAGCATAGGCACTGGTTTTTCTGGCAGATCCCTGTTTTTCCTATTGCTTGAGGCTTCTGGCTGACTTTATAACATTCTTGAGTAGAAGGCCCAGTAATTTCTCAATGGATTTCTTGTTGCTTTGTCAGGTATAATTTTTAGGTTTTTACCAGAGTAACTGGAAACTGGACTTTCTGAGCTTTTGAATTGTAAAGACATTTCCTCTGCTAAACAATTTGAATTGATAAATGTTGTGTTTGACTAACACCTTACTAGGCCCAACATTTCAGTCAAACTATTCAATCTGCCAAGTGAATCCTCTAATTCCCTGTTTCTAATCTGTTCTTCTAATCAGTTAAGATAACTCCTCTAAGGCAACTGTAGAATTTCTGATTTCCTGCTTCAAGGTTAGCTGATAACAATTCTGAAATCTTTCCTTTTACCTCTTTCTCCACTAGTTTTTCTAGGTTCAAATTAGAAACAGATAAATTACATTTGTCCCATAATCATACTATAATTTTTATGGTCCATTTTCATCCAGTTTGCAACAGCTTTTATCATATTCAAAATTCAGCAAGTGTTTTCTCAGGACCCTCAGATTTAACTGCCAGCTACTGTTTCAGTTAGTTAATAACTAAAACTCTGAGCCGACTTAAATAGACTTTAACAAACCTTAAAGAGACAGTAAATTACACTGTCTCAAGATCAATGAATGAAAAATGAAAAAGACCTACTGCCAAATAAAGTCTATTGTTTGGAAAGGGGGAAAAAATCCTTACTGTAACCCACTATGTTACTATTGTAAGTGCTCTTCTCCACTCTCTCCTCCCCCCAAACAATAACAACAAAAATAAAACATCTTGTAATGCTAGTGTAGTTAACTGTAGCTTGACCTCAAATTCCATAAAACAGTGATGGGCAAACTACAGCCTGTGGGCCAGATATGGGTCCCCTGAAATGTTCTATCCGGCTGCACAACATTATTCCTAATCTGACGAATACAATGAAAATTCGAAAGAGTTGCCTTAGAAACAGACTGAGAGACAAACATTTCCTTTCCTTTGGCCCCCTCTTTAAAAAGTTTGCCCATCATTGCCATAAACAGTCCTGTATGATTTCCTATTAAATACATCCTGTGTACCATTCAATTTTGGATTAAAGAGGATTATTGGGTTCAATTTGGGACATTTGGATGATAAATATACCTTATTTGCCTTCAGTCTACATTCCTGCTCATCTATGAACTTGTCAGATCCAGAAGAAATCCATGTAATCAAAAAAGTGCTACACTTGAACTGGAAGAACCAGGCTTCAGTCCTACCTTTAACTCAGTGTGACTACAGAAAAATAAGTTAGTATCTTTAATCTCATTTTCTTCTCAGTAAAATGGAGATATTACTTAGGGGGGGGGTTAATGTAAAGGTTGAATGAGTTAATGTTTGTTGAATTGGGAGGGGGGAAGCCCTATATTTTTTATCATATAAAAATCAGTTTGACCCAGGCTAATAGTCTAAATAATGAATTTATGTTTCATTATATTAAAAGATTAAAAAAAATATTTTGGCATTGTTTTTTGTTTTTACTTCACAGTTATTTTCCTTTAACACCCCTCTAACACCACCACTATTGAACCTTTCTTATAACAATGGAAAATGTGTAAATTAAGCCAACAAAATAGTACCTTTGAATTACAGGGTATACTATCTCCAACATTCAGAGTTTCAGTCTTTTGATAAGGCAAATGTATGTTTCATCATCCACTGTACAGAACTAAGATTATGAACACAAATTTTAAAGTAAATTATTTAGTCAAGACGGAAACAATTAGTAAAAAATATGTGCAAACACTCTAATACTCTGGGGATTAGGGTCTCATCATGAAGCAAAAAGTGGAGAAGATGCTCTTTTTTAATATTATTCATTATTATTAATAATTATTCATTTAATATCCACAATGAATATTAATATATCTTGTATGGCCAGACAAAAGGTTGAGAGAATCTACTCATGAAACATTTAAATCTGATTGTAATGTATGATGCTTTCTACTGGCTCATTTCTCACAGGAAGTTCTCTTTTTAATCTGTCTTTCTGTCTTACTTTACTTTTCTCTTTCTCTCTTTCTTCTTCTTTTCCTCCCTTTCTCAATCTTTCCATCCATCTCCTCATCTCTCTTGATCCTCTCCACTCCTTTCTTTTCTCTCCCCCAAATCTCTCCCTCTAGAGTACAGTAGATAAAGGATTGGAGTCAGGAAGACCTCATCTCATAATCCTTCATTGGAAATTTTTATGTGGTTTGTGTCTGTTCCCCAAGAATCTTTTTAAGAGTTTGTTTGCTTTCTGTTTCCCTTTTCTGAGATAAATTTGGTTAATTGTTGCATTACTGAGCTAAGCGTTTTATTACTCAAATGTAGCAAAGAAAAAGTAATGGGGAAGGGGGGAGAAAAGAGAAGCAGAGAGAAATAGATTCATGATTATGATATATATTAAATTATATTATATATTATATATTATAATATATAAACATTCACCTGGGCAATTTTCCCGGTAAGGGTTCAAGCTAACCAAAAGAAAAGAAAGACTTAGACCTGAACCTTTCTAGACAATGAGTAAGCAGTTCTGTTGGGTGGAGACTATGACAAGCTATAATAGGTATGTAAACTGGCACCGCTATTATTTTTTCCTTTCTGTTGTCTTTGTACAATTAAAGGCAAACTAGTCTTTTAGAGGTGAGGAGATGAGAGAAAATCACTGGCAAATCTTGGCAAAAATATGAGAGTGGTCTGCCATTTCCTTCTCCAGCCCATTTTACAGATAAGAAGTAATTGAGGCAAACAGGATTAAGAGACTTGCCCCTGGTCACACATACCTTTTGAACTCAGGAAGCTGAGTCTTTCTGATTTCAGACCTGGTGCTTTCTCCATTGTGTTATCTAGCTGCCCCCAGCAGCATATCACCCCCATAACAATTGCACTGAGTCCTTCATGTTTGTTGTTTTTATGGCAAAATAACATTCAATTACATGCATGTAGCATAATTTTATTCATTTCCTAATTAATAGAGCCCCACTTTATTTTCAGTTCTTTACTACAACAAAAAGTGCTAATGTACATGTGTGTATTTTAAAAGAGAGAGGTAGATATAAATGGACACATACACACACTCATATATACATATATAAAACATGGATCCTTTTCTTCTCTTAGACATCATTAAAGTATATGCTGAGATCTAGTAGTGGTGTTGAGAGGACAAATCATATAAACTTAGTGACTTTTGGGGTATAACTAAGTTATTTTTTGGAATGGTTGGACCAATTCACAGCTCTACCAGCAATGTATTAGTGTTTTTCATTCCACAGGCTCTGTAACAACTGTCATTTTCACCTTTTGTCGTCTTTCTTCATCTTATTGGTGTAAATCAGAAGCGTAGAGTTATTTTAATAACCATTTCTCTCATTAGTGATTTGCAGAATTTTTTCATGTAGTTGTTTATAGCTTGTATTTTTTTCATTTGAAAATTGCCTATTCATATCCTTTCTCTTCTTCCTGGAAGTCTTCATTGCCCTTCTGACACACTCATACTTTGGTACACATAGTCTTACAGGAACTAAAGTCTGGGAAACTTTAAACAACAGTCCTGTCCCTGAGAGCCATAGTTTCATGTAGTCATGTAGTCTTTTTTCTTAGATAAGCCTTATTACATTCAAATGTAATAATCTTAGATAAGAAAAAGCAATCATGACACACTTCAGGAAAGAACTATTCTAGATGATACTAAAGCTTATGAGTGTAAATGTGTGGCTTTTTAAGTCTGATTTTTCCGGGGAAAAAAAGTGTTAATTGACTTCCATACCTAATTGTAACTGTCCATTATCCTAAAGGATATTATAAGACATAAGTTCCTTCAGAGCAGGGACTATTTCGTTTTTGTCCCTGTATTCCCAGTGATTACCACCTTGCCTGGCATATAGTAAGCCTTTAATTAATGTTTGTTGATTCATGGTATAGTAGAAAGAACAAAAGACTCAGTGGATCATCAGGAGACCAATTTCTACACAAAGCTCTGCCACTTTGGGGACTGTGTGGATGGACTAAGACAGAAGGGTGAAGTGACGTTGGGAGACCAAATAGGAGGTATATTACAAGTCTTGGTGAGAGGTAATAAGGACTTGAACTAGAGTTGTGGCTATATGAATTAGAGAGAAGAGGCATGTGTAGAGGTAGAATAGACAACTTTTCCAAAGCTGATTAGATATATTGGGTGAGTAAAAATGAGGAGTGAAGGTCTGACACCAATGTACCTGGATGTTTGGAATAATAATGTAAGAAGTTGTAATAGTAATAGGGAATTATAAGAGAGGGGTGAGTGGGGGACTTTCTATTCTGTATATGTTGATATAGAGATGTCCAGGGGACATTTAATTTTAGAAGCCCAATTATGGGGGTATCTAGGTGGATTAAAATCAGTGGATTGAAAATCAGGTCTAGATATAGGAGGTCTTGGGTTCAAATCTGACCTCAGATACTTCCTAGCTATGGGACCCTGGGCAAGTCATTTACTACCTCCACCCCCACCATTGCCTATTCCTTACCACTCTTCTGCCTTGGAACCAGTACACAGTATTGATTCTAAGAAAAAAGGTAAGATTTTCTGTTTTTTTTTTTAAGTGTAATTAGCAGGTTGTGATATGGGGCTGGAATTCTCAAGAGAGGCCAGGGCTAGATTTGTAGGTATAGAAATCACATGCATTGAGATAATTACACCCATAGGAATTGATGAGTTCATCAAGTGGGAGAGTATAGGAAAAAAAGAAGAGGAACCAGGCTTGAAATACACTTACAATTAGAGGGCATGACATAGATAGTAATAATAATAGAGGCAACTAGGTGGCTCAGTGGATAGAGAGTCAGGCCTAGAGAAGGGAGGTCCTAGGTTCAAATCTAACCTCAGACACTTCCTAGCTGTGTGATCCTGGGGAAGTCACTTAACCCCACTTGCCTAGCCTTTACTGCTCTTTTGTCTTGGAACCAATACTTTGTATCAATTCTAAAATGTAAGGCATGGGCTTTAAAAAAATAACTAACCTTTAATAGAGCTCCCCCTGTGCTACATTTATAATTATCTAGTTTGATCTTCATTACAACTCCAGGAGTAGGTCTTATTATTCTCCTATTTTACAGATGAGGAAAATGAAGCAAACAGAGGTTAAATGAATTGACCAGGATCACACAGCTAGGAAGTGTTTGAGGTAAAATTTGAACTTGAGTTTTCCTGTCTCCAGGACAAGTATTCTATCCACCACAGAATGTAGCTTGCCCCTATGTGTTGAAAATCCAGCCAAGGAGACTGAAAAGTCCAAGAGGAGAACCAAGAGAGAGAATACCAGACATGAGAGGCTCTTCAGAAGGAAAGTTTACTAAAAAAAATCTCCAATGTTCTTTGATCTATTCTATGATCTTCTGATTGTATAAGGATTCACAAATACCTTAAAGTTCTTTTTCTAGGGTGGTCTACTTTCTCCAGAAATGCTGCGAAGATGGGAATCTGCCTAATCTGTTGGGTGGAAAGTTGAATCTTGAGTATCACATCTTGAATGAGACTCTAGTTTTAAAGGGGCAACACCCATGTATTCCTTTCTCTTCTTTATGTTCTTCTGTAGCAGGAGTCTTAACCTTTTGGTATTTGTCATGGACCCCTTTGGCAATCAAGTGAAGCCTATTGGCCCCATCTGTAGGTTTTAAAATGCATAACATAAAATACATAAGATTACAAAGAAAACCAATTGTATTGAAATAATTGTCATTTTTTTAAAAGTGAAAGACCCTTGCTTTGTTGTCACCAATTTTGTTTCATAGATCATTCCTCTAGGAGTCATGCCTTCTAATTCCAAGTCCATTGCTTGGTCCATTTCTCCATGCTACCCATCATAATCTTTTTTTTTTTTTTTTTAACCCTTAACTTCTGTGTATTGACTTATAGGTGGAAGAGTGGTAAGGGTAGGCAATGGGGGTCAAGTGACTTGCCCAGGGTCACACAGCTGGGAAGTGTCTGAGGCTGGATTTGAACCTAGGACCTCCTGTCTCTAGGCCTGGCTCTCAATCCACTGAGCTACCCAGCTGCCCCCACCTATTATAATCTTAAGGGACATAAATAGAAAATAATATTTTATCAAAATTAGAGTTTTTCAACTAGTAAATTGGCATTTCTTATTGTTTTAGAACTTTCCTCTTATGAGCAAGGGAAACCTTAAAATTTACTAGGAGTAATTGCCTTTAAAATCAAAGGAATTTAATGAGCTATGAGATTTCTGGAAATAAGGAGAAATAATTTGAGTGCTCTTAGAATTTGGCAAATGTACACATGCTTCAGAGCTATACTCCAGGAAATTGCCACATTGACTTTGACTTTTCAAATGAAACACAACCAAATTTGCAATTGCCCTTTAGGTGGTAAATGTGCTACTATCCTAGAAGGGAAATTATACTACTGGGAAAATTAGACATTGCTCAACATGGAAATGGTCTAAAAAAGAGTGATCTAAACAAGGGTGGAGGTCATTATCATTGAATGGTAAAGGAGAACCTTCTATGGAAATGCCACATCACATAGTGGATAGAGTTGTTGTCAACTCTTCCTTTGTTCTTCCTTTGATGTCCACTTGCCACCCAACTCTCACCTGTTGCCTGGTTTCAACTCCACAAAGCAAGATGCCCCTTCCAGGTTAAGCTATTACTTCTAAACTTAGTAGCATGCTGCCAGCTTAAGCTCATTTGATTGTTTCCTCTCCCTTCTATTTGGAGAGTTGAAGAGCAGAGTATCAAACTCCTCCTAATGCTTTATTGTATAGAGGACAGAAACAGGACACTGAGGTCATTCCACCTTGCATCTGCTATGCTACTTGTTTTCAACTCCTCTGAATAAGATGGGCGCCCCACCGCCACCAAACTAGATGCCTCCTAATGCCCCATTTCTACTTAACTTTCCTGTCTCCTTTTGTGTATTGCCTCCCCCTTTAGACTATAAGCTCATTGAGAGCAGATATTGTCTTTCTTTTTATTTATTGTATCCCCAAGTGCCTAGCACAGTGCTTGGCATGTTGTAGTTGCTTAATAAATGTTTATTGGATTTATTTGTTCAAATTTACACACTCCAGTTGTGTAACTTTGGGCAAAACACTTAAACACACTGTCCCTGGCAACTTTCTAAGTTGCAGAGCAGGCAGTGATCTTCACTGGCATAGGGAGATAACTCCCTATATTAATGAAATCACAGATCCAGTCCCCTCTACCCAAAAGACAACTGATAATATTCTGGAGAGAGGGGAAAAGTTAGGATATAATTTGGAGACAATAAATTCTAAATTCTAAGACCCTTCTTTTCCCTTACTTCCCTATTTATATTACATGTGCTACCATACTTCCAGTTATTCACTTTCACAATTTGAGTCATTTTCAAGTCTTCTCTATCTCTCGCCTTCTCCCCTTCATCCCCATTCAATCAGTACCCCAGACATATTGATACAAAATGTTTTGCCTTAGTCCTTGTCACTCACATAACCATCATCCTAGTTTAGGCCCTAATCAACTAGTCTTCTCATTGAGTGTACAGGGAAAATTAGTACCACTGGTGTGAGAGCTTGCTGAGTTCTTTTCAGGGCTGATTTCTTCCTTTGATGTCCACTTGCCACCCAACTCTCACCTATGGTTCTAAGAAGCTGTAGTTTACAATGCAGCTGCACTCTGGTAAATCATCTTGGCAGATCAGGCTAAACAAGATAAAGACTAATCAACATGCTTCAGTCCCATTGGTAAGTTAGATGAGTGTCTACCTGTGGTGTATGAAGTCTTCCCCTGGCAGAAGGAGTGGATGAGAACAATTTGTTCCAACAGCAAAGAAGGCAGCTGAAGAGTCATTGAGGAATTGCTTGGAGCTTATTGAGACATGGAAGAAACCAAAGTTATCTACTGCATCCTAAGCCACTGTTAGGTGTCTTGACTTTTGTCTTGCTACTAAACTCTGATGATTTTGAGAGACTGAGGCTGACAACTTTGTGCAACTTTGCCTCGCTTAAGTCCAGTTTATGTGTGAGTCAAAAGGCATCACTTATGATATCATTTTGGTTTTCTTTGAGTATAAACAACCACCCAACCAATTGGTATCTCTCCCAGTCTCCCTTTTCAAGTCTGTCACTTCTGCAATCCATCCTTCACAGAGCTGGAAAACTTATATTTTTAAAGTGCACCTGAGTATGTCATTCTTCTGCACAAGTAGCTTCAGGATTTCCTTCTTACCTCTATGATAAATATGAAACCCTCTATTTTCCCCTTAAAGCCCTTCACAATCTAGTTCTTGTTTACCTTTCCAGGCTTTTTATCCATTACTCTTCTTTATAGGTTCTGCATTCCAGTCAAATTCTGTTGGCTATGCTTATAAACAATTTCACCTCCCATCTCCATACTTTTGTCTAGGCTGTTCTGCATCCCTGAAATTCAATCTCTCTCACCTCAAGTTAGTAGAATCTTTCTCTTTCTTCAATAGTCATCCTAACTGCTGTCTTCTAAAGAAAGCCTGTCTTGATCATCTCAGTTGGTAGTGACCTATCCATATATTTTGTATATATCTTCATAATTTTAATAATAGCATTTACTAGAACAATGTCATAATTACTTTGTTTGATCCTCAAAACAACCCTGGGAATTAGGTGCTATTAATTATTTCCACTTTACAGGTGAGGAAAGTGAGGCAAACAGAGGTTAAGTGATTATCCAGGGTCAGACAGTAAGTTTCTGAAGCTGGATTTGAACTCGGGTTTCCCTGACTCCAAACTTAATGCTTTATCTACTTTTTCAAGTGTCTGAAGGATATAAAGATGGTTAGCTGAAGAGAAAATTTAATTACTCATTAAATGATCCCTATATTCATGTAGGCTTTTACAGCCACTAATCTCCCATTTGGCATGGATTTCTAACTGTCTTTAGCTCTACCTCAGAGAGGGGATATATCATTGGTTTTGCTAGGAGAACCTTGTCACTTAAAACTCCTTATTGGTGATTCAGGGTTGTTCCTAGGGTTAAAAAATTTGTATGTATTAAATATTTTTCCAGCTTTGAGAAAGTTGTAGAATATAAATCGGTAGTCTTCTCTTTTTTCTTTTTTCTTTCTCTCTCTGTATATAAAATGCTAGCCATTGCTTGTTTCCCTCCTCACCTGTTCCCTCATTTACAAGAATGAATCACAAATCAGAAATTGCTATTGCTGACTAAACTCTTGTGCTAGCTTTCAATACTTATTGAACATAAAGGCAAACATTTATATAAAGACATATAGATATACCCCCTCTCTCTCAATACTACAGATGGTGTAGATATTAATATATATCTTTATATCTTTATTCAATATCTATATCTACCTATAAAGATATAACATAAAGAGCTGGCAATTTTTGGGTTTAACAATCTCTGGTTTAGAGATAAGTGGGTGGAGGGATAGGCAAATATCATCTGCTACCATTTTCATTTTGCTAAAATGGAAAGTTCATTAATAAAGGTCTTCCTAGTCAAGCCTGCATTTCAATCTCAAGTTACCTCTGAATGAGAATAGAAAGGAATGTATCCTCTTTTCAGCAATACATGGTATTTACTCCCAAATCTAACTTTCCTAAAATTCCATTCACTTCTTTCTTGTTTATTTTTTGGTTAGATTTATCTGGTTCTGAGAGGGGAAAGTTGAGGTCCCCATTAGTATAATTTTTACTATTTCCCCCTGGGGCTCATTTAATTTCTTCTTTAAAAATCTGGAAGGTATATCATTTGGGGTATATATGTTTGGTATTGATATTACTTCATTATCTGTGGTACCTTTTAGCAAGATTTAAATCCCTTCCTTATCTCTTTTAATTAGATCTATTTTTGATTTAGTTTTTTCCAAAGGCATGATTGCTACCCCTGCTTTTTTTCAGATGAAACAAAAAAAATTGTGCTCCAGACCCTTACCTTTACTCTGAGTGTGTCTTTCTACTTCAAATGCGTTTCTTATAAACAACATATCTTAGGATTCTGGTTTTAAATCTATTCTACTATCTGCTTCCATTTTATAGATCCAATTCACATTTACATTTATGAGCATCAACTGTGTATACCTCTCCATCTTATCTCCTCCCTTTGATCTTGCTCTTTTTTTCTCCTTTCACTCTGTCCCTACTTAAAAGTGTTTGCTTTTAACCACCATCTCTCCCACTTCACCCTCCCTTCTATTACCTACATACCTTTTCCTTATTCCCCTCCTATTTCTCATTAGGATACAATAGGTCTTTATACCCAAATGAGTATGGTTGTTCTTCCCTCTCTGAGCCAATTCTGATGAGAGTAAGGCTTAAGTATTGTCTATCACCGCTCTCAATTTCCCCTCCACTGTAATAGTTTTTTCAAATGTCTTTAGATGAGATAATTTACCCCATTCTTCCTCCCTGTTGTCTTTTCTCTCAGTGCAATCCTCTTTTTCACCCTTTGTTTTTTTTGGGTTTTTTTGGCTATCATGTCATCTTAATAAACTTACTCCTGCATCCTCTGTCTGTGTATATTCCTTCTAACAGCCTTAATAATGATAAAAAATTTAAAAGTTACAAATATCATCTTTCCATATAGAAACATAAACTGTTTGACTTCATTGAACCCTTAAAATTTTCTCTTTCTTGTTTACCTTTTTATGCTTCTTTTGAGTATTGTATTTGAATATCAAATTTTCTACTTAGATCTTGTCTTTTTATCAGGAATGCTTGGAAATCTATTTTATTGGATAACCACCTTCCCCCCCCCCCGAAATAATATGTTCAGTTTTGATGGATAGGCAAACTAGTTCCTTTTCCTTTAGGAAAATCATATTCCAAGCCTTCCAATCCTTAAATGTAGAAGCTGTTAAATCCTGTGTAATCCTGACTGTGGCTCTATGATATTTGAATTGTTTCTTTCCAGTTGCTTCTAGTATTTTCTCTTTGACCTGGGAGCCCTGAAATTTGGCTATAACATTCTTGGAATTCATTACTTGGGGACTTATTTCAGAAGGTCATTGGTAGATTCTTTCAATTTACCTTTTAGTTCAAGAATATCAGGGTAATTTTTTTTTGATAATTTAATATGATGTCTAGGTGGTTTTTTAAAATCATGGCTTTTAGGTAGTCCCAACAATTATTAAATCATCTCTCCTGAATCTGTTTTCCAGGTAAGGTTTTTTCCCCTCAATGAGATATTTCATGTTTTCTTCTTCTTCTTTTTTTCTTCTTTTGATTTTCTTTGATTGTTTCTTGATGTCTTAGGAAGTCATTAGCTGCCATTAACTCAATTCTAATTTTTAAGGATTTATTTTTATCAGTGAGCTTTTTTTTTTTTTCAGTTGGCCAACTCTGCTTTTTAAGAAACTTATTTCTTCTTTGGATTTGTGTACCTTTTCCCCCATTTGGCCAATTCTGCTTTATTTAAAAAATATATTTTTATTGCCATGCAAAACATGCTTCCATATTGATCATTGTTGTAAGAGCAAGTTCATACATAACCAAAATCCCAAAATAAAACTATAAATACAGTGATGTGAAAAACTACTCCAACAATTCTTTCTCTGGAGGTGGCATTGCTGAGAGTAGCCAAGTTTTCACAGATAATCATCACACAATATTGTTGTTATTGTGTATGATGTTTTCCCAGTTCTGCTCATTTCTTAGAGCACATGTTATGAATAAAAATTAAACTTGGAGACTTTTTACTAGATTTATAAGCATTGATCCATAAAGAGAAAGATAGAGAGAAATTGGGTGTCAGCCTTTCTAACTTAAGGTAGGATCAGGTCCCCCATTGAAGCCTCTGAGATTCCCTCTCTGTGGTCACTTGCCAGAGATAACTAGATATGACAAAAGGGCTCAGGGAGAAAGAGCCAGCCCAGAGAAAGTTAGTTCATAGAATAGTTCAGAAGCAAAAACAGCTTCTCAGTTTCTAGTGCTGGCTTTTCAAACCTCTGCCTGGATTCTTTCCTTGGCTAATGGATTTTAAATGTCATGTCATCTGCCCTGGACTCTGTGGTAATATTATGCCAGGCAGTCAGGCTTCATGTCAGACCATCAAACATGTGACTCTGACTTCTCTATCCATCTGCTAGGGTGAATATTTCAGGATTGGATTGATTTAGAGGTCCCCCAGATAATTTTACCTCACACATACAATAGTATTCCATCACCCACATGTACCACAATCTGTTCAGTCATTCTCCAATTAATAGACATCCCCTCAATTTCCAATTCTTTGTCACTATAAAAAGAGCAGCTATAAATATTTTTGTTCAAATAGGTCCTTTTCCCTTTTTTATTATCTCTTTGGGATACTGACCCAATAGTTGTATTACCAGATCAAAGGGTATATGCAGTTTTATAGTCCTTTGGATGCATTCCAAATTGCCCTCCAGAATAGTTGGATCAGTTCACAATGGCGCCAACAATGTATTAATGTCCCAATTTTCCACATTTTTCACTTTACTGCCATATTGGCCAATCTGATAGGTGTGAGGTGGTACTTCAGCATGGTTTTAATTTGTGTTTCTCTAAACAAGAGTGATTTAGAACTTTTTTTCCATATGATTATTGATGGCTTTGATTTATTCATCTGAAAATTGCTTGTTTATATCCTTTGACCATTTATCAATTGGGTAATGGCTTGCATTCTTATAAATTTGAGAAATTAGACCTTTATTGGAGGCATCTGCTGTAAAAATTTTTTCCCAATTTGTTGTCTCCCTTCTTGGTTACATTAGTTGTTTGAACAAAAGCTTTTAAATTTAATATAATCAAAATTATTCATTTTACATTTTATAATACTCTTATCATTTGTTTGGTCATAAATTCTTCACTTCTCCAAAGATTTGCCAGATAGACTATTCTATGTTACCCTAATTTAATTTTGATATCACTCTTTATATCTAAGTCACATATCCATTTCAACCTTATCTTAGTATAGGGTCAATTCTGGTTTTTAAGGTGTTATTTTCTTCTTGCATTGCTTTCATTTCTCTTCCCTATTTTCTCACTATATTTGATTTTTGAAATCTTTTTGAGCTCTTTTAGACCTTGAGATCAATTTCCATTTTTTTTGAAGTTTTGCATGTAGTTGCTTTGATCTCACTGTTTCCTTTTGAGTTTATGCCTTGCTCTTATTTGTATCTATAATAATTTTTTATGGTTAGGTGCTTTTAAAAAATATTTGCTCTTTTTCCAAGACTTTTTTTCTTGACTTTCATTTTTATATTAAAGGTGGGATCTAGTCTCTAGTTCTGGGTTTCTGCAAGTTTCAGTTCTTCCAAAGTGGTCTGTGAGCTGGGAGCTCTGAATACCACCTCTCAGTGCTGATTTAGTCTTCCCCAGTGCCTGCTCATGACTTGCAGGGCCCAGAGCACTATGAGTTACCTTGTAGTGGAGCTCAGGGCCTCACTTCAGACTTGGGAAGGGGCTCTAAGCCTCACTCTGGGTTTACACTGTCCAGGAGCACTGTGTACTCTCTTGCACTGAGCCTTGGGGCCTCACTTTAGACTTAGGCAGGAGGTTTGGGTTTTCCCCTGGACTTTGTACCAGGCAGCTGTATTGTGAATTGGTTTGGCTAGGGGATCCAGGCCTCACTGCAGTTTTGGGTAGGGGCTCTTGGTCTACTCTTAGGTTTGCCTTAGCCAAGTGCTATAGAGATTAAAATTAATATACAATATCTCTAAGTATAATCTTTATAAAGTTTATTAATAACTAGCATAAGAAAAGCTAAAGCAAAAGGCAACTAACTAATTGAACCATACTTGTGGAGAGAAGAGAGAGAGAGAGAGAGAGAGAGAGAGAGAGAGAGAGAGAGAGAGAGAGAGAGAGAGAGGCGGAGCCTCAGAACTTATAAACAATTATGTGAAGATACAAATGTACACAAAAGGAAAAGCATTCTGGGTAATACAGAAAGGAATTTTGGGTAATGTAACTCTAGGGGTTCAAGATATTTCTAACTATACATTGCACTGTGGACTGCTTTATGCTAGGGCTTGGGGCCTTACTATAGTTTTACACTATGACTTGGAACTTCAAGGCTTGACTATAAGGGTGCTCTGCTGTTAGCTTAGGCAAGTTTTGGGGTCACAATGTTGTCTTGGGCTTAGGATCAGAACCTCAAGCAGTAGAGGAGAATGGGGGGGTTCCTGTTGATTTCCATCTATGCTCTTTGGTGTGGCCTTGCTATAGGCTGTGCTCTCCTCTCACTCCAGTAAAATAGACATTTTCTGCCTACCTTCCAAGTTTTGTTTTATTTTTTTTTTTTGCAGGAAAATTGCTTCACTCCATCCCTTTGTTAATTCTGTCCTTCCAATATTTGTTTTGAAGCATTATTTTAAGGTGGGTTGGAAAAGATTCTCAGACAATTGAGATTTCTCTGCCTTTACTCTGCCATCTTGGCTCTGCCTCCTATAATTATGTACTTTAAAAATACTTTCTTATTATGAACTTGACAAACACCATTTAAGCATGAACATTTCCTTATCCAGAGGAGATAAAAAGATGCTATATGATATTGTGAATCTCTATTACAATAGATTATCTTTAAGTATTAAGTTTAACATGGCAGTTCCAAAATTGTCCTATTCCTGTGTCTCTTCTGTTTTCTCAGACTAGGAGAATGACATTTCCATTAGAAATTAAAGAACAAAAATGGTTAATGAGGAGTTGATATCTAAGATAACTAAGGAGGTGATAAGGTAACATGTTACCTTTGAAGAATTCAGGTCACTTAACCTAATGCATGCTACATTTATAGTAATAATAGTAATAATAATAGCTAATATTTATATAGTACCTACTGTGTTCCAGATACTGTGTTAAATGCTTTACAAATATTTCATTTTTCCTTACTACAATCCTGGGAGGTAGGTGTTATTATTATTATCATTTTATAGTTGAAGAAAATGAGGCAAACTGAGATTAAGTTACTTACCCAAAGTCACACAATATTTGAGGACAGATATAAACTGAAGACTTCCTGACTCTCCACATACTGTGCCAGAGGGTAGATGTAGAAATGAGGAAAAGTGGTTAATCTGGCACAACCTGTTTTTGATGAAGGCTTACTGACTCTTTTTAATTACTGTTTTCTTTTCTAGATGTTCAACAACCATTTTAAAAAATGACCTGATTCCATATTTTCCTAGGAATTAAAGTCAAAAGAACTAGCATGTGTAATTGCTGAACCACAGACAGAAATAACTGGAAAGATCATGGAAAATGGAAGAAGTAACATGAGATCAGAGAAGAGCAAATGTTCTGATTTAAAAAAAAAAGGTAAAGGAAAAATATAACACCCATCATTTTCCATGATCCTTCCTATATTATTTATAGTGGCTCAGCAATCACTCATACTAGTCCTTTTGACTTTAATCCCTAGAAAATTTGGGAACAGATCATTAAAGAAATGGTTGTTGAACATCTAGAAAAGGAAGCAGTGATTACAATGAGGCAGTAAGCCTTCATCAAAAACAAGTTATGCCAGATTAACTTCATTTCCTTTTTTGACAGGATTACTAAACTGGTAAAAGAGGAAATAGCATTAGATATAGTTTACCTAGATTTTAGCAAAGCTTTTTAAAGTATCTCATACTATTCTTGTGCTGAACATGGAGAGAAGTAGACTAGATAATAACTCAGAAAAATGGATTCAGAACTGGCTGAATGGTTGAACACAAAGAGTATTTGTTAAATGTTGAATATTAACATATGAAGAAGTCTCCAATAATTTATATTAGGCCTTTGGTAATTTAACTTTTTCATCCATGACTTGGATAAGGGAATATATGACATAATCATCAAATTTGCAGATGTCACAAAGCTGGGATTGATAACCAACACACTGGAATAGAGTCAAGATAGAATATTGGCTCAAATATACCAAGATGAAATTTATTTTGGATAAATGAGATACTTTGTCAAATCCTTTAAGTCTAGTAAATTATTTTTCAGATGTTCACTAACTATATTGTTAGTAATATGTTCCAAAAGTTTTCCAGGAATCAAAAGTTAAGATCATGGGACTATAATTCACATACTATTCTCTTCCCTTTTTTTGAAAACTTCTCCCTTCTCCAGTCCTGTGATACCTCTCTCATTTACCATGATCTTTCTTTTCTTTTTTTTTTTTTTAAACCCTTAACTTCTGTGTATTAGCTCCTAGGTGGAAGAGTGGTAAGGGTGGGCAATGGGGGACAAGTGACTTGCCCAGGGTCACACAGCTGGGAAGTGTCTGAGGCCAGCTTTGAACCTAGGATCTTCCTTCTGTAGGCCTGACTCTCAATCCACTAAACTACCCAGCTGCCCCCTGGGTAGTTTAATGGATTCAAATAGCAACACAAATATCAACAATCAGATCAACCAGTATTTTTAGCATGTCTAAGGAGACCTGAGTTTATCAAGGGCAGTTAGGTGCTCCCTCCTTTTCTTGGGTATCCATTCTTTGGTAGTCATTTTTGTTCTTTCATTTTCAATGGAAAAATCATTCTCCTTGTCTCAGATAACCAAAACAAAATCAGAATTGGGTAGCTCTACATTTTCTCTTTTGTTAGTTTTCAGGAACTCTTCTATTCATAAGCAAAAGTCTTAACCCTTTTTTGATTCTCTTTTTTTATCTCACAGATACTAACAACAAAAACCTTTTTCTTATCCTTGCCAACATCAGTTCATTCTGAGCTTTACTATTCCTCACACTAATTTTATGTTATGATGCCACAATTTCTGTTCATCCACCACTGCATATGCTAGCCTTCATTTCTTGTCCATATTTTTAAAATTTCTTTTTGTTTATTTCATTAATTATTTCTCAATTATATGTAACTAATTTTTTAAAACAATCATTTAAAAAAATTTTGAGGTTCAAATTCTCTCCTTCCTGCTTCTCCTTGTCCTTGAGAAAGCAAACAATTTAATATTGATTCTTTTATATTTATTTCCCCCTCTTTCTCTTTCTCTTTCTCTACGTGCCTACCTACTAGGTAATGATGAAGTAGATAGAATGCTGAGCCTGAAATCAGAAAGACTCATCTTTCTGAGATTAACTCTAGCCTCAGACACATACTAGCTGTGTGACTCAGGCAGGTCACTTACCCTGTTTGCCTCAGTTTCCTCATCTGTAAAATAAGCTAGAGGAGGAAATGGCAAATCACTTCAATATCTTTGCCAAGAAAACTCTAAATGGAGTTATGAAGAGTTGGACATGACTTAAAGGACTGAACAACAGACAAAAAAAAAACCCTAAGAAAAATAGAGAAAGTAAAAAAAAATATCTTTTATTCTGTATTCAGAGTCCATCAATTCTCTTTTTGGAGGTGGATAGGATTTTTAAAAAATCATATGTCCTTTGGAATTGTCTTGGATCATTGTCTTTATCAGAATAGCTAAGTCTTTCATGATTTGTCATCCTTATTTACAATATTGCTGTTGTTACTGTGCACATTGTCATCTTCATTCTGCTCAATTCTCTTTTCATGAGTGCATGTAAAACTTCCCAGGTTTTTCTAAAACCATTCTGGTAATCATTTCTCATGACAATAAAATTCCACCAAAATTATATACCACAACTTATTAAATCATTTTCCCAATTGATAGACATTTCATCAATGTCCTGTTGATGTGGAATCTAGAAGTCCCCAAACTTGTAGCCTAGAAAGATTTGATGAACCCCTGTTTAGTTAGCTCGAAGGAGAAAGTCCCAGGTTTGACCTTGTGAGTAATGGTTCATGGTTCTTCCCTGAGGGAAAGTCCAACTTGACTAGTCTCAAACTAACAATAACCCTCACTTGAGCTTGAGTGGGGATGATTAAGCCCAAGCCCAGTGACTCTTCTTTTCTCCAGAAGCTTCTCCCTGCATATGGCACCCTCCTTCCAAGGATCAAACTCAGGACCTTCAGCTTAAGAGACTGACCTGAAACATTGCCTATTGTGCCAAAGAGTCACTCGGTTTGGGCTTGGCTCTGATGGGAATGATCATCCCCACTCAAGCTCACCTTCAAGCTAACTAAACAGAGGTTCATCAAACCTTTCTAGGCTACAAGTTTGGAGGCTTCTAGATTCCACATCGACAGTCCAAATTCTAAGCCACCACAAAAAGACCAGCTATAAATATTTTTATAAAAATAGAACCTTTTCCCTTTTCTTCTATATATTTGGGGTACTGATGTAGTAGTGGCATTGATGAGTCAAAGGGTATTTTTATAGCTCTTTGGGCACAGTTCCAAATTGTTCTACAGAATGGTTAGTTTACAACTCCAACAGTGAATTAGTGTCCAAATTTTTCCATATCTCTTCCAAAATTTGTCATTTTCCTTTTCTGTGATGTTAGCCAATCTGATAGGTGAGGTGGTATCTCAGAAGTGTTTTAATTTGCATTTCTCTAATTGGTATTGATTTAGAGCACTTTTTATACATTTGACCATTTATCAATTACGGAATTTTATAAATCTGGCTCAGTTCCATATGAATTTGTGGATGAAGCCTTTATCAGAGTAATTTGCTTTAAAAATTTCCCCTGGTTTCCTGTTTTCCTACTAGTTTTGGCTTTGTGAAAATGCCTTTTAGTTTCATGTAATCATAATTATCTATTTTACTTTCCATGACCTTCTCTCTCTTGTTTTGTCATAAACTCTTCCTTGTACATATATTTAAAACATAGAAATTGGTTGCTTAGTTTTCTTTATATCCATAACTACTATTTTTCTTCATCATTAAAACTGTTTCTCTATGAGTCTTCTAAATTTATTTCTTCAGAATCTTTTGTCCCTCTTTGACATTGAAGCCTTTTAGATTTTTAGTCCACAGGCCTGTAGAGACAAAGAGAGAAAGACTCTTCTATTTTTCCTCTCTTGATATGTGCAACTCCATTTCAGTGTAAATTGGATGAAACTGTCGATGTGGAATCTAGAGACCCCAAACTTGTGGCTTAGTGAGATCTGATGAACCCCAAATTTAGAAATAGATTGTAGGTTGGAGACCCCCAAAGATTGTGCTTATTCCTTGTTCCCAGTGAGAATCCACCTTGAAGGGAAGCTCAGGATAGCAGTTGCAGACTGAATAATGGCCCCAGGGTAAATGCTAAATACCCTTTTTGTCTTAGGTAGTCTTCCCCATTGTATCAAAGACCCTTGCCCAAGAAGACACACCTGGGCAGGGACCATCCTTTAGTATCCATTGTGTAAGCAGCCCCTTCCCTTACACCCTAGCCTCCAGCTGGCTAGGATTCCTTTCCCAAGCTTGATTGTAAATCCCATCCTTACCAGAATAATGTTAATCATCTTTCCCAGCCCCTGGAACTTCCCATATGGTATATAAGTTCCCCAATTTCCTTTGTTCCTTAGAGTGGTCATCTAGCAGGGGGTGGGGGGTGCTGCTCCCAGGGGGTCAGGGAGCCGAGAGAAGCATAGTTCACTCTGCATAAGGCACAGCTCTGCATAAGAGGCCAAATCAGCCCTGTTCCCCCTTTCCCTTGATTAAAGAGTGGCTATATGACTATTTAATACTTCTGTGTTTTTTCTAAGTTAACAAAACATATTTACTTACCTGCATTTGGACTTACCCCTGACTCCTTGCAAGGTTAAGGTTATCACTATAAGAATACAATTTGAAGAAAGCAAACATTAGGCTTCCCTAAAGAGCCATTACTGAGCTAAGAGTTTCATAAAGAGTTCTTATCACCACCAGTGTTCTTTTCTCACAGTGACAAACTAGGCTATAATGTATTGTGAACTTTTATCTAAGAACTTCATATTCTGTTTGTTATTTTGTATTTAGCATTGTTATTTTGTATTTAGCAATAGTTTGTAATCCTGCATAACTGTCCTTGATATTTACTTCATTTTCCCCTGTTATCATACTTGGAGATTATTTCAGGGGCAAATCTACTTGGTTTACAGAGGTTTTCTCCATGAGCTAATTGATGGTTTATAATGATAATAAAATATTTTTTACTAATTCATATTTTAAACTTTGAGCTATGAGTTTTCATTGTGGCAGGAACATTTTATTCTTTCTATAAATCTTTGTTGATTAATTAATTGCTCTCTCAAGTTTAGGGTGCTATTGAGGGAGGCCAAGACAGGGAGCCGTTTGACCCTTACAAAGCATATCATTGTGAGGCATAGCAGGCAGGCCCCTGACCCAGTGCTGATGCCCCAGTGCTAATCGCAGACCCTCGATCCAGTGCTAATGCCCTAAGCCCTAAACTGTAGACCCCTGACAAGTACATAGATATGTCAACGCCCTAACTGCAAGAGATGCCTGCAAACCCTGTAGGCTGATAAGGGGTGGGCATAAAACTCCTGTACTCACAAGCCACAGACGGAACTCTTAGGCTGAGCTCCCCTGGTGCGCACCAGATCAATAAACAACCCTTCCTGCTTAATTGCATTGTCTGCTGGTCTTCCTTGGTGGTGGGCTATGACTTGGACCCCAACATTTGGGGGCTCGTCCCTGTTGATCCCCACCTCGGAACCCCTTGACAGAAGGGCCGAAGGCACTACCTTGGACCAGACCTTCAGGTGAGCTGAGTGGAGTGTGAGTGGTGACTGAAAGTGTGTATGGGGGAGAGGAGGACTCCCAATAGGCATACGGCTTAGTGGATGGCAGATTCCATGCCCCGTGGGTCATACGGGGACATCCTATGCCAAGCCTTGGGGCCTATCCTGTTCTGGGATAAGGGGTTCGCCCCGAGGCATCTGTCCAAACCTCCTACCTGTTTCTGAGAGTTGACCCCGAAAGTACCGTAGTTCTGGTCGACGAGGAAGCCAGACGGGAATTGGGGGTAGCGCTTGAGAGGGAGGGAGAAGGAATACGGTCCAGGGAACTGACCTGGGAACTTTCGGGGAGTTTGAGTCCCCCGACACGGAGTTTGAGTCTCTGCCAGGTTAGATAGGCGGAGTTTGAGTTTCTGCCAGGTCGAGCTTATTCTCAACTAGATAAAAAGACAGGGGGTTTTTGAGTCCCCCTTGGGAAGATATTGCACCCCTAGGAAAGACCGGGGGATGCCCCGCGATTCCTAGGTGACCCCTATAGACAAACTGGGACTTTTTGGCCGTGGGGAGGGGCTGGGCAATCAGTCTATGATGGGCGGTCACCCACAGCAGGATGTTTTGACTTTACTGGTATCTCCCCCCTCCTCATCCTACTCTCTCTGATTTATCTCCTCATTTTTTCCTTAAGCTCTGGACCCAAAATGGGCCAAGGCCAGCCCATCCCTCTGAACCTGGTCCTACAACATTTCAAGAGCCACAAACCTGGGCTTGACGGTACATAAGGGAAAGCTGCAGACCTTCTGCAACACAGAATGGCCCGCCTTTGGATGCTGCTGGTGACCCCGAGGAGGTACCTGGCAGAGCAGTGTCATCTCTGCCATTTGGGGGCGTGTCCTCCTCCCAGATGTGGAAGGGCATCCAGACCAGGTCCCCTACATTTTGACCTGGCAGGACTTGGCCTCAGATCCCCTGCCCTGGCTAAAGCCTTACACGGAGGTCGTCCACGTCCTCGCAGCTTCACTAGACAATAGAACTAATCCCGGGGACTCCTCTGAGAAACCTAAAGGGCCCTTTCAGCCTCCAGTCCTTCTACCACCAGAGGAACCCCTCCCTGACCCTCCTCTACCACCGTCCTACCAGTCCTACCAGTCGGGCCCATGGTGGTAGGGGGTCCCCTTGTTTTCCAATATTGGCCTTTCATTTCCTTTGACCTGTATAATTGGAAACATCAAAATCTCCCTTTCTCAGGAGAGTTAGGGGACAAGGAAGTCAGCTCAGCCAATCAGATGGCTGATCGCTGTACCTGAGTACCCTTGTTAGGGTTCAAAATGGGTGGCCTCCAGAGGAACACACGAGACAATGCAATCAAAGCAGGAGAAAGCTTTATTGCCAGTACGCACTGGGGAAACTCAGCAAAGAGAGTCCCAAGGGGTGCATTCAGAAGAGGGAATATATATGTTTCTAGGATATAGGTGCCTTTGTTTTAGGGTAAGCTAATAGCTAGACAGAGGGAGTAGGGATGCTTCCAGGTGCCACAGGATATGATTCTTAATCTTCAAGGCTTGTTCTTGTCTAGGAATCTTCAAGGCTGTTCAGTCCAGGGGCAGGGGAGGAGTTGGGGCTGTCAGCCAGGAGTTGTGTCCCTGGAACTGTGAGTCGGAGATAACTGCCCTGCTTGAGCCGGGCATGACGTTATCCAAAAACCCCCTGCTTAATTGCCAAGTTTAGCTTTTTGGCTATAATATTCTTATAAGCTATAATATTTCTATAAGCTTTTTTGGCTATAACACCCTCAGTTGAAAGGGACAGTGTGCTGCAACTGTTTTAATAAGCTTTCTCACAGCAAACATTTCTTTTTTAACCATGGATCCTAAAGAACTGATTTTTTCCTTTTAAAGCATGCTTGTCATAAGGTTGTATGTTTTTGTTTATTGTTGTCTTTGTCACAGTCTCGTCTCTATGTATTCTTAAATTGGACATTACAAGAAAGAGGGGGAGTTGAAAGATTGAACTTCCCACAGTCAGAAATCCTCAGCAGAGGACAAGAGCAAATATCTGTTCAATGATTTTTCCTCTTTCTTCCTTTGGATGGGCCTTGGTATGCCCAATTATTCCATTCCTCCCCCTGGCTCACCACCTTGAGCTCCTCTCTTCTCAGATCCCTTGTACTTTTTTTTTTTTTGGATGCCTTGGCTTAGTCTTTTTATTTTATTTATTTATTTTAAAATTTAAACATTTATTAATATTCATTTTTAACATGGTTATATGATTCATGCTCCTACTTTCCCCTTCACCCCCCCCCCCCACTCCACCCACCCATGGCCAAAACACATTTCCACTGGTTTTGTCATGTGTCCTTGACCAAGACCTACTTCCAAATTGTTGGTAGTTGCATTGGTGTGGTAGTTTCGAGTCCACACCCTCAATCATGTCCACCCCGACCCATGCGTTCAAGCAGTTGTTTTTCTTATATGTTTCCTCTCCTGCAGTCCTTCCTCTGAATGTGGGTAGCGTTCTTTACCATAAATCCCTCAAAATTGTCCTGGGTCATAGTATTGCTGCTAGTACAGAAGTCCATTACATTCTATTTTACCACAGTATATCAGTCTCTGTATACAATGTTCTTCTGGCTCTGCTCCTTTCACTCTGCATCTGTTCCTGGAGGTCTTTCCAGTTCATCTGGAACTCCTCCAGTTTATTATTCCTTTAAGCACAATAGTATTCCATCACCAGCATATACCACAGTTTGTTTAGCCATTTCCCAATTGAAGGACATACCCACCTTTTCCAGTTTTTTGCCACCACAAAAAGCGCAGCTATAAATATTTTCATACAAGTCTGTTTATCTATGATCTCTTTGGGGTACAAACCCAACAATGGTATAACTGGATCAAAGGGCAGGCATTCTTTTATAGCCCTTTGGGCATAGTTCCAAATTGCCAGCCAGAATGGCTGGATCATTTCACAACTCCACCATAATGCATTAATGTCCCAATTTTGCCACATCCCCTCCAGCATTCATTACTCTCCCCTTCTTTCATTTTAGCCAATCTGCTAGGTGTGAGGTGATACCTCAGAGTTGTTTTGATTTGCATTTCTCTAATTATTAGAGATTTAGAACACTTTCTCATGTGCTTATTGATACTTTTGATTTCTTTACCTGAAAATTGCCTATTCATGTCTCTTGCCCATTTATCAATTGGGGAATGGCTTGATTTTTTATACAATTGCTTTAAATCCTTGTATATTTGAGTAATTAGAACCCTGTCAGAGTTTTTCGTTATAAAGATTTTTTCCCAATTTGGTGTTTCCCTTCTGATTTTGACTACATTGTTTTTGTTTGTACAAAAGCTTTTTAGTTTAATATAATCAAAACCATTTAATTTACATTTTGTAATTTTCTCTAACTGTTGCTTGGTTTTAAAGTCTTTCCTTTCCCAGAGATCTGACAAGTATACTATTCTGTGTTCACTTAACTTATTTATAGTTCCCCTCTTTATATTCAAGTCATTCACCCATTCTGAATTTATCTTGGTGTAGGGTGTGAGATGTTGATCTAGACCTAATCTCTCCCATATTGTTTTCCAAATTTCACAGCAGTTTTTGTCAAATAGTGGATTCATGTCCCAAAAGTTGGGCTCTTTGGGTTTATCACACACTGTCTTGCTGATGTCATTTACCCCAAGTCTATTCCACTGATCCTCCTCTCTGTCTCTTAGCCAGTACCATATTGTTTTGATGACTGCTGCTTTATAGTATAGTTTAATATCTGGTACTGCTAGGCCACCTTCCTTCACATTTTTTTTTCATTATTTCCCTTGATATTCTTGATCTTTTGATATTCCAAATGAAATTTGTTATAGTTTATTCTAATTCAGTAAAGAAGTTTTTTGGTAGCTTGATAGGTATGGCGCTAAATAGGTAAATTAATTTGGGTAGAATGGTCATTTTTATTATGTTAGCTCATCCTACCCATGAGCAATCAATGGCTTTCCAACTGTTTAGATTCAGTTTTATTTCTTTGGAAGGTGTTTTGCAGTTGTTTTCATATAATTGCTGTGTTTGTTTTGGCAGATAGATTCCTAAGTATTTTATATTGTCTAGGGTGATTTTAAATGGTGTTTCTCTTTCTACCTCTTGCTGCTCTAATGTGTTGGAAATGTATAGAAATGCTAATGATTTATGTGCATTTATTTTGTATCCTGCAACTTTGCTAAAGTTGTTGATTATTTCTACCAGCTTCTTAGTTGATTCTCTAGGATTTTTTAAGTATACCATCATGTCATCTGCAAAGGGTGATAGCTTAGTCTCCTCCTTGCCTATTTTGATACCTTCAATTTCTTTTTCTTCTCTAATTGCAACTGCTAGTGTTTCTAGTACTATGTTGAATAATAGAGGTGATAATGGGCATCCTTGTTTTACTCCTGATCTTATTGGGAAGGCTTCTAATTTATCCCCATTGCATATGATGTTTGTTGATGGTTTTAGGTATATACTGTTTATTATTTTTAGGAAAGGTCCTTCTATTCCTATACTTTTCAGTGTTTTCAGTAGGAATGGATGCTGTATTTTGTCAAAGGCTTTTTCAGCATCTATTGAGATGATCATGTGATTTTTGTTCGTTAGACTGTTGATATGGTCAATTATGTGGATGGTTTTCCTAATGTTGAACCATCCTTGCATTCCTGGTATAAATCCCACCTGATCATGGTGGACGATCTTCTTAATTACTTGCTGGAGTCTCTTTGCTAGTATTCTATTTAAGATGTTTGCATCTATGTTCATTAGAGAGATTGGTCTGTAGTTTTCTTTCTCTGTTTTTGATCTCCCTGGCTTTGGAATCAGTACCATATTTGTGTCATAAAAGGAATTTGGTAGGACTCCTTCTTGGCTTATCATATCAAATAATTTGTATAGTATTGGCATTAGTTGCTCTTTGAATGTCTGATAGAATTCACTTGTGAATCCATCAGGCCCTGCCGGTTTTTTCTTAGGGAGTTCTTTGATGGCTTGTTCAATTTCTTTTTCTGATATGGGATTATTTAGGTATTCTATTTCTTCTGCTGTTAATCTAGGCAGTTTATATTTTTGTAAATATTCATCCATATCTCCTAAATTGTTATATTTATTGCCATATAATTGGGCGAAATAATTTTTAATGATTGCCTTAATTTCCCCTTCATTTGAGGTGAGGTCTCCCTTTTCATCTTTGATACTGTCAATTTGGTTTTCTTCTTTCATTTTTTTTTATTAGATTGACCAGTACTTTGTCTATTTTATCTGTTTTTTCAAAATACCAGCTTCTAGTCTTATTTATTAATTCAATAGTTCTTTTACTTTCGATTTTATTAATTTCTCCCTTGATTTTTAGTATTTCTAATTTAGTTTTCATCTGGGGATTTTTAATTTGCTCGCTTTCTAATTTTTTGAGTTGCATGCCCAATTCATTAATCTCTGCCCTCCTTAATTTGTTAATATATGCACTCAAGGATATAAATTTCCCCTGAGTACTGCCTTGGCCACATCCCACAGAGTTTGGTAGGATGTCACCCTCTACACTAGACCCAGAAAGGACAATGCCAAGGAATATAATATCCATATTCAAGAGCTTTCAAATAAAAGAAAAAAATCTTATAAGAAGCCAGAAAGAGACAATTCAAATATCAAGGAGCACCAATCAGGATCACACAGGATCTGGCAGCCTCCACGCTAAAAGACCGCAAGGCTTGGAATATGATATTCAGAAAGGCAAGAGAGCTGGGCCTTCAGTCATGGATCAACTACCCATCAAAATTGACTATATATTTCCAGGGGAAAGTATGGACATTCAACAAAATTGAAGATTTCTAAGTATTTGCACAGAAAAGACCAGGACTAAATGGAAAGTTTGATATCCAACTACAAAAATCAAGAGAAACATGAAAAGGTAAATAAGAAACAGAGGGAAAAGAAAGAAAACTCATAATTTTTAAATTTGCCTTTTTAAGGGCCTCAGTAAGATCTAATTATTGGTATTCCTATGTGGAGAAATGCTATGTATAATTCTCTGTAGTGAACTCTATTCACTATTATAGTATTCACTATTATAGTAATCAGAAGAATAATTCATAGGGAGAGGGTGGAATACTAAATGGTCTAAGATGATACTATAAAAGTAAAAAATAATAAAGGCTGAAATAATAATATAAATTAGTAATTTAATTAAAGCCATGCTGATAGATAAAGTCATTAGACCACGCACTTGTAAGAATTCAAAACTGCCGCCCACGCCATTATTGTTACCTCCTGTCTCTTCCTGAGTCTGCTGGCCAAGAGGGCCACTCCCTCCTAACCCAGGAGATTTAAACTGTTCTCTCCATAGAGACATAGGCGTCCCCACGCCCAAAGAACCGGAACCAGAAACCCGTTGGACCACGGGAAATGTAGTTTGATAATTTCCACGTGTCCATAGAAAATACATATATATACTTAAAGATGGCATCTCCCAAATTTCATTTTTACAATACGGGGGATGGAAAAGAGCGGGGTAAATAGCAGGGGACACCAAGAGAAACTTGAGAGAATGAGAAAAATAGGATATTCTATTACACACAAAGAGGGCATGGGAAGGGGAGGGGACAAATACTATTATAAGAAGGAGAGGAAGAGAGCATTAAGAGGTAATATTTAAACCTTACTCTCAGAGTAATCAACCCGGAGAGGGAAGAGTAGCTATACTATTCATTAGGATATAAAACTCTTATCTAATCCTTCTGAGAAAGTCAGAAGGGATAAACCAAGGGGAGCAGGGGAGTGGGGAGGTCAAAAAAGGGAGGGGAGAAGAAAGGGGAAGGAATTTATTATGCCTTTAAAAATAAAAAGAGGGGAATAATAAGGGAGTAGAAAGGGAAGTTAATCAAGGTAGGGGATAAGGGATAGCGGCTTAAAGCAAATCACTGGTTTAAAAGGAAATAGTTTAAGAAGAAGGGGTAGGACTAGGGGAGGATACGAAAATGTCAGAGAATGCACAACTGATAATTACAACTCTGAATGTGAATGGGATGAACTCGCTCATAAAATGGAAGCAAATAGCACAGTGGATTACAAACCAAAATCCTACAATATGTTGTCTATAAGAAATACATATGAGACGGGTGGACATACACAAGTTTAAGGTTAAGGGCTTGAGCAAAATCTTTTGGGCATCAAATGAAAAAAAGAAGGCAGGAGTGGCAATTGTGATTTCTGACAAAGCCAAAGTAAAAATAGATATGATTAAAAAAGACAGGGAAGGTCATTACATCCTGATTAAAGGCAGTATAAACAATGAGGAAATAACACTGCTCAATATATATACACCAAGTGGCATAGCATCCAAATTCATGAAGGAGAAACTGGCAGAACTCAAGAAGGAAATAGATAGTAAAACCATACTAGTGGGAGATCTAAATATTCCTCTTTCAGATCTAGATAAATCAAACCGAAAAATAAATAAGAAAGAGGTAAGAGAGGTGAATGAAGTCCTAAAAAAATTAGATTTAATTGATATGTGGAGAAAAATAAATAGGGACAAAAAGGAATACACCTTCTTTTCAGCTGCACATGGTACATTCACAAAGACTGACCATGTAATACCTCATAGAAATATTGAAACAAATGCAAAAGAACAGAAATAATAAATGTAACCTTCTCAGATCATAATGCAATAAAAATAATAATTAGTAAGGGCACCTGGACAGAAAAATAAAAAACGAATTGGAAATTAAATAATATGATTCTCCAAAACCAATTAGTCAAAGAAGGAATCATATAAACAATCAACAATTTCATTGAAGAGAATGACAATGATGAGACATCCTACCAAATTCTGTGGGATGCAGCCAAGGCAGTACTCAGGGGGAAATTTATATCCTTGAGTGCATATATTAACAAATTAAGGAGGGCAGAGATTAATGAATTGGGCATGCAACTCAAAAAATTAGAAAGCGAGCAAATTAAAAATCCCCAGATGAAAACTAAATTAGAAATACTAAAAATCAAGGGAGAAATTAATAAAATCGAAAGTAAAAGAACTATTGAATTAATAAATAAGATTAGAAGCTGATATTTTGAAAAAACAGAAAAAATAGACAAAGTACTAGTCAATCTAATAAAAAAAAGGAAAGAAGAAAACCAAATTGACAGTATCAAAGATGAAAAGGGAGACCTCACCTCAAATGAAGGGGAAATTAAGGCAATCATTAAAAACTATTTCGCCCAATTATATGGCAATAAATATAACAATTTAGGAGATATGGATGAATATTTACAAAAATATAAACTGCCTAGATTAACAGCAGAAGAAATAGAATACCTAAATAATCCCATATCAGAAAAAGAAATTGAACAAGCCATCAAAGAACTCCCTAAGAAAAAACCGGCAGGGCCTGATGGATTCACAAGTGAATTCTATCAGACATTCAAAGAGCAACTAATGCCAATACTATACAAATTATTTGATATGATAAGCAAAGAAGGAGTCCTACCAAATTCCTTTTATGACACAAATATGGTACTGATTCCAAAGCCAGGGAGATCAAAAACAGAGAAAGAAAACTACAGACCAATCTCCCTAATGAACATAGATGCAAAAATCTTAAATAGAATACTAGCAAAGAGACTCCAGCAAGTAATTAAGAAGATCGTCCACCATGATCAGGTGGGATTTATACCAGGAATGCAAGGATGGTTCAACATTAGGAAAACCATCCACATAATTGACCATATCAACAGCCTAACGAACAAAAATCACATGATTATCTCAATAGATGCTGAAAAAGCCTTTGACAAAATACAGCATCCATTCCTACTGAAAACACTGAAAAGTATAGGAATAGAAGGACTTTTCCTAAAAATAATAAACAGTATATACCTAAAACCTTCAACAAACATCATATGCAATGGGGATAAATTAGAAGCCTTCCCAATAAGATCAGCAGTTAAACAAGGATGCCCATTATCTCCTCTATTATTCAACATAGTACTAGAAACACTAGCAGTTGCAATTAGAGAAGAAAAAGAAATTGAAGGTATCAAAATAGGCAAGGAGGAGACTAAGCTATCACCCTTTGCAGATGACATGATGGTATACTTAAAAAATCCTAGAGAATCAACTAAGAAGCTGGTAGAAATAATCAACAACTTTAGCAAAGTTGCAGGATACAAAATAAATGCACATAAATCATTAGCATTTCTATACATTTCCAACACATTAGAGCAGCAAGAAGTAGAAAGAGAAACACCATTTAAAATCACCCTAGACAATATAAAATACTTAGGAATCTATCTACCAAAACAAACACAGCAATTATATGAAAACAACTACAAAACACTTTCCAAACAAATAAAACTAGATTTAAACAATTGGAAAGCCATTGATTGCTCATGGGTAGGACGAGCTAACATAATAAAAATGACAATTCTACCCAAATTAATTTACCTATTTAGCACCATACCTATCAAACTAACAAAAAACTTCTTTACTAATGGCTAAAATGAAAGAAGGGGAGAGTAATGAATGTTGGAGGGGATGCGGCAAAATTGGGACATTAATGCATTGCTGGCTGGCAATTTGGAATCATGCTCAAAGGGCTATCAAAGAATGCCTGCCCTTTGATCCAGCCATACCATTGTTGGGTTTGTACCCCAAAGAGATCATAGATAAACAAACTTGTAGGAAAATATTTATAGCTGCACTTTTTGTGGTGGCAACAAACTGGAAAAGGAGGGTATGTCCTTCAATTGGGGAATGGCTGAACAAACTGTGGTATATGCGGGTGATGGAATACTATTGTGCTAAAAGGAATAATAAACTGGAGGAGTTCCAGGCGAACTGGAGAGACCTCCAGGAACTGATGCAGAGAGAAAGGAGCAGAGCCAGAAGAACATTGTACACAGAGACTGATATACTGTGGTAAAATCGAATGTAATGGGCTTCTGTACCAGCAGCAATGCAATGACCCAGGACAATTCTGAGGGATCTATGGTAAAGAACGCTACCTACATTCAGAGGAAGAACTGCAGGAGAGGAAACATATAAGAAAAGCAACTGCTTGAACGCATGGGTTGGGGTGGACATGATTGGGGATGTGGACTCGAAACTACCACACCAATGCAACCACCAACAATTTGGAAATAGGTCTTGATCACAAGGACACATGACAAAACCAGTGGAGATGTGCATTGGCCATGGGTGGGGGGAGTGTGGGGGGTGAAGGGGAAAGTAGGAGCATGAATCATGTAACCATGCTAAAAATGAATATTAATAAATGTTTAAATTTTTAAAAAAAGATATAATTCTTAATGTTTAAATATGCCATTTTCTAATGTAAGAAGTAAACATTTTGACCTTATTAAATCATTTATAATTGGTCTTTTAAAAAAAATGGAGGAATACATGACCCAAGGAGACAAAAGTATCAGCTTATGAATTGAGAAAGCAGCCTTAGTTGTTGCAAGGACAGAGAAGGGCAGTGACAATGATGTGGCGAAGGAATGTGGGAAAGATAAAATGAGTGCAGAAGAAATTATGAATTATGGATTGGTGGATGTAACACAAAGTTACAAAGAAATGACTAAGGAGGAGTTGCAAATGGAGGAGGATATAATAAAAATAAAGGAGAGAATTTATGGGAAGGGAAACAGTGATGTGGAGAATAATGAAAGGAAACCAGGCACATCTGCACAAGTTCTTGATACAAGCTTGAAGGAAATAGCATTCATTGATTCTCACTGTAGGGGGAAAGAAGTATCATTCTGTAGTAAGACTGGGCAATGATTTTAGGTTTTAGATAGGTGTTCTAATGGGGATCTCTTAGAAACAGACATTGTTAGCAAGGAAGATGAGTTCCTACAGACCATGGAGAAGGAAATTGCAAAATTCTCAGACACAGGCACAACCTCTTTTTATCACCAACTAGGGAAGGTGGAAGGGAAAGTGGAAAGTCTAGTAGCTACAATACTGAAGGAACTTTAAAGCTGGATCCTGAAGCTAGGGAATTTGTACCAAGCCTACTTCAGGGTTAGGTGCATAAAGATGTAGCACGCTTTCAAGCCTGTGATTCTCCAGAGAGAGCTGCCTTTGGAGTAGATTCTGAGTTAATGCATTTAAAGGAATTCAATTCCATAAATGTCAGTAGCCAAGAGAGAAACAAAATGACACCAATAGGAACAGAGAAAGAATCTACAACACTGACTTTGTTTCCTATGCAAAGTACACCTGCTGTTAAGTTTCTTGTTACTGACATTGAGTCTAGGGGTCAGATACAAGGAAAAGAAATAGACTCACAGGGTTGGGATGTAGACATGAGCCAACAACACTTTCCCAATTCTGAAGAATTTCCTTTAATGCAGAGAATTATCTCTCCTGAATCTAACTTTGCACAAGTCAAGCAAAGCATGTTCAGTGAAGAGAAGGTCACTCTACCTTACTCGTGGTCTGGGAAAACTGAGATACATTTTGACACTGATAGGCCCATGAATGGTCCAGGGATGCCAATTAAGACACAGGCAGTCCAAAAAGCCACATTTGAAGGAGACTTACCATCATTACACTCACAGAATCCTGAGCCAGCACAGATAGAAGTCCTAGAACAAGATCAATGGGATTTGGGGGACATTGAGATAGAATCATCTTCAGTACCTATTGATCAGACAGCTAAAGACAGGGAACCCTTGGTTATGGTGATGATAGGAAATCAAATCTATCCTGCTCTTATTGACACTGGAGGAACTCGGTCTGTGTTAACAGCTGCACCAGAAAATTGTGCACTAATGGGGTATGTGAGAGTAAAAGGAGCCACTGGGCAAATGGAGTTGGTGCCCAAACTATGATCTAAGATGGTGAAAATAGGTCCAATAACTTTAGATCATTCCTTTCTGTTGATACCCGGCTGCCCATCCAACCTTTTGGGAGGGATGTCCTCTGTAAATTAGGTGCCACTATCCAGTGTGATAAGTCAAGCCAAATATTCCTACACTTACCCAAAGAGTCACTCAAGCACCATCCCTTTATATTCCTAGTGCAAGGGGAGGGTGATGTGGAGGAACAACATATGGGGAGAGTATCTTTGAAATACTGAAAGATATCCCAGAGGCAGTTGGGCTAAGCATTCAACTGATGTGGGAATTTTAAAATCTGCCACACCTGTCAAGATCAAAGTGAAAGAGGGCACTCCACCTAGAATACCTCAATTGTAGCCAGAAAGCAGAGACTCAAAACTAACATGCTCTGCTAAGCAGGGCAGTTATCTGGAACTCATAGTTCCAGGGACACCACTCCTCCCTAGACAGAGCAGCCTTGAACATTAAGAATTATATCCTATGGCACCTGGAAACATCTCTACTCCCACTGTCTAGCTATTATCAGACCTCAAGACACCGGCGCCTATATCCCAGCCCTTGAAATGTATATATATTCCCCTCTATAGACGCACCATTTGGGGAATTCTCTTACAGAACTCCCCCCAGTGCACAGGTAATAAAGCTTTCTCCTGCTTTGATTGCATTGTCTTGTGTGTTTCTCTGGTGGCCACCTATACGGATCCTAACAAGAATAGGTTGAGCAAAGAGGCCACAGAGGGTATCAGGACTATTATCCAAAGTCTCCTAGAACAAGTCATTTTGGTCTATGCTATATCTGAGTACAACACACCCATTATGCCTATTAAAAAGCCAAAGAAAGATCCAAATGGCAAAACACAATGGCGTTTTGTGCAGGATCTGAGGGCAATAAACTACTTTGTTTATGTTTGTTATGTTGATCTTAACAGAGATATGTGGGAAGCTGAAGTGATGGCCTGAAACTAGAAACCTGCAGGACTCACTCCTCCCCGCCCCCCCCCCCCACACGCTTGAGTGAGTAGGAATGGGTAGGTACTCCTTATTCTCCCCCCTCCCACCAAGCAGTTGGAATCAGTTGGAAATGGAGGATGATCAGATACACTGGCTTGGATGAGCAAGGCTAATCCCCTCAAGATGTTCACTTTCTCAACTTATTTCCCCACAGGTTTGACTAGGGAAGATAGGAGAAGCTTGGTGTCTTGTAGCTATCAGGGACAGAATGAGGATCTGACTTGTTGGGCTGGCATCTGAAAGGAACCAAGCTTTATGGAAGAAGTGAGTATTCCCAAGTAAATAGCCAAGGCACAGCTACCTTAAAGATGAAGTTTTACTGATAAAAAGGAAAGGGGAAGGAAGGGAAGGCTTTCAAGCATTAGGCTAAGATCTGGGAAGCCCTGAACTATTAGGTAGAAAGAGCCCCTCCCCCACTCAGGAGGGAGTGGCAGACTTTATATCTAGCTTGCCCTCAAAGCTTATAATTATCACTTCTAATATCTAAATAACTAAATAACAATTACAATTGTGCTGCTGCTGGAAAGGTCTAGTTCAGCTAAACAGGCAAATGGCTGAGCAGAACCAAAATGGTTCTTGCCCCAAATGGCCTCCAGAGCAATCCCCAAACCGAGAACTGCAAGCAGAGAGATCTGTTCACCTCAACCCCTAGGAACCAACTGTCTAACTGCTTTCAAATTGTCCCTTCACCCAGAGTTCTCCAGGGGGAAGTCCCCTGGAATTCTGGGTGAGGCTTGACCCTGTATCTTGCAGGAATTCTACCCTGCCATTTCCATGTTATAGGTTTGATATTAGGATGAACTGAGGCAATTGAAGGTCCTTGAACATTTAACAAAGGAGGTGGTTTATTTTGCCTTTACACAAAACATAAACGGATATAATGACATTTAGCTTCTCTAAATGTCTCCTCTTGTCTCCATTTGGAAACTGTTATCCAGTCAGTAAGTTGTCCCATCATGGCACTTAAATGGGAAAGGCGCCCAACAAATTTGAGAGGTCCCAAGGTGAGGATCTTTTATGCTCTCAGACCAGGAAGTTGCTTCAGAGAAGCTAGAGTCTCTCAAATTACAAAGAGGGGAGGGGTGGGGTGGCTGGAGGGAGCAACCAGTGTTGCGGAAGTCAGGGAAGTTTTAACAGGAAAATGCTGGTCCAATTACAGCAACACAATTGTGAGCTTGCCCCTACTAGTTCCAGTAGACTGCTACTGGATTCAACCACTGTCACCCAGCTGGAAAGATCTGTAGCTTCGGAGAAAACTCTGGACTTTCTGCCCTTGTTATTCTGCAACAGGTTTCAGACAAGACTAGAGGCTGCATCTGAGACCAGCTCTGTTCCTAGGATCCAAGCCCCTAAGTTGCTACTTGCTTCTAAGTTGCTCTTTGCATACTATTTAGCATAGGGTCAGCAATAGCTCCTAGTCCTATACTACCATCTGTAATTTAGGTCCTCTCCTTAGTCCACTTTGTATCTGTGACCCAGCATTGTGTATGAGTGGCAAAGTTAATAGTTGTTACCTCCTTCAGTTCCCTGCACAAGGTCAAGTCCTTCTTTGCTAGGTCTTGCTTTGTTGCACAGCTATGGGAAGATCCCATCCTCAGGGTCTACAGACTTTTTTCATCTATCTACCTATACAGACCAGTACTGGAAAAATAACTCACTGTCCTTTTTTTTTTCTTGGTTTTCCCTCATCAGGAATCAGTCTGGTGCATTTCCTAGATCTCTGTAGAGTAGTTGTCTGGGCGAGTTTAACTATACTGTTTCCTCCTACTTCACCATCTTGGCTGGATTCCTTCATTTCTACCATCAGCCTTCTTCAAACCTATATAGTTGCTACTGAAGAGAGTTTAAAAAATTATGAAAATAAATTAGCTGGGTCCACTATAAGTTTTTTACATAATCACAGTTGAGCCCTCATTGCAGTAAGGAGATACTTTTTTTTTTACCTCCTTTTGCTATCCCACTCACTGCAAACTTTTTCATTTTTCCTTTAACTGACCATTAAAACCTCTCCCTCCCCATATTTTACTGGGATAATTGAGGACATTCATGGAGAGATTCCTCTGTTCCCTTCCTCTTCTTCCTCGCCTCAAATCACTCAGGTATTTCCCCCTACTATCTCTTCCCTCATTTCTGTCTCTGATGAAAAGATGGCCCTTCTTTCCAAGTCAAACTCAACATGTACCCTTGATCTCACTCTCTTCTGTTTTCTCCTGCAGGTTGTCCCCCTAACATTGCTAATAGTTGTTAATTTTCAGTCTCCATACACTGGCTCTTTCCCTCCTGCCTACAAACATACCCATGTCTTCCTCATTCTTTAAAAAATGAACAAACAAACAAAAACATTATCATCAACAGCAACAAAACATCCTCGTTTTACCCAATCGGTTTTAACTAGCTTCCTATTTCTTTCCTTTTTTTCTGCTAAATTTGAGACAGCCATTTACATACACTATGGGACCAGTAATGAATCAATAAACATTTGTTAAATGCTTCCTAAATTCTGGGCACTGTGTTAAGCTCTAGGGATGCAAATTACCCCCTTCCTCTCAAAAAAAGATAATTCTTGCCCTCAAAACATTACAGCCTAATGTGATAAGACAACACATGAAAGGAAGCTGAAGGGCCAAAAAGAGTGCAGCCAGGTGGGAAATAAAGATGGCCTGGGCACAATCCATAAACAGAAGTTCTAGGAGGAGCTCAGTTTTCCTCTCTAATCAAATGGGCTCTAGTTACAGAGGGTCCTGATGATAGGTAAGGGCTGCTGTGATCTGAAAGATTTTCTTGAGGTTCTTGAGGGCATGATACAAAAGTCCAAAGACATGGAGTAAGGAGAAAAATTGCACTAGGTTTCTCCACAAATTATCCTCTCTTTTGCTTCTAAACTCTCTGCATTTTGGCTTCCAATCTCAAGTAAAGCAGAAACTTTTCTTAAGTTACCAATAATTTCTTAAATGCCAAATTTAATGTCTTTTTTCCCCAGTCCTCATCCATCTTGACTTCCCTATTGCCACTGTTGATTATATTTTCTTCCTGAATATTTATCCTCTCTCTCTCTCTCTCTCTTTTTTTTTTTTTTTGAGATCCTCATCTTTCTTGGTTCTCCTGAAACTCCCACCACCCCTTCTCAGTATCCTTTGCTTTTCTTTATCTGTATCATACCCACTAACCATGGTTGTACTTCAAGGCTCTATTCTGGGACTCTTTTTCTCCTTTCTTCCTTACTTGATGATCTCATGAACTCCCATGGGTTCAATGATTGTGTCTATGCAGATGCTTCCCCAATATTTGATATCTAGCCCTAGTTTCTCATCTGCACTAAAATCTCCAAATGCTTCTTTGACAAACTGAACTGGATGTCTACCATTGATAGGTCAAGCTCAGAATAGCCAAAGCAGAATTCATTATCTTTACCCCAAACCTTCTCTTTTTCCCCAACTTCCTTATTGTCAAGGGTATCACTGTCATCAAGATTTAGAATCACCATACTCTCCTCCTTATTTTCACTCATCCCACATATATAATTTGTTGTCAAATCTTTTTTATTCTACCTTCATATCTCATGCTTACTTTTCCTTCCCACCATTCACACAGCCACAATCTTATTTGTTGTTCATTAGTTGTTTTCAGCTGTGTCACTCTTTGGGATCCCATACTAGATACTAGAGTGGTTTGTCATTTCCTTTTCCAGTTTATTTTCCAGATGAGGAAACTGAGACAAACAGGATTAAATTATTTGCCCAGGATCATACAGCAATTATCTGAAGCTGGATTTGAATTCTGGTCTTCCTGACTGCAGGCCAGGTGCCACCTACCTGCCCAACCACCATAGCTTTCGCTACCAAAATTGCTAGCTCTGCCTCTAGTCTCTCTCCACTCAAATATATCATCCCTTCAACTGCCAATGTGATTTTTAAAAAAAGTGCAGGTTTAACTATGTCATACTGTTATGTTTGTAGTAACAGAGATTTTGGGAAGCTGATGGGCTGGCCAGGGCCAGATGCCTGCAAGACCCACTTCTCCCACACAGACAGGCTTGAGTGAGTAGGGAGGGGTTTAAGTACTCCTTGCTCACAAATCCCTCCTCCCAAGCAGTTGGGTTTCAGTTGAATATGAAGGCAGGGTAATGACTTCTGACAAGGATCAGCAAAGCTTATCTCTAATGATGTTCTCCTCAATTTATATTCCCCACAGGTCTGATTGAGGACTGAGTAGAAGCTAGATATCTTAATGTTAAAGATTGAGATGGATCTGACTTCTTAGGCTGGCAACTGACAGGAATCAAGCTTAATGGCTGCAGTGAGTATCCTCAAATAATACCCAGGCTCAGATATTAAAGATAAAGCTTATATTGATAAAAGAAAGGGAAAGGCAAGAGCTGGTAATTAGGATTTGGATAAGAACTGGGAAGCCCTGAACTGTCAAGTTGAAGTTGCCCCTCCCCCCCAGGAGGGAGTGGCAGACCTTTAGCTGACTTGCTCTCAAAGCTAATAGTAATTACTTCTAATGTCTATATAACTAATGTCTATATTACTATATAACTTCTAATGTTTATATTGATGCTGGAAAGGTCTAATCCTACTAGACAGGCAAACTCCTGAGTAGAAACCACAATGGCTTTTGCCACTATGGCCTCCCAGGCGAACCCCCAAGTCAGGAGCAGCAAGCAGAAAGATCTGTTCCCCTCAACTCCCAGCAATCAACCATCTAACTCCCCTACCAACTGCCCCCTCACCCAAAGTTCTCCAGGGGGGTCCTGGGTGAGGCTTGACCCTGTATTTTGCAGGAATTCCATCCTGCCATTTTCTACATTACAACATCCTTATTTAATAACCTCCAGTGACTCTCTCTTACCCCCAGCACCAAATATAAATGTGCTATTTCCCATTTAATCTTCACAGCCTGACTCTTCCTACATTTCCAGTCTTCTTATACTTCCTTTCATATACTGTATATCTCCACTGGCCTGATTATTTCTCACGTGGGCAGTCTTTATCTCTTGACTGACCAACATGTCATTGTTACATTGTCATGATTTACACTGCCTCCTCCCCTACTCTTTTTGGATACAGTTCTCACTGGAGTGGCCACTAGCATGGGCAGTGGCCAAGACAGGTCCAGGAGAGCCCTTGGATCATTGTGATCTAAAAGTAATGGGGTCTCTTCATGTTGTTACTAACCAGTATACAGAGGTCTTTACTAACTAGTATACAGAAACAATTACTTTCCAGGGATGATTTGGAGGCCCAAGGTGTGACATTGTTGGATGATGCTTTGCCTGTAGAGATAAACCAGATGAAACATTTTGAACTCTGCTCAGGAAAAAGTGTTGGCCATCCTTCAGCAGAGCTCCCTAAAGGGGCAAAGATTTGACATTTCTTTCCTTCCTTTTCCCAACCCCATGGTGTTCTTAGGGTTAACGAGCTGGGAGATAGCATAGAGTGGTGCCACAGTATGATTCTTGGTATTAACCTTTGTCCTGGGATAGGCTGAATATAAGAGGATACTAACCTGTTAGCCACCTTAATCCAAATAACTCTGATCCCTGAGGAAGATCAAAGCCAGAAGTTCCATCATTGTAACCCTAATGGTATTTCTGGTATTGTTCCTTCTCTGCATTTATGTCATAAAACCTATGAACTGAACATATTTGGAATAAGTCATTACATGGACTAAATTGTTAAGATCTAGGATTTGGTCCTTTTAGGGGAGGAGGTGGTCCTCTAGTCTTCAGTCTTCTCCAGGTTCTGTTACTTCTGTTGTTAACATTTATTGTTTTTTTTTCTCCTCTACTTTTCAAACCTTCTCCTCTCTTCTGATACCTTTGCATAGTTTCTCATATCCCTGTGATTCAAGTTGTTTAGTAACAAACCTAAATCTATTTAAGTGGTGGAAGGTTCTCTAAGATCTTGCCTTCAGGGAGTAGGGCTAGGTTTTTAAAAAAATCATTGAATCAGAAGTAGCTAAGTAGCTTTGTGGATTGAGAGCCAGACCTAGAGATAAGAGATCCTGGATTCAAATCTGAACTCAGACTCTTTCTAGCTGTCTGACACTGGGCTTAACTCCTATTGCTAAGTCCTTACTACTCTTCTGCCTTGGAGCCAACACACAATATTAATTATAAGATGGAAGCTAAGTGTTTTTTAAAAATTGAAAAATAAAAATCCCTGAAATTGTACTTGAGTCTTAATTAGGTGGGAAAACTAAGACTTTGGTCATGAATGTAGGTTCTTGGTGGTCCAAGTACAAAAAGCCAGAGTTTGAGGAGTCAGCATTTTCTTCCTCAGGCTTTTAAGTGGATGACCAGCATAATCTATGTAGAAGCAGAGAAACATATATTAAAGCTATATGCTTGCTTAAGTGTCTTTTCCCTTCTATGTTTAGATAAATCATCTTTCTACTGATAAATGGTTGACCATGTCACATTTTGTTCTAGTTTAAATCTGAAGCACGAGTGGCCTTAATCAGGCCTGACCTACATAACAAAATGGAATTATACAAGAGAAAAGAATTAAGGCCTTTCCATAGATAAGTAGTCAAAGGATATGAACAAGCAGTTCTTAATATTTTTTTAAAATGCCTGAAAATTGCTAATAGTAAATGCAAATTAAACAATTCTGAGATTCTGCCTCACATTCATCATGATTGACAAAGATGAAAAAAACATAAATGACAATTTTTGGGGATATTGGAGGATAGGTACAGTATTAATGGGACTCTGAAATGATCCAACCATTTTGGAAGGCATTTCAGAACTATATTCCAAAAGTTACCATAATATACTTACCTTTGACATAGCAATACTACTACTACTAGACATAAAATCTGAAGAGATCACAGAAAGATGGAAAGGATCTCTACACCCCAAAAATATGTATAGCATTAATTTTTGTAGTAGCAAAGAACTGAAACCAAAGTAGGTTCCCATGAATTGGGGTAAGGGTTGAACAAATTATCACTATGAAATATATTTGTGCCGTAAGAAATTTTGAAAGAGATGGATCTAAAAGGGCTTGCGTGAATTGATAAGAATAATAATTACAACACTGCAAAAGAAAATAACTGAAAAGCTTGAGAAATATGATCAATGCAATGACCAGTCCAATGACTGATGCTTCCCTTCCTTCAGTTGAGAGAGATAATGGTACAGAATGAGATACAAGCCTTCAGAGATGGCAAATTTGTGGGTTAGTTTTGCTTTACTGTACTCATTTATTACAAGTGAAGGCTTACTTTTGATGTATATTTGGACAGGCAGATTTATGGGGTGAGTTAGAGAATCAATGACAATAATACAAAAAGGAAAAGAAAATGCCCATGAAACATTTAAAAAAAGAGAAAACAATAAAAAAAACCCAGAAGGTAAAACAACCATATCGTCATTATAAATACTGTGATATATGTAATATATAGTTAGTTGTATGTAAGATTTACTATGTTAAATAAAATAATATTTTTCATATTTGTAGATTTTGTCAAATTCATAATGAAAATGAAATTTTAAAAATAGAGAATTATTGAATCCTGTTAGTTTGACAAGTAAAATCAACCTATTGGATGATGGCTTAAAAAGCTGATTTTGCATTTTTGTAATTTTGTGTATATTTCACACCATAGAATTAGACATTGGATATGTGGCCACCTTAATTATCTTTCAGCTGAGAATGGGAGCATTGCATAAAATAGAACATTAATGTCTAGTAACTTGTGCCATCTGCTGGTCAAAGACTATGCTACACTATAGTACATTCTTCCTCAGTTAAATATTGACATTGAAAGCAAGAAAGGATTTTGAAGGTCCTCTAGTCCAATTCCTGTGTTTTTTACACAGGCAAGCTGAGAGCTAGAGTTTAAAGTACTTACTTGCTTAAGGTTATGGGAGTAAGGAAGTGACCAAAGTGGGATTCTAACTCAAATCCTGTCATTCTATATACAACACTCTTCACTTTATCTCATGACAGCTTGCTCCTTTCTGGACTTAGCAGTGATCTGGAGAACAAGCTAAGATTGGCTGTATTTATTACAAAGTATAACATTTTTGTACCACATTTAGCATCACCAAAAAAAACAGAACACACATTTAAATACCAGAAGTAGGGGGAAACTGTAGATTTACAATTAATTACTTCTTAAAGAGGTTAAAGTATAACTTCATGAATATTGTATCTTTTAATTTACAGATGAGATATAATGAAGAAGATAAGGTCAATTTTCCTTGTATGTTAACCTGCAAAATTTGTTAGTTAAGGCATAAACTTTGTTCTTTGGGTCAGTTAGGATAAAGAGTAGGTCCAGTCGAGTCTAAGACAAGTCTAAGACACCTAGCAGATTTACTTCTGGAGGCAAACTCCCTGGTAAGGTTGCAGTTTCCTAAAAGTTACTCTTGCTACCGTTACAATTTAAAGGAATGATTCAGGAAGAAATTGCCTTGTATCTGAGGATATAGGTGGGGTGGGAAAGCATTAGATTAATTGGTTGCTAAGCAGCAGTAGTAATGGAGGGGAGAGAAGGTGGAGAAAGAAGAAAATGCTATAATGAATGGTGAGGAGCATCAGAATTGGTGGAGACACTCTATTATCAGGGTAGTGAAGGAAAAGTAGTTACTTTGTGGGGAAATTCTTTATATTTGTATCTGTCAGTCATATTATTTAGCTTTTTGCACTCAATAGAGAGAGAATCTTAGTGAATCACTTGAACTCTCTGAGCTTCAGTTTTTCTCTTCTGTTAAATGGAGAGAATACATTTACCTTCTGAGGATGGAATGAGATTATGTACACGAGTATGCCAAATATATGTAAGTTACATATGATATATATATATATGTAAGTTATTATTAGTAAAAAACAACCATTCTTGGAGTTGGTGACTACTGGTTTATATTATAGCATAGTATTCTTATAGTACAACTTGAGATCCTTAGGAAAACATCCTTTAATTTTGCTTTGGATGAGTCTGAACCCAAACCAACACTTCAAAAGTACCTAAAATCAATAGCAAATTCCGGTAAATTTTGAATTTCACTTTCTAGGAGAAAAGATAAGGCCTTTTACAATGCTGAAATTCACTTCCTGGTTCCTTTTCTTAGTAAAGCCAGAAAACAGTTGTTCTCATTTCCTTAATTTGTGGGGCCTGTCTCTCCTTTTAATTTTTGGATTAATAATACCTCAAGACAACCAGAACTTGAGTCCTGCAGTTTCTCCAATTTATTATTCATTAAAATGTATGATTTTTTTTAAAGGGCTGTTTTGGCTAACATTTCTTTGTACTAGCCTAACATACCCTTCATTTGTTGGTATTTTAATGATAGTTGTATCTCAATGCAGAATTTATCTGTCTGGAAGTATTAAGCATCTTAATTGTGGCGATTCTAATGAAATCAAACATAATTTGAGCCTTGTACTTTAGTACATTAAGGTGAAAAGTTGGCTTGGTTAGGTCTGCAGATACAGACTTGAAATTACAATGGCATTGACATATCTTTTGTTCTGAGCCTCATTTCTTCATCTTGTAAAATGGGTCCAATAATATAAATGAAACAATTTGTAAAGCCGTTTATAAACCTTAAAGTGATATGAAGGTACAGGCTTCCTCTAGATACCCCCAAACCCCAGATTGTGTCCAAGTCAGAGAGTACATAAGAGACTTATTTTTCCTTGCATTCTTGCAGTAGGGAAGGTGACTTTGAGCTGAGAGGAAGATTCCCTGTGGCCTCTCTCCTCATTCTTTCTTTCTTTTTTTTTTTTTTAAATCCTTACCTTCCATCTTAGCTATGTATTACTATGTATTGGTTCTAAGGTAGAAGAGCAGTAAGGGCTAGGCAATGGGAGTCAAATGATTTGCCCAGGGTCACACAGCTAGGAAGTGCTTGAGGTCATATTTGAACCTAGGACCTCCCATCTCTAGGCCTGACTCTCAATCCACTGAGCCACCCAGATGCCCCCTCTCTCTCCTCATTCTTGATGAGCACAGATGAGCACCTCCCAGCTTACTCTTGATAAGCATCTATCTAATGTCCCAGATACCTGATTATTCCCTAAACTAAACCGTTCACCCCCTTTTGACTTTGAGGCCTAGGACATAACTACATGACCCATTTTGGGTTCCAGAAATCCAGTATCATCCTTTCTCTAGCCAAATAGACCCTGTTTTTAAAAGGGTAAATAAAGCCCAGAACACATCTCCTCTAGCAGGTAGCATTCTACCCACTCAGCCTCCCTTAGTCATTCCATTTGACTTAGCCATTTCTTTTTTTAAACCCTTACCTTCTGCCTTGGAGCCAATACTGTGTATTGGCTCCAAGGCAGAAGAGTGGTAAGGGTAGGCAATGGGGGTCAAGTGACTTGCCCAGGGTCACACAGCTGGGAAGTGTCTGAGGTCAGATTTGAACCTAGGACTTCCTATCTCTAGGCTTCGCTCTTAATCCACTGAGCTAACCAGCTGCCCCCTTGACTTAACCATTTGACTTACATTCAAATTAATAAATCTCTTTTATTTTTAAGTTAGCTATTGGAGTCTGTCATTCTTGACAAGGGCAACCTGTCCAGATCCAGGGTTTTATCTTAAAGCTCTCCCCAACAAAAGCACTATATTAATGCTAGCTCAGGGCTACTACTGTTAGTGCTATGACTACTACTACCCAAATTACTTCACAGGACTGTTGTTAGGAAAGCATAATATAAAATTTGAACTGCTTTTATCTTTTCTTTTTTTGAACTTAAGACAGTTTTAAGAATTCTCAAATAATAGTAAAGTAAAATAAATCTGATGAACACCTCCTTTCTCTCCCTCCACTCCACCAAGAATATAAATTTATATCTTTTATTTTTTAGGCATAATATTGACATCCAGATAAAACACAGAACAACAAAACAGTGACAAAAGAGCACATTTTTAATCAGGACAAGAGAGATACTGCTCTTAGGGGTACCTCACATTGTCATACACACAGCCCGCCACACTGAGTCACTCAGCTCTGAGACTCAGGGAACAATGTTTGAGGAGAGGGGAAAAGGCAAGGAATGGGAATTTCCCTTCGACTAAAGAACCTGGGGCTCTATTTATATCTGAGGGAAGATAACTAAAGAGAAACAACTGACCAGTTATGTAGGGGCTAAGGAAAGAGATTGTAGCCTAAGGCTAGGTTTCTTAAGAGAAGCCTAAATACTGCTAGAGAAACTAAGAAAACAAAAAATGGTACTTAAGACTTGACTCTCTCCACCACTTCTCTTCGGGGTGCTCAAAGGGTGTTTGATGACCTATTGTTCAGTCAGGGACATGGGCCAGTCTGGGAGTTTCTTGAAGGCATGTTCCCATGGGACAAGGGTAAATTCAGGGTTTCATAAAACATGATTGTCACTATATTACTAATTATTAATATTCTTATGAATAAATTGTTAACTAGGTTTTGGGGAGCCTCAAGTTTGTCCCTCTCCCTTGAGAAATTGCCTTGGGGGAAGTCCCAGACTGATTTAGTCTCAGAATAAACAATAAATCTTAAAGTGCTTAATGATTCCAGTGTAGGTGGGACCAGTAGATATAATCAAATCTTAAGTACCCTTTTTGTCCTAGAAGTTTCTCCCATTGTATCTGAGACCTATCCCAGATAGCCCAGCCCTGCCCTGCCCCCCCCATCCCTTTGTATCCATTGTAATTTAGGATACTTCCCTAATATCCTAGCCTCTGGCTACAGCCTCTTTTCCCAAGGCTGCTTATCAGTGTATGTTTTCTGTCCTTAATTCCCCAAAAGACCCCTATGTTCTATTATTCTTTGGAGAATCATCTTTGGTGGTGTGTTCTCCCAGGGACACTGTCCCCAAAGCTTTGGCTCTGTGTGGCAGCCTATTATTAAGGGCTTTGTCTCTTATCCTGATTAGAGATTTGGTTTTTATGACTACTTTAGTGGTTCTGTGTTTTTCCAAGTTGACACCAGCAAGATTCAAAGTTAGGGTTGCCCAAGCCCCCTGCTAACAGACTCCAGATGTGTGGTGTCCACAGGAACCCATTGAGTTTCAGTTCAGACTCAAATCAGTAGGCCAGCTGGGTAAGTGGAAACTCTTGAATCTTGAATCTTGCTGGGGCACAAAATAAAAAAAAAACCCCAAAACCCAAAAAAACATTTATTAAGTATGTGGTATGTGCAAAGCACTTAGCTAAGAAATGGGAATAAACACAGAAAAGCAGATCCTGTATCTTCTCTCAGGGAATTCCCATTCTAATAGAGGAGACCACAAAGAGGAAGTTTCAGTTACAAATTCTTAGGTACAGTGGCAAAGCAACTGGTAACACACCATTTAAAACATCATTTCTGACATGGGCATTGTGCAGAGATGGCAGGGACCCCGTACCCCTTGACTCTGGCAGGCTGTGAGCAGGGGAATTCCCTTCCCCCTTCCTGCCCTTGAGACCCCCAAGGCAAGGACCATTGTCCTTGGAATTCCTTTGAGTTGAAATAGGCAAAGAGATACACCTCCTGGACACACCCGGACAGTCTAGGCCCTGAGGGTCTAGGACTGACCCTGCACCAACTCCCTGCCTGAGTGCAGGGAGTCACGTACACACTACCAGAAAGGATACAAAAGGGCAGAACTGGGGGACTCGGGGAGAGCCTCCCATGGCTGCTCCACTCATGCTGTCTTGCTGGCCATTAATCCTATCTTACTAATAAATCTTTCTTTTTTACTTTTAAGCTAAGTTTGGAGTCCTCTCATTCTTGAGAATGGTTTCCTTCCTGAACCCAGGGGTTCACTAATTTGCTCCCCTATAACAATTTCCACTGATAAAATCAGTTTCTTATGTTGAACTATTTGACAGTATCTAAGACTCTGATGTAAAGGACTTACTTTCTGGGCCCTCAGAATCTGGGAGGTACATTATCTGCAGGTTTTCAGAATACTTTTCCCAAGATGTTATTTCCCAGGGTGATAGCTGTGAGGGCTGAGTTGGAAGCACCATTTTTTCCAAGCACTCTCTGGTCCATGGGGATTTGGATTCCCAGGGCTCTTGGATACACTTCCCCATCAGCAGCAGCTGGTCAGTTTTTGCTAGTGGTGAAGATGGGCTCTTTCTCCACAGGGTCTGTTTTCTTCACAGATGGCCATGGTTAGGCTAGAAACAGAGCTGGTGATCTGGGTGCTACAACTTTTCACAGTGTTCTTGGCTTCTGAATCCTGGACTCGTGCTGTGAGGGTCTTATTTTCACATTAATTTAGGTATGTCCCTGAAAAGTTCTTTAAAATTAACATTACCCCTTTAAAAATTCTCCAAGGATATATTAAGGTTGTTTTTTTTCTCTAAAGAAACTGAAAATTAGCATTTCTTTTAGTAAGCTACTAGCATATGTTATGTTGGTAATAACAGAAATATTGGGGAAGCTGATTGTTAGGCCTGGGTCAGAAATCTTCAGGACACCCTCCTCCCACACTGACAGGCTTGAGTGAGTAGGGAGAGGGTTAGGTACTCCTTGTCCTCAAACCCCTCCCCCCAGGCAGTTGGGCTTCAGTTGAAGATGGAGTCAGGGTTGAGTTTCTTCAAGCCAGATACAGCTGAGGCTAATTTTTAATGATGTTCCCTTTCTTTAACTTATATTCCCCAAAGGTCTGATTGAGAAATGAGTAGTGGCTAGTTATCTTAATGTTGAGAACTGAGATGGCACCTTGTCTTCTTAAGCTGGCAACTGATAAGGATCAAGCTTAATGGCAAAGTGAGCAGTGAGTATCCTCAAATAATTCCCAGGTACAGATATTGAAGATAAAGCTTATATTAGTAATGGAAGGGGAAAAGGGAAAGGCAAGAGGGGTAATTAGGATTTGGATAAGTATGGGAAGCCCTTAACTGTCAGGTTGAAGTTGCCCCTCCCCCCCCAGGAGGGAGTGGCAGGGACTTGGCTAAACTTGCTCTCTAGGTTAATAATAATTACTCCTAATCTCTATATTACCAAATAATTGTTATCTTGATGCTGGTAAGGTCTAATCCTACTAGACAGGCTAACTTCTGAGTAGAAACCACAATGGCTTTTGCCACAATGGCCCCTCAGGTGAACCCCCAAGTCAGGAGCAGCAAGCAGAAAGATCTGCCCACCTCAACTCCCAGAAGGCAACTGTTTAACTATCTCTCAACTGCCCCTCACCCAAAGTTCTCCAGGGGGGGTCCCCTGGAATTCTGAGTGAGGCTTGACCCTCTATTTTGCAGGAATTCCATGCTGCTATTCTCTACATTACACATAGCAAATAGTGTGATAGGTCTGGAGTCAGAAAGACTAGAGTTCAAATCCAGCCTCAGACCTTTCCTGGCTGTGGAGCCTAAACAAATTACATAAACTCTAGTTGCCTTAGTTTATTCAACTGCCAAATGGGGATAATAGAATTTATCTTGAAGATGGTCATTAAATGAGATATTTGTTAAAGCACTTAGCATGGTGCTTGGCACATTGTAGGCACTATAAAAATGGTTATTCCCTTCCTAACCTTCCACAGTTTACTTTTTTCATCTAAATTTAAATTACTTAACACAATTAAAAAGTAATAATAATGACATTCTTTTCTGGGGGTCTAGGCTGAATCAATGATTTTATTGGTACATTATAGGAAACTAAAGAAACTTCTTCCATGTAAGAAATAGCAGGGTATGGCACTTCTCAAACAAGATAATGATCAATGAAGGAAGAAGGAATGGGGAAAGACAATGAGAAGAAGCAAAGGGACAACATTTAAAGACAGCTAGGAATAGCAATGAGACCAGAAGCTCACTGTATGAATGAAGCTAATAAATATTCTCTTCCCACCTCTGAAAGGGATTTGACAGTGTGCATTTTGAAATGTACTAACCCTGGGAGACTACCTCTCCCAGGATCCTCTACCCTAACTTCCTCAGACATATCCCACTTCTTTTGTGGGAGATGTCTGAAGAAGGTATAAGAGAAAGGGAGAGTGCAGTGCTTTTGGCACCTTTTTTGGAGAAGCCTTTCCCCCCCAAGAGCCTTTTTCTCTGACCAGTGGACTAGCTTTTTTAGGAGAGTCTTGATCCCCTCGGAGATCTAACTCCTTGCCCTTTTCCTTACCTAACTTTTCCTAAACTAAATAAACCCAGCTATTCTATATCCTTAAGTTGTTTCTGATCTTTATTGAGCCCCATGGAGCTCGGGTCAATTTCCTCTTCTGGGCTTGGGGCTACCCCAGCTAGGCTACCTTACCTTGCCTCCTATTCCGTTTCCCTTCCTTCTCTTCCTAACTTCCTCCCTTTACCCACTCACATTCTGGTGACCTCCATGGGACCTGAACCTACCTGCCTGCCTGAACCTGCCTTACTGCCTACCGGTAAGTAAAAAAAAATTTCCTGCCCCAAACCCAGCCCAGTGGGGGTCCCTTCCCCTAGTAAGCCCCTGCTGGGCTTCTCTGCCTCAGCAGGGGTTCCAGATCTAAATCCCCCCCCCCCCACCCTTGCCAGGCTAAAACCCAGCAGGGGTTCCGACTAAAACACCCAGTAGGGGTCCGGGAAAAACCCAGTCCTTCTCTCCCACCCCAGCCTAATTTTACAACTCTCTGCCTGCCCCTAACTCTAACTACCTATTCAGGGGAAAAGAAAAGCCAAAAGCCCGCAAACCCTACTTACCTTTGTAGTAAGGAACAGCGGAGTGCTTGGGGGTGGGGGAGAAGGGAAGATTTGGCTCTACCCCCTTCCTCCATTTTGGTTCCCAGAACCCTGCAGTGCCTTAACTCCACCCCCTTATGCACAACTCCCTCCCCCCACCAGCAATTTTCTCCTCTCCCATAGTACTGCATCTTGGCCACTAGAGGCCAGTTTCCCCCCCTTTTTTCTGCTAAGCTGCAGTGCGACCTTTCTGCCACTGGAAGGCAGCACCAAAAACAAATAAATAAAAAAAATTTTTGCAGCATAAACTAAATCAATCAAAAATTAAAAATAAATAAATAAATGAATGATTGGAACTAACTAAATAAATTAGTAGAAGCTGCTCAATATGATTGCTTCTATATAGGAAATCCTTTTGCCTTTTGCCAAATTGGAAACTTTTACAGTTTCCAAATGCTTCCTCCTTCTGATGCTGCTAGGGAATCTTTTCTTTATTTTCAATACGAAGACACAAAAGGCTGCAAATAGGAAAATGCAAGCCAAAATCCAAGCAGCAGTACAAATCCAATTGGACAATTTCAAATACACTATGCACAATACACTAGAAAAAGAGGATCTAATTCAAATATCTGATTCAAAATTTCAGGAGTATACAATTCAAAAATCTAGTTCAAAATTTTGCGAGATTCCTGAAATACTCAGAGTAAAGTCCTATTTCTCCTATTTCTCCTGAACTAGAGAAGGAGACGGATGTGAAGAAACTCTTCTCTCATCTTGTACATCTCTTGGCCAACCCTCCCTCCCCTGCTACTTCTCCTAACACCCCATCCTCTCTTGACACCCCATCCTCTCCTGTCCCTTTTCCCAGTCCATAACCAACCCCAGCCCAATCCATACCGGTTCCTACCAATACTGTTTTGGTAAGCACACAAACAACTCAAAAGGCTCATACTGCCTCTGTAAGCATCCAAATAATTCAGAAAAACAAAAACCACAGACTGATTTTGATTCCTATGATGGCTTTTTCCTCTTAAGGAAGTGCCTACAATAGGACAAACTGGGGATGTAATAAACTTAAGATATCATACTCCTTTCACACCCCAGGATTTTAAAGAATTTAAAAGAGATGGCTCTAGTTTCCAAGATGACCCCATAGCCATAATGAAAAAGATGGCCGACATATTCTTCCAATATGATCCTTCTTATAAGGATGTTGAAAAATTACTTCAGGCCTTTCTGAAGGAACATGAAAGAAATAAAATCATCTCTCATGTTAATAAAGGTCAAGGGCATGATGCAACTACCCCAAGATCCTCAATGGAACTATAATGTTTCCAGGGAATATTTACAATTAAACAATGCTAGAACTGCTTTTCTCAGAGCAATACAAGAATGTGCTGAATGTCCAGAAGTATGGACAAAATTCGACCACCTCATGCAAAATGATGATGAGACACCCTCCCAATTTATGGATAGGCTCATTGAGCTGGGAGGTAGGTACCTAGACCTAGATCTTTCTAATGAGAAAGATATTAGACAAATAAGGTGTCATTTGTTAATGATTCTTTTAGGGTAGTCCAAGACTCTTTTAAAATGCATTGCCCAAAATGGCCTGAGATGTATCTGGAAGAATTGAGGAGAACTGCTGTGTATGTCCCAAAAAGACATGCAGAGAAAACAGCAAAAATTAATGATCTATTGGAAACAATATAAAAAGAACTGAAATCATTATGTAATAAGATAGATAAAAAGGAAAGAGGGCATGATGATACTACTCCAATACCACTTGCTCCTCTCTCAGAATCTAATTATCGATCTCTGACCTGCCATGAAGGGACCCCACAACAGGGCGCAGCATTGAAGGTACGTGGGATTGGGGCATTTCATTGCTATAAAGGGTGAAATAACTCTCACTAAAAAGCAAGCTGAGTAACCCCCTCCCCACCTACAGTGCCAAAGCCAGTGCACAAGAGTTAGAGCAAGTTTGGGACATTTATTAAGTTCTTGTCAGCTCACCAGGGCCTGCTCCTATGAGCAGCAAGATTTAAGACCCCAAGAGGCTAAAGAACCAGACTTTGAACACAGAACTTGAGCTCAGGCGCGGACTCAGGCATGGACTCAGACACGGACGTGGACCCTGAGCCCAGGTGCAGACCTTGGGTGAAGATCCAGTGCAGAGGAGTGTATGACTGTGGAAGCAGTGCCCTGAGACTGTTAAAGGAGCTTCAGGCAGAGGAACGAGCAAGGAGACCACCAGGAGGCTTGACCCTGAGAACAACTAGACCTGAGACCTCAGGAGCCTAAAGAGAACAGACAGACCCTGGGAGTGAGGATAAAGTTGAGAGGGTTCCCAGCTAACAATGGCAAGAAGAAATCTTTAATACTCGACAACTTTTACACAGAAAAAAATCCAGACAACAGAGCAAACAGCAGAGGAGAACAAACAAGTAATCATATCCAAACCTTCCCCCCAAAATGAAAATTGGTCACAAGCTCTTGAAGAGTTCAAACCTGAGATCATGAGAAAGATGGAAGAGATTTGGTGAGAGAAGTAGGAAATAGCTCAAAAGGAAATTAACAGGTTAAAAGACAGAAACTCCCAATTAGAGAAAGATGCCCCCAAATCAAAAGAATTGATAAGCAAATTGGAGACCAAAATCAAACAGCTGGAAAATAGGATAGACCAAATCAAAAAGGAAAATCAAAAGGTTATAAAACCGGTCTCTAAAGACAAGAACTGGGCAAGTAGAAGTCAATGATCTCTCAAGACAGCAAGAACAAATAAAACAAAGTCAAAAGACTGATAAAATAGAAGGAACATGAAATATCTCACTGAGAAATTGAGAGATCAAGAAAACAGGTCTAGAAGAGACAATTTGAGAATCACTGGTCTTCCTGAAAAAGCAGAAATTAATAGAAATTTGGACTCCATACTAAAAGAAATTATTCAGCAAAACTGCCCTGAAGTTCTACAACAAGAGGGCAATATAGACATTGAAAGGATCCACCCTCTACACTAAACCCTGAAAAGACAACCCCCAGGAATATAATAGCCAAATTCAAGAGCTTCCAAGTAAAAGAAAAAATTTTACAAGAAGCCAGAAAGAGACAATTCAGATATCAAGGGCACCAATCAGGATCACACAGGATCTGGCAGCCTCCACACTAAGAGACAGCAAGGCTTGGAATATGATATTCAGAAAGGCAAGAGAACTGGGTCTACAACCAATGTAATATGGGAATAAAGCAAATAGGGTAATAATTGGGAATTAAAGGCAGGTAAGGGGAATAGGATAGAGGTAATACGGGAATAGTCAGGTAAAGTTGTAATAGGAATTAAGGCAGGTAAGGTTGTAATAGAGGACAAGGCACCGTGGATAGGGGTTTGTGAATCCCTAAGGCAGTAAAACGGATAAGGAGGATACAATAGTGGAGCAAAGGGAGAGGATGAGGTATTTTGGGCAGGCAGTTGCAACAGGGAGACACAGATTGGGAAATGGAAAGGTTAGGGCCAGTCAGAAATGGCTTGAAACTGACTAGAGGGCTTTCTAGTCAATTTCTCAGGTTCACAAAGGAAGAGTCCAGAGGAAGTAATAGGGATTACCACTTCCTCTCAAAATGGATGCCTCTAACTCCCTCAGGACCCAGAGAGAATTTATTCCTTTCTCCCTTCTCCCTCTCTTATCAATCAACTAACGAATTAGCCAAAGGTTTGATTAAGTGACAAAAGAGGTTTTATTGAGTTTCAGGATTGATTGTAAAGGACAGAGCGATACAAGGTAACTCTAACAGCCGCCTAGGGAAAGCTTCAGGTGGGGGAGGGAGACAGGAATGTGAGACTGAGAAAGGACCTACCTAACTCAGCCTGAGAGGTTTTGTTGCCTAAAAGGGGTAGGAAAGTTGGATACAATGATTCAAAAGAAAATTTGTATCAAGGGAAGCCCCACTTGACTATGGGGAAACTAAATCTACAAGGTTTGAAAGCTACCACCCAGATCCACCCTCCTTTCAAAAACCCACAAAATTCAGGAAGGGAAAATGATGATTGGGAAAGGGAAGGTCAGGGAAATTCAAAGGAAATAGCTAAGCTAACAAATCTTAAGAGAAAAGCTGCAGAATATAGACCAGGTTTTCAGTCCAAAGATAGAGCATAGTTGACCCTCCTACTCTCATCGAGTCTCCAGGATCAACTGCCACTAGTCAAGGTTCTAAACCCTTTTCAACTGTCAGAAATTCTGCAGTAAGGCTTTGCAGGGTTAATATGCACCCTTTTGCACCACACCAAGGATCACCTACCCATCAAAACTGACTATATACTTCCAGGGGAAAGTATGGGTATTCAACAAGATAGAAGATTTCCAAGTATTTGCACAGAAAAAACCAGGACTAAATGGAAAGTTCAATATCCAACCACAGTAACCAAGAGAAACAGGAAAAGGTAAATAAGAAACAGAGGGGAAAGAAAGAAAACTCTTATGTTTAAATTTGCCTCTTTAAGGGTTTAATAAGATCAAATTATTTGTATTCCTATATGGAGAAATGTTAGGTGTAATCTTCAAAAACTGTATTCACTATTATAGTAATAGAAGAATTATTCACAGGGAGAGGTTGGAGCACTAAATGGTTCAAGATGGTCTCATGGGAGAAGGGGAAGAGGGGGATTGACTAGTAGATGGCACCAAGAGAAACTTGTATGAATAAGAAAAATAGGATATTCTATACCACACAAAGAGGGCATGGGAAGGGGAGGGGATGAATACTATTAATTGACAGGTGGAGTGCAGGTGGGATGGTTTAGACCCTGAGGCAGGAGGCCTTGTAGGAGAAATAAGAATATAAGAAAAAGACTGAAGCAACTGATATAAATGGAATAAATTAGTACAATAATAATTGGTAGTATTGACTAACATCAGTCTTCTTTGCATTTGAGTAACATGTCCCCAGTGCCACAAACCCCATCTCAGAAATCATCTTCTGAGAGTCAAGGACAGGTCTCCTTGGTAGATTTGCTTCCATTGAGCACTTGCTCTGATTATAAAAATTTGTCATAACAGGAAAAAATCAGGGAACTGATTAAACACACAGCAACACTAGTTATAGAATGAATTGACTCTGTTTGACTTCAGGTGTGAGTCAGAGTTATCAGTCATTCATGTAGTAACCAGAGGTAGAAATAATCAGAATCAGGTGGGCTTACCAAATTAGATGGATGCCATCCTAGCTTGGGCTGAGATTGTCCTTTCAACTTTTATGAGGACCTGCACCTGTAACCATTCACATTCCTACAAGTGCCTTATGGTTTTTCTTGATGATCCAATAATACTTGAATGAATTGATATCCCAAGAGCTTTTACTTCAAACAGCAAATCTCACCAATCACAACTTAGAGCTGAAAAGTTTACATTCTCAGTAATTCAGTTTCATTGTCTTGAAAATCCATAATCCAAACAAACTTTTTTTTCCCTCAGGGCTGGTGATTCTGCTAACCAGACCAAAAAGTTAGTTAAAGGAAAATTGACAAGGGTTTTTTTGTTGTTTTTTTTTTTTAAATTTTTCCAACCAGTGACCATATCACAGATCTATCTGCGAGTTCTCAAGGGCCTTGGGCTTGCTGCACCTCATCCATTAAAAAACGTTGTAGACAAAATAGATAGGAGATACATTTACTTTACAGAAATATTCACATTAAAACTAGTATTTTTTTTATTCCCAAAACCTACATTTTTTCCCCTTTTCGCTGAGTCAGGGAAGAGTTAATAACACTGCAGACAATTTATCTTACATTACCTCAAACCTTTTTCTCTGGGATTAGTGGTGGCTTTATCTCCCACCTGCTTGCCATATTGTGAAATGGCTCTTAGTGGCTTTAAATTCTGGTAATATCTTTAACTTATTAGCATCAAAACATTCACACATTTACCATAATTACTACTCAATAACCCCAAATAATACAGATTTTAAAAAGATGGCACATTTCAAACACTATATCTTAGCACATTGGTTTGTCTAATTCATGTCAGACATTAATTAGTCTGTAGTATAAATTGGTAAACTGAGATAACTTCTTATGATTAAATAAAATTCATGATACATGCCAGTTACATTAGATGCATGTTTACATATAAATAATGAAATCATTCCTATTCTAAAAATATATATATTTTAACAGCAATCCATATAGCACTTAGCCATATTCCAGATAACAGCTATGGGCAAACTTTTTAAAGAGGGGTCAAAGGAAAGGAGATGCTCATCTATCAGTCTGTTTCTAAGGCAACTCTTTAAAAGTTTCATTGCATTGTATCCTACTCATTGTATTTGTCAGATTAGAAATAATGTCATGCGGCAGGAGAGAACATTTCAGGGGGCTGCGTCTGGCCTGCAGGCCATAGTTTGCCCATCACTGCCATATAACATTTTACAGTATTCAACTACTGATAGATATTCCATCTCAAATCTACACATTTGGAAGTTTTTCCTTCCTAATGGTAATATTTTAACTTGTGAGCACTTTTCCTGAGCATCTCTTTCTTCTATAAAGATGGTACTAAATTTCTGATAATATGTTATTGAATTATTGTAAGCAGCCAGTAATTTGAGTTCGTATCTAATCTTTTTACTGGCCTGTTGGCTGCTTTGTTGACCTCAAAACAAACTTTACTCTCTCTGGGATGCTATATAAGGAGAAGCAAAAATAATCACATAACATGGATTAGAGTTGGGAGTACTAGGCAACTTGCATCAGAGAATAAAGAGTGCTTTGTGGGGTAGGAGTAGGAGGTTCATTTTTATAGGTTTGGGATTTTTTGGGGGAAAAACCAGACTCTTATCTGTGACATCTTATTCATTAACATATCCAAATCATTTCAGAGTTGTTAATAAAACTTTAAAGTTAACCTATCTATATTATCTCAAAATTATCAGCACTTTTTGATGTTCTACAGATGTTTGGAACTCATCTGTTTACATATAATTTTATAAAAAAAAACCCTTCATAATAGAGCCTACACACCTACATGTCAAGATTCCATACATATTGCTCAGGATATGATTTTTCATTAATATAGGATATGATTTGTTAATGATGCTACTTTGATCTTTGGGAGAGTTTGTATGTGACTTCCAGGTTCCCCCTTTTGATCTTATTTCCTTACCCTTTGCCACTTTCTACTAGCAACTTATAAATTTACTTTTCTGACTACAAGTGGAGAGTGTTTAAGGAGACCAGGACAAGACACACTTTTATATAAACCTATGTGCTGACATCTATTGCAAAGAAAGAAGAGGTAAAGTTTACAAAAACTTCAAAAGACTCTCCAAATGAAATCAATATATGCTTTAATATTTGGTGACACTGCAAAATGGGCAGGGAGGAATATGGTTTAAAAAAATTGAAAAACTAAAGATTGTAAAGTGTATAAATGGAGATTTTGAACCTTGGACTTCATCCCCCATAAGTCCCTTAGTTTTACCAAAATTCCTTTTAATCTCTCCTATGCCTCCATGTTTGCATGGTCACATTATTGTTTTATGTTTGGCTGTAACTCCTCCTTCTTTCTTTTTGATTCCTGGGAGCAGAGCTGGTTAGTACCTTTTAGTTAGTCTTTTTTGTTATTTTATTTTTAATAAAACATTAGTAAATATAATATTTCATATTTTGCATATTAATTTTAATCTCCACATTTATAGATGACCACTTCAGGAAACAAATTCTCAAAAAAATTTTAAAGAGAGCTTTTAAGTAAAAGTTAGTAAGTTTGTCTGGATGCCACCCACCCGGCACAAGAGCTGAGAGCTGGGGTTTCCTTTTTTGTCCTATGTCCCGGTCTTCATTGGACACTCAGCCCACCTGCTTTTGCCCCATCTTGGCCACTGCAGACTCCGGACTCCACCAGCCCCCTGCTTTTGCTGCCAGTGCCTTTTCACAACCATCTGCTCCAGCCAGCATTCCCCACTGCTCCCTACCCAGTCTGCAGCCTGCCAATTTGAACTGCTTTTTTCCAATGGAAGGGTGAGACCCCAATCCCTTCCCCCACCCCATGTGGATTTTTCAACCTGCACTACCATTTTTTAAGCCGAAGTCTTAAACTAATGATGGACTCCTGGCTGAGAGGGATTTTTTTTCCCACAGGAAGGGGACTTCTCTGCTTTTTTTTTTTTTTTTTTTCTTTTGAGAGTAGAGACCAAATCAGTAGATTCCAAGTAGAAGTTTTTGGGATTTTGTCTCTACCTTTTGGTCAATTCTGTCATGTGCAAATGCCCTATTGTTTTCCCTCTAGAAATTCTGCTTCCTTTTTGTTTACTCTATAAACAAAGCCCATTCAGCCTCTTCCGGAATAATGCTGTTTCAAAGCATGCTTGAAACTCTGAAACAACAGTTTGAGTTGGTAAAGTTACAAATTGCAGTTTGGATCTGCTTAATTCTTTCCCAGAGGGTTTTTGTGCTGATTGAATACCTTGCAGTTGAAAGCTTGATTCATCGGAGAAATTTATCTCCTCACACCCCTTTGGCTTTTTGGTTTACCCATACTCATTATGAGGGTCATGCACACTATACACTGTGCAGAATTCTCCCTCACTATGACAAAATTCAGAGCTCTGACAAACGAAATCTGAATGGATGACAATACTGGGGAGGGGAAAGAACCTTAAAAAGAGATCTGAAAGTTTATTGTTTGCTAATTATTTTCACCTTTTCCCCTCAAGATAGTAAACAAGTCTATTGGGATTGGTGAAAAGGATTTTTTACTACATTGCTTGTAAATGGTCATTTGCTTATATTATTGTATTTGCTGATTACTTTAAGGTTTAAATTTTTTAAAAGCTTATATGTATTAATCTAATATCTATTCTGTTATATGATTTTACTGGATCTGTACCATTTCCCTGTGATTTTACTAAACAACATATTATTGTAAAAAAAAAGTCCATGAATATCTAACACAAATTTTTTTTTAAGTTGTAAAAAGCCTGGTCTTATGTATCCTGGATTTACCATTTTAAATATCGAGGTTACATGTTGCTTATACAACCTTGGAGAATATAATGACTTAAGAATTTAAATTGAAATTTGATAAGAGGTTTTTAGAAATTACTTTAGATACCTAGTACCTTCTGAATGGATGATAGGTATATATATATATATATATGAAGAATGTTGTATTAAAGGTAGAGAACCAAATAGAAGTTCCTACCAAAACTTTATTTATAAAGCAGGAAGCCAAAAGAGCTCCTGCATGTATGATATTCTAACTATTTAGTTTGATTTATTTCTACCAGAACAATCTAGATTTCTTTGAGATGTTCTAGACCCCAAAAAGATTTTCCTGAGCAATACAGAGGTTTGTGTTTGTTTTTGAACTTGTTTGGGGTTCAAGGTTGTGGCACTTAACATATGTTAAGACACATGACTTCCTCTAAACCACATTCTATCCAAGCACCTCATCCTGGCTACCATTCTGGCTCCTATGATCCTATAATCTAGTCCCTTTTTCTGTCTTTTATAAGTGTGGCAAACTTTCTGTAATCCTGGTTACTGATTGGGTAAGCGCATAATTACTTAAATCACTTTAATTGGGCCCTGATTCAAGGACCTGTTATAGTTTTATTTTTCCTTTACTTAGATTTTTTTTAGACATGACTGACATTTTCTATTTCATCCACAAGTTCTTTTTTCCTCTTTTATATGGATTTTTTTTTATGTTTTTGATTTCTTTTGCAATTTGATTCATATACCTTATAACTCAGCCATGTATCCCTGAGTGATCCCTGTTTGTTATTATTTTCCTCAGGGGAGACTTTGTTATTGTTGTGAACTTTGATTTGAATTTAGGAAATTTTAGGCTAATAAATTTGCTATCTCCCAGAATCCAGACAATAAACCTGTTTGGAGCAGGCACCATGAAGATGCCTTCAGAGATCACATACTGCATCAAGAAGATCCAGGACTGAACTCTGGGATGTGAATTTGAACTTTGGAGGGTTAAAAGCATTTGTTTTGAATGTATACTTTTATGTGAAAGGGGACTGCCCCCAAATTGGCTTTTTGTTAATGTAGTAATTGTTGATTTTGTTCTTTTTTTTCTTTCCCACAAATTACTGCAATTTATATGTTGATTATGTTTTTATGATCCATTGAGGAGACTGGTCTCCCAAAGGATCAGAGTGGGGTATATATAAATGGAGATTTTGAACCTTGGACTTCATCCCCCATAAGTCCCTTAGTTTTAGCAAAATTCCCTTTAATCTCTCCTGTGCCTCCATGTTTGCATGGTCACGTTATTATTTTATGTTTGGCTGTAAGTCCTCCCTCTTTCTCTTTGGTTCCTGGGAGCAGAGCTGGTTAGTACCTTTTAGTTAGTCTCTTTTGTTATTTTATTATTAGTAAAATACTCATAAATATATTTCATATTTTGCATATTAATTTTAATATCCACAAAACCAAATAAAATCCTCACACTTGGTACAACATGAATACTTTCTTCAAGAAGAGATTCAGGCTCTGAATAAAGTAAAACACCAATAATACTAAAACAAGC